>NC_059431.1:100924344-101224344 GCF_021028975.2 Sphaerodactylus townsendi | reverse complement strand
ATTGGATGGGTTTTATGTGTAGTAGGTTTGGTTTTTGGTGCTTGCTTTTTGGTACTTGCTTTTGGTGCTTGTGTTGTGATGGGTGTGGCCCTTATATCCTGTTTTTCCTTCACATGCTTGGAGGATTCAAGGGGTGGTGGCAGTCAGTTCATTGTTGCTCTGTTGAGCTGGTGAGGTTTTATTGTTGTGCCCTTTCAGGCAGTTTTTATTTGAGCCGTTTTGATCTAGTCGTTGAGATTTAAATGGAGTCCAGTTTAATAATGGTATGTTGGGGATTCGTTTTTTAAAACCTCAAATTTTAACTTAGTTGTAGGGCTTTAGTTTCTTCCTAATTAGGCATGCAGTAGGCATTAAGAATAGTCAAGTTCAAAAGTGTCTGTGCCAAATATTTAATTAGCATATAGTAAGGCTTTTCAGTGCCATCTCTGAGCTTCATAACAATTGTAGTTGGGTGGCCTTGGAAAACCAGTTCATCAGTTCGGGCTGCAGCTTGACTTGCAGAGGAGCTCTTCGTAATGTTTTTCTGGAACTGGGGAGCTTGTAGTGGAGGAGCCAGGACAAATTTTAGTGCAGTTGCCTTTCACTTTTTTTAAAAAAAAAATTTCATTCCATCTCCTTGATAGTTGCAAGTTAACCTTAGACAGGTTATCTAGAATAGCAGACACGTACCTGACCACACATGTCCCCAGGCACAAGCCTTCCAGTCACGTGGAGGGCACAGAATCGCCCCCACATGGTAGCAGCAGCCGCGGCCTGTGGCACGGCACCCAGTGGCTCCCTCCATGCCAGGGCCGCGCTTGCCGGCTTCAGGCCCGCCGCGGGTTTGCTGGCAGCCACAGTTGAAGCTGCCTTGACAGAGAGAGCTTCCAGGCACTGGCCAGGTTCTTGTGCCTGGTGGCTCCTTCTGTGCAGCAGCTGCCGGCAGACCTGCGGCAGGCCCGAAGCTGGCGAGTGTGACCCCTGCACAGCGGGAGCCGCGGGGCGCATGGACCCAGACAGCTCCCAGTGGCTCTTTCCATGAAGGCAGCAGCAACTGTGGCTGAAATACTACTCCTGAAATGCCACTCCTGCCCAGCTGGAGGAAAACCTCTCCAGGCAGGGGGTAGTGGTGGTGGCAGGGGCGGAACAATCAGGTCTTGCCACCGGGTGCCATTTTCTACATATATGCCTCTGGTCACTAGGTAAGTGTTCTTTAAACAAAACAAAACGGAAAATCCCACTTTGAAGCAAGGTCTGATTAAGTGAATTTTTACAAAACTATGGCCCATTTCACACAGCAAATGTATAATGGGTTGCAGTTGTGATAAAGGAGCCTGTTTTCCTGTTTTCCCATTTGCATGCATTCCATGCGGGCAGCGACTGGAGCCTACAGAAACAATCTGGCTTGCTGTCACACCTTCGCACGGAGATACTTCCCTCTCTTTAAAAAAATTCCAGTAATATATGCATACTACACAGGCATGCAGAAATGAACCCGCACAGCCATGCCAATGTCCCATGATATGACAAGCTGTATCTATGTAGCTACACAGATGAAAGCCACAAAGTAAATTTTTTTAAAAGGAAAAGGGCCCTCCTGCAATGGTAGGCAGATTCTCCCTGACCATTGGGTTGCAAGAGAAGGAAATAAAGCACCTCCTGCCTGGACTTTGCTTAGGAGCAGCTCCAACCCGGGACTTTTCAAAAGGATCAATTGTTTAGCGATTTTCAAAAACCTGGGTTAAAGGAGATAAAAAACGGGGCAGACTCATTGGCCCTTTCCTCACGGGCCAAAAACAGCACCCTGGGGATGGCAAAAACGCCATCCCCAGGGAGCTGTTCAACTCCGGAGCGGTCATGCAGGGCAGGGGGGCGTGTCCCCTGGCCTCAGCGACATGCCGGATGGTCACAGGGAAAGTAGGTCGATTGGGCGACGGCGCAGCGCGGCGCCATCTTCCCGGTAGTTTCTGGGACCATTTGTGCGAATGGTCCCAGGGGGTTAGGTCGGCGTCATGTACGCCGACCTGACCCCCAGCGTGGCCGTGCGGAAATGGCCCTAGGGATGGCAGGACCTGTGCGAAGTCCCCCCCCCAAAAAAAACGGGTTATATTGCGTCCTGCACCCGTGTTTCTTGGCCCATACGGAATAGGCCACAACCTTAGTTTTCTTGGGGGCGGGTTTTTAAGAAGTTTTCAGGGTCTCTCAGGTTGCAGTGCAGAACAGGTAGCTAGACACCACAAAAATCTCCCATTGAATACAACTGGAGGAAAAAAGTTTTCCTGCCCCACCCCATTGGAGTCAATGGGGGGAATTTTTCCCATGAGGTGCTCAGGCATGACAACAGCCCATTAAAGTCTATGGGAAATTTGGGAGGCTTGGGGGGCTGTTTTTTAAGACGTTGGAGACAAAATTTGCAGCATAGCTGCAGGTGACTGTCCTCAGAAGAACTGCCAGGTTTGGATAAGTTTTGGTCAGGGAATCCAATTTTATGGGGCCCCAAAAGAGGTGCCCTGATTTTCCATTGAAACAATTGAAAACTCCATTGGAAAACTCCATGCTGCAAATTTGCTGTCACCGTCTTGAAAAACAGTGCCACAGCTCCTCCCCGCCCACGCCTCTCAAAAATACCCCACAGACTTTAATGGAGCAAAAAATTTTTTTCACATATCTAGACAAAAGTGGGGGGGGGGCATTTACCCACCTTTTTTCAGCTTTTCCAAAAAAATTCAGGTCTAGGAAACCCAAACCCAATACATACATACATACATACATACATACATACATGCATACATACATACATACATACATACATACATACATGTCATATCCTTACCTTTGTGTGTTCCTCATGTCTCTCTGAATCTCTAACATAACCACTAGCCCCCAATTCCCTATGGCATTTAAAGAGAAAACCCCTTTAACCTCAAAAGGATTTTAGCTTTTCGTTACAAATAAATGCATTCTGGTAATGCTAAATGCAGACTTATGACATGAGTAAGAAAGAAAAGTTATTTATCCCCCTATTCATAAACGGAGCTATTCTTATTTCTTTATCTGCCTGGGACAGGCAAGTCTTGGCTCTGTCCTGCAGCTATTATCCTCCTCCAAATCCATGCAATGAAATGAACCGATATAACACATGGCTAATTAAATTGTCCTTATCTTCATCATTGCTCTGGATGCCTAACAAAAAAAGCATGGCAAATCTCCACAGTGTTTATAGTGTGTATTTAAGGCATATTGGTAGGAGAGAAAGGAGAACAGAGGCAAACTCTCCTGTTGCAATCAACCACACGTGCACAGAAGTCATTAATGTATACCGAATTCACAGCAGGACTTGAACTCAACAACTATTTTAGTTAATTGATTTATAATGTATATTTTCAACTCAAAGTGTCCAAGCAAGAACATCCAATCCAAACATCCAAACTAAAATAATAAGCACATGTTTACAAATGAACCACCAGAAACTCAATGGTAATTAAGAAATTAACCACTATTGCCACAAAGCAAGAGGAAAGTTCTTAAAAACAGGAAAATAATCTCCAGTTCACAGAAAGTATAGCCTGGCAGGTGTAGCTTAATACAGGTGTTCAACAATGTGAGCACAGCAATGCTTCATTTGTATATATGGTGACAGAGAAGAGAGTTGTTTTAACCAGTGTGAGAAAACCAGGAACACATGCAGGACAAGGTGTTCCCTAAGGTATAAGGCCCTTTAGGGACTTACATACTTTAGGGCCAAAGTTCAAATGTCAAAAGCAAAACAATTCCACAAGAATCGAAGTAACATGCTAACGAAGAAATAATCCATTGCCACAAGTACAACACAAACATCTCAATTTTTAATATACTCTCGGGTTACATTATCTGGCATTTCTTACCTGTCACAATAGGATATGACTGTGGTCCTGGGACACTGGCTCCTATATCTGTTGAAGCAGGGCTTGATAAATTGGCCTTCATATCATCTAATCCACCAGCTAATGATGCCATGGCTGAATATTCTGAAGACTGGGGGGTGGAGAAAAAAGATACAATTTAAGGCATCTTTGGGGTGTCGGCAACGTATGTCTAATGCATAATAAAACTAAGCTATCAGAGCCTCTTTTTAACCTTATAAAGCAAAGATGTAGATTTCTGCATTCATGTGCAGCAGGTTAGGGGAAGGTTTTCAACTAGGGTTGTCGACTGCCATGTGCAGACTGGAGATTTCTTGGAATTACAACTGATCTTTAGACAACAGAGGTCAGTTCCGCTGGAGAACATGTCTGCTCTGGAGGGTGCACTCTGTGGCATGATAACCAGCTGAGATCGCTCTCCTCCCTAAACTCTGGCTCCCCAAGTTCCACTCCCAAAATCTCCAGGGATTTCCAACTCAGTTGTAGCAACCCTATTTTCAACCTGCACTGGGCTCACTTGCCAACATGAATTCTGCAAGGCTCAAATTATCTAGCTTGCTGGATATATGTTGACTAACACAAGTTTTGTGAGAGCCAGTGTGGTGTAGTGGTTAAGATGTTGGAACAGGACCTGGGAAACCCAGGTACAAACCCTCACTCACATAATAAAGTGACCTGGATGGCCTTGGGCCAGTCACACACTCTCAGCCCTGACCCTGGCTAGTATCTGGAGGGGAGACCTCCAAGGAATACCAACCAGGGGCATGACACGGAGGCAGGCAGTGGCAAACCATTTCAGAAAATCTCTTGAAAACCCCATGGGATCATAGCCGTAAGTCAGTGTGAAGGCAAAAAATAAATAAACAAAATTCTGGGCTTCAAGAAATTTTGATGTTCCTTTCCTTCAGTCTCTCTCGATCTAAACCAGGGGCGTCCAACTCTGGTGTCCCAGATGTTCATGGACTACAATTCTCATCTGCCCCTGCCAACATTTGGGACCAATTGGGACTGATGGGAATCGTAGTCCAGAACATCTGGGGCACCAGAGTTGGACACACCTGATCTAAACACACAAGGTGTTTCCTAAAAAGTTAATACACAGTGCAAAAAAATTGTTGTATGACTCCACAAAACTAGGGCTCCAGAATATCATAAAGCAACATCCTTCAATAGTAACATTCAGCATAACAATAGAAATCTAAACTTCATGAGAATTTTATGTTCACCAATTATTTTGAAGTTTCTCTTCCTTTTAACCCTGTTTGCTTTTTTAATGCAGTGAATTCTTTATTCATAATGTGTTATATTTATCTATTCATTTATATGTTCATTTACTTGCTTAATTTATACTCCATCTTTCTACCTAAGGCTCCTTCCACACATGCAGAATAATGCACTTTCAAACTGCTTTCAGTGCTCTTTAAAGCTGTGCGGAATAGCAAAATCCACTTGCAAACAGTTGTGAAAGTGGTTTGAAAACACATTATTCTGCGTGTGCGGAAGGGGGCTAAGACTCAAGGCAGATTTTAGGAATTTAAAGCAGTGTAATCATACAGCATAAAACAACCAAGGAACAATGCAACAGGACAAGGATTACAGAATTAGAGAGCAATGCAGATGACAAACAAAAGCAAATGTATACTATAAACAATGCTGAATGTTGGTTACAAGGCAATGCAGCAAAAGCAAGCATCCTCTGTGCATGCGTGCGTGCGTGCGTGCGTGCGTGCGTGCGTGCGTGCGTGCGTGCCATCAAGATACTTCCAACTCATGGCAACCCTATGAATCAACGTCCTCCAAAATGCCCCATCAGTAACAGCCTCGCTCAGGTCTTGCAAACTGCAAGCTTCCCATCTCACGTTAGGATTTCTTTTTTGTTACCTGCTGTGGTCTTTTATTATGTATGTAATTTGTTTTTGCAGCAGTTTGTGTACCGGTGCTACAATAGACATGGACATTTTAAAAAAATGTCACTGTTTATTTTACATTCTGGCCATTTGCCCAATTTGTTGTGTGAAAGTCAGAATTTGGAGCTGGCTGCCAGACACATTACAAATAAAACTGACATTTTGAAGTAACACTCAGCATTATTACTTTCTCTTTTTCATGTACACTACAGGCACACAAAGCTGCCAGGTTCCTGAGCTCAGTTTCTCTGCTGGACAAGAGAATGCAGAGTGCATATATGTCTGCTTCCTGTGCAGCCAACACAACACCACTGTTCACAGCAACTTGGGAGCTGAAGCTGTGTAAGGCTGCTCTTCCACCTACTTTCCTATGTAACTCCCTCACCCCATCTTAGAACCCCCATCAATGGCTCAGCTTAATGAAAGCTTCCGCTTTCAGCTCTGTCAATGCTGGAGTTCAGTACATTCCAAGCACCAACCTATCTCAGGTTGTCCCTGATGACATCCAGGAATCAGATCTTTTACAAAGTCAATGGAAACATGGAGTTTCTGAGATTCATAGAACCAGTACCAATGAGTCATGTGGTCAGCACCTGAAGCCAGCAGGCCTTGACAGAGATTACATGCTACAAGAAGACTGGTTTGGATAGCACCTAGATGCGTGCTTTGGCTCTAGATCCAGGATAGGGTGTCCTCTGCACTTACAAAGCAATAACCTAAAATCCTTCCCAGGTCAGCCTCTCCTTTGAAAACAGGGTTGCCAACTTTGGGTTGGGAAATACCTGGAGTCTGATGAAGAACAGGTTTGGGAGGGAAGGGACTTCGTTGATATATAATGCCATAGAGCCATGGTGGCGAACCTTTGGCACTCCAGAGGTTATGGACTACAATTCCCATCAGCCCCTGCCAGCATGGCCAATTGGCAGGGGCTGATGGGAATTGTAGTCCATAACATATGGAGTGCCAAAGGTTCGCCACCACTGCCATAGAGTTTACCCTCTAAAGCAGCCGTTTATTCCAGGGGGACTGACCTCTCTCATCTAGAGATCAGTCATAATAGTGGGACATTTCCGAGCAGTATTTGGAGGTTGGCAACTCTATCTGCCCAAAGAAATGCTCAATTCTGCAACCTCTGTAAACTGTAGTAATTTGCAGGATTTCTCTTATTCTGTACAATTTATTCTGCATTTGCTTCATCCTGGGGGGAGGAGGAAAAAAGCAGCACTGATGAGAGAGTGCCAGGATTGTATAGCGGTTAAGAGCAGGTGGACTCTAATCTGGAGAACCAGGTTTGATTCTCCACTCTGCCATCTGAGCAGCGGACTCTTATCTGGTGAACCAGATTTGTTTCCCAGTTCTACACTCCTGCTGAGTGACCTTGGGCTAGTCACAGTTCCTCTCAGAACTCTCTCAGCCCCACCTACCTCACAGGGTGTCTGTTGTGTGCAGAGGAAGGGAAAGGAATTTGCAAGTCCCTTTGAGTCTCCTTACAGGACAGAAGTGGGTGGTGGTGGTGGTGGTATACAAATCCAAACTCTTCTTCTTCTTCCAGCATTCCCAATACTGGAAATCCTATTTAATGTTTCCTCAGATTCCAGAGATTTCACAAGGCACTGTCCATATAATTTATTATATCTGTATGATATATTAGAAACTCAAACCCTTTTTTGAAAAATGAAAGCTGAAATTCTTAGCACGCTAAATGCTATGGTCAGTTTAGATTGTCTGTGCCTCTAGAGAATCATAGCTAACAGCCTTGCAGCTATCTTCATTCTCTTTCTTCCTTGCTACATATCCTATTAATGCACTGTTATTCATTCTCCCACTTGCATCTTCTTGAGCATTCCAACATATTTCCACATCAGCTTTTGTCAACAAAGTAGTTGTTCCTTTCCAGCATACTCCGACATCCACTAGTTTCTCCTGCCTTTACCGCCGTTCTGCTTTACCATCCTCTGTTTTCCTGCCTCCAGCTCTGTCTTTAAGATTGTGAGCCCCCTTGTGGCCGGGAACGGTGACACAGCTAGGCTCTGCACAAAGCATTTACACTGTAGTGCCTGCAGGTTAGCCCAATCTCATCCGACTGACTCTGGCAAGTATTTGGATGGGAGACCTCCAAGGAGTACCACAATCATGACATGGAGGCAGGCAATGGCAAATCACCACTCAACATCTCTTGCCTTGAAAATCCCACTTGGCATTGCTATAAATCAGATATGACTTGATTGTTAAAATAAAAGTGCTTCCAAAACATATTTGACTAGACTACAACAGGCTAGGAAGGAAAAACAATGTGTATTGTAGACAGCAAATGCGAACAGAGGGACTTCTGAGCAGTGATGACTTTATCAAATGTTCTTCAAGGCTCTGAAGAAAAACACCATCTATCCACCACTTCTGACAAAAGACATGCAAAGGACATGCAAACATATGAAGCTGCCTTGCTGAACTATCAAGGGTCAGTATCGTCCACTCAGGCTGGCAGCAGGTCTCCAGGGACTCAGGTTGAAGTCTTTTACATCACCTATCACCTGATCCTTTTAACTGGAGATGCCAGGAATTGAACCTGGGGGCTCCTGTATGCACAGCAGATACTCTGGCACTGAGCAACAGCCCTTCTTTACTCTAATTTTGATGAGCAGCCTTAAACAATTAAATTGGGTTTGCGGCTTGATTCGTATTTTGACTGACTTTGTTTCCAAGCAAAATACCTAAAAGCAACCCTTTCTTACTAATAAACCTATTAGATCAAATCAATGCTCCATCCTAGTTCTGGAATTTGCATGCATTAGCTATGCTAGACACTTCACTGCTTATATTTCTCAAGCCCAGCCTTGGCTGGTGGGCTTCATGAGAGGTTGGACTAAATGTGTTTTTTTTGAAATCCCAGTCTTATTACATTGCTTATTAGATATCTCATCCTATTAACTGCATTGATTTACAATATGTGATCCCATCTTGAGTCTCAGTGATAAAGGTGGACTGTAAATGATATGAATAAATAAAAATAAACGGGAAAAGATGGTCCATTCTGCCCAGCATCCTTCTCCAGCAGTGATGCCTCAGGGAAGCCCATAAGCAGGGCCTATTGAAAAAGACATCCCCTATTGACCAAGCATTCATTTTGGCTTATCCTGGCTAATGGCAACGATAGATCCATCCTTTATAAAGAACATATTTCCTTCTAAATATAAGAATATAATGCTACAATCTTAACATCCCAGTCCAGAGGGCTCCAGAGGACAGTCACAGCACCACTCCCACACCATCACACCACCTCCAGAAGACTTCCAGGTGGTATGGGAAGGCAACAAAACCCAGGAAACTCCCAGTTGCTGGAAAGCCCTCCAGGGCGAAATGAACTTACACCACCCTTTTAAGTAGCATAAGTCCGAGGCCTGCACCAAGGGTGTTCCCAGCTCAAAAGCCTGGTGGAAGCTGTCTAAAGTCTGCTCCACCCCGGGAACCCCTCTAGCCCACCCCCAGTGCCAGTGACCAGGTTTAGGCTGGCGCAGCTCTGCAGGGTACAAACTCTTCTAGATTGGATGCCATGGAGCTCTGTGGAGCCCACCTACTTCCCTGTTTGCCCTCCAAGTAAGTGCCACTAATGCCAAACGCACCAGAATGACCATCCATGGGTTCCAGCAGCCAATTTGCCCCGCCCACATCAGGACTGGGCTGTAAGTCATATATGCCACCATTTTTTGACATCTGTTATTTAAAGAATTCAATTTCATCCATAACATCACCCATACCAATTGTTAACAACTCCATATGGTTTTGAAAGTGCTGGAGATGATCTGGTAGAACTAACTTCAGAAAAGCTCTGTTTGACTAGAGATGATGGTGTTGGAAAGTGCCTTCAAGTCACAGCTGAATTATCATGGGCCCCTTCCGCACACGCAAAATAATGCGTTTTCAAACCACTTTCACAACTGTTTGCAAGTGGATTTTGCTATTCCGGACAGCTTCAAAGAGCACTGAAAGCAGTTTGAAAGTGCATTATTCTGCATGTGCGGAATGAGCCATGGTGACTCTGTAAGTAGGGCATAGGTGTCAAATACAGGCCCTCCAGGTGTTCATGGACCTTCAGGTGTTCATGGACAATTCCCATCAGCCCATGCCAGCAGGGCTAATTGGCCATGCTAGCAGGGGCTGTTGGGAATGGTAGTCCATGAACATCTGGAGGGCCTGAGTTATGTAATGACACTTATGCTGTAAGGTTTCCATGTCAAGAGACCAACAGGGGTAGTTTGTTTTTGCTTGCTTCTGCCTTAGCAACCCAGGACATCCTTCGTGGTCTCCTACCCAACTACTAACCAGGGCAGCTGACCGTGCTTAGCTTCTGAGATCTTATGACAATGGGCTAGCCTGGGCATGACAGGTCAGGCCATCAGAGGTGACAGGCAAGTAAAACTAGTTTATATTTGTTAATAACTATTTTTCTCTTCTCCCAAAGAAATTTGGAATATCATTGCTTTTTAATAAATTGCTTTCAATTTAGATTTGACAGGCAGGCAGGCAGACCAGATTGCATAATATTATGCATGTATGGTTAAAGTATTTGTTGTTTATTATACTATAAAATAAAACAAATCATTTAACAGAAAATGTTTTTGTGCACCATGGCCAACCATGAATCTATTTTACTACCTCCCACTCTTACAAAAACCACTATCTGAAGCCAAACAGCCAAATTCAGAGAAAGTTAGTTGTGTTTGTACCCCACTGAAATTAATAGGACTAAATTCAGTCATGGCCAACTTGTTCCTATTCACTTCAGTGGCACATAGCTTCCTCCAAGTTATGGTCAGTGTCCCCTGTGGTTTTGGCATGAATGCTTTCTCACTTTTACTTGGGAGGAAGACCCCACTACTATCATTTTCAGTTTCTTTACCTATTTTAGAACCCAGCTTTAATTCGCATGTATTGGGAAGAAAGTTCTTCAATTTTTGTTATTGTTATTATTTAATTTTGTTTAATATTGCAGCTGCCAGTTCTTTAGCTGGTTGCTGGCCTTTCATTACATTTCGAGCCTCACCCAGAGGCCTAGGAAGTTGTAATGTATCAGCGTAATATTTGTGCAGATACCAGTAGGGCTGTCTTCTGAATCTGACAGATGTTAATTTTGTCGATTTGAAGATCGTCCAAGTGCTGCCCTAGTGTTTTCGGAATGGTGCCCAGAGTTCCAAATACCAGTGGGACAACTTCGTCTGGTTTGTGCCATAGTCACGGAATCTCGATTTTCAAATCGAGTATTTAGCAACCTTTTCATGTTTTTTTCAACAACCCTGCTGTCACCAGGTATCGCTATGTTGATGATGGTCACTTTCTTGTCCTTGATCATTGCGATGTCCGGTTTATTGTGTGCCGACATTTTGTCTGTTGGACGTGAAAGTCTCACAAGATCTTGACCTCACCTTCCGTGACTTTCTCCGGACAATGTTTCCACTAGTTTTTAGCTATCCGGATGTTGCAATTCTTGCATAAATTCTTGTGGATCATCTTGGCCACTGAGTTGTGCCTCTGTTTGTACTCAGTCTGGGCGATTATTATTTTTTTGCAACAGCTGAGTACATGATCTACAGTTTGGTTGACTTCGTTGCACATTTTTCACTTTGCATCATATGAGGATTTTTTGTTTCTGGCCTTGATCCTATTTGTCCTAATTTCCAGGTCTTGAGTGGCTAAAATCAGTTATTCAGTTTCCTTTTTCAGAGTTCCAGTTGCTAACTACAACCAGGACTTTTCAGTGTCCACCTTGCCTTAATGATGATGACGACGACGGCGACTACGACTATTATTATCATATTAACACCAGTTTCATTTATTTCATTCCAAGATACATACCTTTTAGGAAGCAAAGACACAGGTGGCAGTTCAGTGCAGTTATACTAAGAGAGCTTTACTATCTCACACTTAGGGACCATTTAGTCCAGCATCCTGTTTCCCAGTGTTGCTTACCAAATGCCTCTGGGAAACCCAAAGCAGGAAAGAAGGCAGAATTATTTTCATCCAGCAATGGTGGTATATACTGCTTCTGAAGATGGAGGCTCCATTTAGACATCACAGCTGAGACATCCCAGCTAATAGCCATTGATGAAACAATCCTCCATGATTGTTTAACCCTGCATTAAATCCATCTAAGCCAATGACCACCACTGCATTTTGCAGCAGTGAATTTCATAATATTAATGATTCACTGTGTGAAGAAGGACTTTATTTTATCTGACCTGAATTGACTGCCAGCCAGTTTCATTAGCCAGAGAGTTGTTTGCACAGAGTTCTGCCAACCAGCCAGGCCAACTTGTCCACGGTCCAGGTCAAATCAATCAAACGACAAAATGTGTTAATTTTGCCTCTCACCAACTGACAACTGTGCCTCATGTTTCTCAACCAAAATTGCACACAGTGCAATAACCATCCAGGAACAACTTCAGTTGACTTTATATCAATATGGCATGTAAATAATCTGAAACCTTCCCGTTCAATGTCGTAAAGTAATCACATTAGCAGACCATGTAAATTTCACGCAATCACTGCTGATTAAAACACTGTAGAAACTTTCATCTACCACATTTGTATGTCCCCCATTTCCCACCCCACCCCTGCTCTCTTGCTGTAGCACAAGGCACTTCCTCACCTATTGCAACCCTACATCAACCCTAAGAGGTAGGTAGAGCTTAGACATAGCAAATTACTCACCACCCTCCAATCAGCTTTATTTTTATTTTAAAAATCATTGTTTTGAAAAGATTTACAACAAACACCATAGCAACAACAACCACTTGGCTTCATGGCTAAGTGGGGGGACTTGAACCCAGATCACAACAGTCTAAGACCCAAACTTTGCCCAATATGTCATTCTGTCCCTTGAGCAAAAGAAGATTCTTGGATTTCACATGTGTAGCTGTAGTAACATTCAGTGCTTGGCAACCTGTTTTTCATATCACTACCCTTTTTGAAAAGCAGTCACTACTACTACTACTACTACTATTATTATTATTATTATTATTATTATTATTATTATTATTATTATTATTATTATTATTATTATTGTAGATTTCACAGCTGCCAGATTGTTGGCCTTCATTACAATTCGAGCCTCACCCAGAGGCCTAGGAAGTTGTAATGTATCGGCGTAGTATTCGTGCGGATCGTCCGGATTCGGCGTAGTATTCGTAGTATTCGTGCGGATCCCAGCAGGGCTGCCTTCTGAATTTGACAGATGTTAATTTTGTCAATTCGAAGATGTTTCAAGTGTTGTTGTTGTTGTTGTTGTTGTTTAGATTTAATGAACCGCCCACCCCAAAGGGCTCTGGGCGGTATACAACAAAACAACAACTAAAACAATAATACACAATAAATAAGTAATTAATTAATTAATTAAAATGCATAGCTTAAAACTCAGTAGAACAATATTAGACACTTAGGAATGTACGTTTGTAGCTAGTTTCCTTATGAAACTGCCTGTTCGAATACGAGCAGGAAAGACAAGATACATATGTTTGCTAAGAATCTCAAAACTCAAATTCTTCAGCATTTATCAAAGCTGACAGTATTAGTGAGAGAAGACTTTCAGTTTTGAAATTATTAGCAAGTATCTATTTCTTATCTTTCCCTTTAAAAGCCCCATTTCAATTACACATTATTTGAACCCGTGGCAGCTGTTCAGTAAAGTCATGACAATGTTGTGCTTGTCAGCTACCCGTTTATCAACAGTTGGCTACCTAACAATGCAGTCCCATGCAGAGTTACTCCAACCTAAGGTCACCGATTTCAATGGTCTTATGCCGGCATAACCTTGCATCGAATTGTACTGTAAATCAGCTACCATGAGCAGGATTCAGCTTCAAGCAAGTAACTGTATGTTCAATAAACAGTGTTGGTAGTGGTTGGGTCTTGCATATGATAGCTGATGTACTCACTGTTGTGGGTTTTTGGGTCTGTGTAGCTGTGGTTTGATAGTTTTTCCTCCTAACATTCCACCCTCTTCTATGGCTAACATCTTCAGAGGCATGTCACAGTAAGATGTGTTTCCCCTTGTGGCAAAGATAGCTGATGTACATGAATAATCAACCATGAGAGAAAAGCTAGATGCACTGGTTTTTCCAGTGTCTACACTCCCTAAAATAGTTGCATTAAAAACCTCAGTGGTTGGCCAAACATCATCTCTCACAAATGCCCTGTTAAACTATCCTATTTGAATATACTTCCATATCCCAGAACTGGTCCATGAACTCTTAAGAAGAGGCCTGCTGAATCAAACCAGTCGTCTACCTAGTCCAGTGGTTCTCAACCTTCCTAATGCCGCGACCCTTTAATACAGTTCCTCTTGTTGTGGTGACCCCCAACCCTAATATTTATCCATTTTACAGATGGAGAACACTGATGCAGAGAGTCTTAGGCGACCCCTGTGAAAGGGTCATTCAACCCACAAAGAGGTCCCGATCCACAGGTTGAGAAACACTGATCTAGTCCAACATCCTGTTTCACACAATGGCCAACCTGTTCCCCTGGAGGGCCAACAAACAGGGAACAGAGGCCAAGACCTTCCACTGACATTTCCTCCTAGCAATAATATTCAGAGGCTTACTGATTCTGAATTTAGAGGTTAGTCATCTTGGCTAGCAGCCATTGGTGGACTTATCCTTCATGAATCTAACCCTTTTCTAAAGCTGTCAGTGCTAGCATCCCTCATAGTGGTAGCAAATTCCAGAATTTCACTGAAACACTATACAGTCTATGTTTCTGTTAAATTGTGACGTTCATGCACTACAAAAGAAGAAGAAAAAAATCAAATGATGATGCAGATGCCTGAATGTCATGTCAGCCTCTGCAAGCGAGAACCATATAACTATTGGTTCATTCCGCACATGCAGAATAATGCACTTTCAAACTGCTTTCAGTGCATTTTGAAGCTGTGCGGAATAGCAAAATCCACTTGAAAACAGTTGTGAAAGTGGTTTGAAAACGCATTATTTTGCATGTGCGGAAGGGGCCATTGGCAGTTCCAAACTAAGCTGCTGAACTATCTAATTATGCTTCTTCTGCAAAAACATACTGCAAAAAATTGTATTCTTCCCTTTCAGATTCTGGGTCAGCACACTGAAACACACAACAATGTAATTTGGTTACAACTGTAAAGAGACTTTCAGATGTTACAGAAGTGACCCAGATTAGCAACTGCATAGATCAGTTCACAGCTGATTTCCTGATTTCTAGAACTTCTTATTTTCTAGGAAATGTGAAGAGGTAACTCATATTGTCCTCATTGCTCCATGTTTAGCACAATAAAGCTGCTGAGGGTTTCTCAATAAACAAGTACTTTCAGGGACCACAAAATTGGTTCAGAGGAGCCTGTTATGGTTGTACACCAACGGGATCTTGAATCACACAGATTGATGTGTGGATCTAATCAATCCACTTATCTTAACACTGTTTCCAGCTTTAGCCAGTCAGATGCTAAGAAAATGATTTTAGGCATCCCACATTTTTTAATCCTCAGCATTTCATGTTGACATCTGTTCATAGAGGATCTGTTTTGCTATCACAACTTATAACAGTGGTGGTGAACCTATGGCACGGGTGCCACAGGTGGCACTCAGAGCCCTCTCTATGGGCACACGCAAACAGAGTGCCCCCCCCCCATCTAAGCTGGCCTGGGTCGCTGGGCTCGATTACTAGCATTAAACCTAAGACCAAGTTTTGGGAAGCAGTGTAGGTAACCCTGTTAAGTGCTGTTAAACCCCACTGATTTTCATGCAAAGAACAAAAGCGCAATCCTTTACCTGGGAGTAAACTCGGTTGCTGGCAATGGGGCTTGCTTCTGAGTAAACCCTCTAGGGTTGTGACCCATTGGAAGAGATGCACAGTTGCTTCAAAGCCAACTACCAACTACCACCAAGCTTACTCCTGAGTAACGCACGCCTCGGAGCCAACCATTTTTTCTAAACTAAATCCTCAGTATTCAAGTTAAATTGCCGTGTTGGCACTTTGCAATAAATGTGAGTTTTGGGTTGCAGTTTGGGCACTCAGTCTCGAAAAGGTTCTCCATCACTGACATACAATGTGTTCCATGAATCCTCCATGAATTTTTCTAAACCCTTTCTTAAAAGGGTTCCCTTCCCTCCCTTGCATGCCCCCCTCACTCCCTCCCCTTCCCTTGCATGTCACCCCCCCTCTCCCTCCCTCTGCTAGGGTGGGTGGGCCAGGTCCAGATGCCTGGGACCCTCCCCTTCCCTCCCCTTCCTTGCATGCCACCCCTCACCCCCTCCCCTCCCTCCACTAGGGTGCGTGAGTCAGGTCCAGATGCTGGGCTCCCTCCCCTTCCCTTCCCTTCCCTCCCTTGCATGCCACCCCTCACTCCCTCCCATAGTTCTCCCATCATACCAAGGTTCCCATCATACCAAGCCACAAGGTTGACATCACTATTGCAATATTCCACAACCACAGTGTGTTAGGGTTGCCAGCTCTGGGTTTGGAAACTCTTGGGTGGAGCTTGGGAAGGACAGGATTTTGGGAGGGGAAGGATTCCAGCAGCATATTATGCCACAGAGCCCACCCTCCAAAGCAGCCATTTTCTCTAAGGTGACTTTCCTCCATCATTTAGAAATGAGCTGGAATTCCAGAAAATCTCTACACTCTACCTGAAGACTGGAAACTTTACTGTGTATGCACAATTGCTACAACTATATAAGCAGGACTGAATAGGAAGACTTTATCTCAAGTAGGTGTGAGACTTCAGTCTTCATTTACTAATCATCATTGTACTAAATTAGCAAGATCCTACCAAATGGTGCAAGATGGAAATGTGGTCATATCTCTCATCCTAACTTAGATCTGCCTCCTCTTCTCCATTCCTTGCTTCAAGTTTTGGGCTTTCAAGTCCATTGTTTCATCGCACTTCTCAGGCCCCCTTCCTCTCCTCCATTCCTTCTTGCAGAGGTCTTCACAAAATTTTAACAAGTGTCGCCATTGATCTGCCTGGCAGCATACTTCTACTGCATCTTTATATTTAGAGGCTGAGGGTCAGACCCCAACAGCTGAGTCCAGTAGTCATAAACACTCTCACAGGAGAGAGATACCAAGCATGGCGTATGTTTGTTGCCAGGCAAGTAAGTAGCAAGGGAGAGAAGAATAGTCTTTGTGACATCAGAAGCCATAGCACCAATCCCCACTCACTGCTAACACTGCTTGAATCCTTGTGTTGGTTGGTAGACCTGGAGGTAGTTTGTGGATTAGTCTAAGAATTTCTAACATCACCAAGGCTGTGAAAGTCCCTACAAGAAGGGGTTCCTTATTGATCCTGCCATGTTATATCCACCTGGGGCCTGGGCACTTGCTTCTGTTCAGACCTCCCCGCCCCCCCTTCATCTTTTTCCTTTTCTCAGACTTGTTATCAGATAATTAGCCACCTGCCATTGCAGCTCTCTCAGTAGTGTGGAATGCAGGTTGTTTTGACCCTGGTGGGGAGGGCAGTTTCTCCTTCCAGCAGACCATTGGATGGAGGAATGGACTCTCCTCCTTGGGAACTCGGGGGCAGGGTGGGGGGACTGGACTTTGGGGTGATATGGGGTGTAATGGTGCTTGCAGTATTGAATATGCTTAGTTCTGGCAGTAGATAGTCAAATGCTCATTTCCTGATATGGTTTCATAATAAAGAAATCAACTGAACCCAGAGTCTTCTATTGAACAGTCCGGGGCTATGGCACTACTGTTCCCTTATCAATTCCTTGGGCAATGAGCATTTTGAGGATTCTTTCCCACGTTCCCCAAACATAGTTATCTTAACTTCCCTCTCTGCTTCTAAGCAATACCTCCCTGACATGTCATAGCAAAGAAGTCTGGGAAATAAACCCTTGGAGAAAATTATGGCCTTGAAACCAGCAGAATATTATGGAAACCTGTTCTCAACAACAGTGTTGTTGAGAGCACTGGGGGGGAAGGGGATTGATTTCACTTGTAGTAATGAAGTGATACCTGCAATTATACAGCTAAGCTCAGAAAAAAAGGACAGACCATTATATAGCTGGAGAGGAGCTACAGTTCAATATAAATGTATCTTCTTGGCATGCAGAAGGTCCCAGGCTCAATAATCAGCATCTCCAGTTAAAAGGGTCAGGCAATAAATGATGAGATCTTGGCCAGAGATGCAGAAGAGCCACTCTGAGCAGACAACTCTAACCTTGATAGACCAATAGTCTGATTCAGTATACCTCAGATTCATGAGTTCGTTGCTCCCCATCACCAATAAAAATAAAATATATTCCAGGTTTTTTCTTCACTTTTCTAGCCTGGATTTTTATTTTTTTGTAGTGTTAAATCCCTCAAAATCTTTAATTTTCTGAACAAGAGTTGCATAGTTACCTGAACCCTGTAATATTTTGGAAACTGAATAATAAGTATTCTGTTTTGAAGGAAACTAACATCTTCTTCCAGCCTTCTCCCCGAGTCTTAGAGTTATTTATGGGTCTCGGTCAAATGGAGACCAAAAACTCCATTGAGGTTATCCCAGAAATCATGTTACTGGTCCATGTTTCAAAATCATATGAAAGAAAAAACAATGTGTTATAAATTCTGTAGCCACACTTCCTATCACAACCAAACCCACAGTCTAGTTAAATAGTGTGCAGCATAGAGGAGAACCATGCAGACAGAGGTAGCTGTTTCACTGACATTTCTCGATGTGCTCTGTTGAAGAAGCAAGCCACATTTCAAATTGACAAGCCACATGCCTCTTGAACAATGTTATTTGATGCTATAGACATCGGCCACACTCACATGTAGTTTTGCATGCAGCCCATCGTGTCCTCCATCCTTTGAATCACCTGCTTTTTATCTACAAATCTAATTCTGCAGCTGGTCCCAAAGAGCAAACCCAAAAATCCACACAATGGGGCCAGATGCAGACAGTGAGGATATCCCTGCAAATCTGGATGAAATGAAAGTGACGGGAGGGTGTAAAAAAATTGTGAAGATTCCCTCATGAGAATTTGACAACCATTTTTATGAATGGCAATGAGAAAATTCAAATTGGCTACCACTGTTTCACTTTGAATCTGTCTGGAGGGGAACTGGAGGGGAAGAAGGCACCTAAAGTAACATCATCATCGAGTGACACTCTAGGAGTTTCCCAATCTCTATGGTACATATAGTTCCCCCTCCCGTTCTGCCCCCACCACCTCCATTGAGGGAATGCTTAACAATGCCTAACAATGGCAGCGACTTCACTGACATCACACACATACCCTGATCCTGCCCCCAACTGTCCTACTGATTGCCAGGCTCAACCTAGGGCCCTGCTTGTAGGCCACAAGGCAAAACATAGCCTTGTCTTTACCACCTTCCTGGAACTTCAAAAACTGGGAGTTTATCAAGCACTCTGCAGATTACAATAAGCAGCTAGTGAAATGCATTCAATTTTTATGTGTTGCGCTGCACAGATCTTGTCCAGGACTGTTCTAATCTACTAAGGACTGTTCTAATCTACTGTTCTAATCTACTGTTCTAATCTACTAATCTACTAAGCATAAGAAATAACCAAGAATGTTGTATTTTTCCCCCACCTACAATATAGCACCATGATCACTGGGCCAGTCAAAAACAGGATACGCAATCTACCTGGGTACAGCCAGAGTACCCCCTCCATAATCAGGAAACCCGACCTGCTTCATACCTTTAAGCATATGAGTCGGGTGTTTGGTATCCTAAGAAATTACCTGAAAAATGACTGCCTGGGGTTGCACCAAGTATTGCCTCATCAGCATGGAGCACCACTGCCATAGCATGAAGGAGAAAAAAAAAACAGAAAAGTAAGGATGTATTTTTTCTATAAAGTGTGCAGTGAGCACTTGACAAGAACTATTATTTCTTTTCCTGTACCCTAACCTACCAAACAGCAGCAAATGGACATGTCTGAATTACACAATGCTAAAAGTAGCTATTGCCAACCTTTCTACAGTGCCTGAGCATTGTGTCAGAAATACCATCACACTGTTGTCCACTTTGCACATCCTATGACCCACCATATCGGGGGCGGGGGGGGAAAGTCCACTGTAGAAATTGCCCACTCCTTCTTGGAAAGTTCTTGCAAATTTGGAGGCAATGGCTGTGAAGAACAGAGTATAGAGAAGAGAGAGAGCTTAGCAGGGACGTGGTTCCATACTGTCACATCTCCCAAACTGCCACTTCCTACAGAGGTAACTTATTTTTTTTTGTCTGGAACTCTGGATATCAGTTGCAACTACAGGAGAACTCCAGGCACCACCTTGAGGTTGGCAACAATAGTCCACCAGCCATGTATGTGACCTAGCAAGTGCTCGACAGCCCTTCCCATTTGGCAATCCCAGGCAAGCAGCAAAGCAGGAAGAGTATGAAACTTTCAGTGGGCTGCTACTCGTTGTGGCTAAATTACATTTCATTCACAATATCCACTGGTCTGATGTACAAATTTCACTGAAAAATTGAATATTCTAAGGGACTTGGCAACCAGTGGGAAAGCAAGGTCATTGGGTGGGGGGCGCCATCAGTGATGATGTGATGTCAACACTGGAAAAAACAGAAAAGAGTGATGTCACTTACTGAAAAAATTGAAGTGACATCATACCTTTCTAGGAATTGCTTGGATCTCTATAAGTTTTGGTTATTCCTAGAGAGGACTGGTCCCATTTTCAGGTTTTCATTGGAAATGTCATCATACATCTCTAGGAATCTCCAAAAACTCTGTGCTAAAACCAAAATGCTTTCAGCAATTCCTTGAGATATGTGACATCATTTCTGGGTTTCCCCCAGGGGATAATGAAGAAGAAGGAGACTCAAGGTGGTTTACAAACTCCTTTCCCTTCCTCCCACAACAAACACCTTGTGAGGTAGGTGGTACTGAGAGAGTTCTGAACTGTGACTAGCCCAAAGTCACCCAACAGGAATGTAGGAGTGAGGAAACAATTCTGATTCACCAGATAAGAGTCTGCCGCTCATGTGGAGGAGTAGGAAATCAAAACTGTCTCCCCAGATTAGAGTCCACCTGCTCTTTGAGAGATTCTGTTTCTAGTAATCTTTTTTTTTCAAACTATTATAGGCTTCAGAAAGGAACAGCATACCCAAAGATTCCATAGAAATGCCAATTTCCTCAACTTTGTTTGTAATTAATGGAAGCAAGTTGGAAAATTTGGGTTCGGTAATCATTAAATATAAATAGCTTGAAGGATCCTGTTGAAGATGGATGCGCAATGAGAACCTAAAAGTTCTCAACCAAGCTTTTGTTTCCAAAGTTGATTGTCCAGTTTCTAAACACAATGCTGCATAGGGCACACAATTTGGCAGCCCCATAATTTTGTGTAGAAATTTGGAGTGGACTGAATTTAAAGAATAGTTTACCAATTTAATCCAAATAGGGGCTCATATAACAGTTGAGCCGCCTGCTCTTAACCACTACACCACACTCTCACTAACGTCATGCCATCAGCCTGATTACCATTTTTAAAGATTTTTCTCCTACTGGGAGGATTGGCAACTCTAAATACTCCAGATATTCATAAACAAGGTGGTAATTAATTTTTTAAAAACCCTCTCTCGTTCTTTCTCCTACAGGTTCTCAAATTTTCCAAAAGGCTTTATTTTAATGCAGTTTTTTGAACCCTACCCATGGTCCCTTCCACACATGCAGAATAATGCACTTTCAATCCACTTTCAATGCACTTTGCAGCTGGATTTCACTGTGCGAAATAGCAAAATCCACTTGCAAACAATTGTGAAAGTGGATTGAAAGTGCATTATTCTGCATGTGCGGAAAGGGACACCGTTCACTATTAAGCTCCTCCTAGAGAAAGACCCCATAGTCCAATCGTAGGGCCCATTCATTTAATTTGTAATATTTCTAAAAAGATTCTAAGTAGCAAAGCTGGAGGGAGAACCGATAACCTCTGCCTTGACCTTGGGGAGTTACTGCCAATTACTGACTCCACCAGCAGTCTGACTGAGAATATGTATGTTCATCATCAGCTGCCCTGGAGTGGCACTCTTGTAAATCATGCCCAAACATCTTGTAACTCACTAAATCCAGCACCAGTTAAGCACTGCAGACTATCAGATCCTTCTCAATTATCATGTTTTGGAGTCTTAAGAGAAGCAGGGGGGAAATCTCCTGCAGGGCTACCATCCATGGATAGCAGGCTGAATCTGGGCTAGTAGATCTCAACATACATGGGACTGATCAGACTCACCATGGCTTCCTATTATCTGCTTCACAAGTACAGCAATACCTTCACCATGTCAAACATGCTTTCCGAGGATCATGACTAATAATGTAAATAGGTTTTAAACAAATATTTCTCTGCTTTAGCATCGAAGGCACTGCTACCACCTTCTGGGCTGTTCAAGTTAGGGGAATACTTGGAGAATCCCCCAAAGTAAGCACTGCTATGAAAAGAACTATACCCAATAACATAACAAGTGCAATGCTTTACAGTGCAGCCGAATTAAACCGAATTTAAGTCCACTGATGTCAACTGACTGATAATACTAAGAACACTTTCCTTGGAGTGAACCCCACTGAATAGACCTGAGTAGAATTCTGAGTAGTAGAAGAAGTTGGTTTCTATATCCTGTTTAGGTCCACAGCTTATGATTTGGCCATTCCTGGTTTATTTGGTTCTCCACATGGCTTATAATGACCTCTTGGTAAAGCTATATGTACACACATGGTTGTACCAAAGGGAAGAAGAGACGACAGAAGAGTGTGGATTTCCCCTTTTCTCAACTGCAAGGAATCTCAAAGTGGCCTACAATCGCCTTCCCTTCCCCTCCCTACAACAGACACCTTGTGAGGTGGGGTGGGGGATGAGAAGTTCTGAGAGAGCTATGACTAATCCAAGGTCACCCAGAAGGCTTCATGTGGTGGGGAGGGGAAACAAACATGGTTTACCTGCAGAGGATTTCTCTGTTAGAATGGCATAGAATGGCAAGCCTTCACCTGGGCCAGAGCAATGTCAACCTTTGGTGTACAAGGTAGAACACTCTGATAAGAGAAATCAAGGTCCCGTGGGACATGATGCAGTTCCACAGGACCTGTAAGACAGAGGATCCTTCTAAGACAGAGCTATTGCACCAGGCATATGGCAGCTATGGTTGACCATCATTCAGACCTCCCCTTTTCACTCTTCTGCCACCCTACTTTCCCCCCTTGCACTGGATAGGCAATGGTTGAAATCCTGTTGCCCTCATTTTATTACACTGTGTTTGTTGTAGAATTGTTGGAAGCCACCCTGAGCTGCTAAGGGGAAGGGCAGCATACAAATCTACACCTTCACCGGCAGTCTCACAGGCCCCTGGGGCGTAGCCACACCTTTCCAAGCCCCACCCCCAGCCTCAGTGCTTATAAAAGCAGCTCTCCGAGGCCAGTAACGGCAGACTCCAAAGTTATGGACCCTCAAAGATGTAGCCCCCATCTTCTATTAGCTCCCATTGGAAACAATGGGGATGGGGCACCCCTTTTGGGAGTTCATAACTTTGGACCCCCTGAACCAAACCTCACCTAACTTGGGTGGTATCATCAAGAGAGTCTCCCAACAAATCCCTGAAATGTTTGTGCTGCTAGCCTAAAAACTGTGCCTCCTGCAGGCCAAAAACCAAAAAAACACTAAAAACAAAAAACCCACAAAAGGGGGGCGGAGCTTCGGAAATGTAATGGGGGGGTTGAACCCAGGAAAAAAACCCTTACCTACGTCCTTGACTATGTAGTGGAGTACCTGTCAGACTGTGCCCAGTTTGTCTCAGAAATCTTAGCACAAAGCCCTGGGCTGAAGTAATGGGCCTCAGGATCACTGATGCCACGTGGCCAGCTCCTTTGCCAGGCCAAGGCCTTTCTTCACCCCTGCAAAGTGGATGGAGATGCTACCAGAAGCCAGCTGTCAAGACCCTAAACCAGGTGGGTGTGAGCAGCCTCAGGAGCCAGCTCTTCATTTGCCCACTCCTTTCGGAAAACGGGCGCATATGTGGTTGCGGACCCTCCAAGTATGGGGCCCGGCCAGCTGTCCTTTTTCCCATTAGCTAAGACCAAAAGCTATTCCTCTAATACAGCATTAAATGCATAAAGGGAAGAAAGAATGTAGATGAAGGGTAGCATCTTGCTATTTATTAGGTCATCCTTCCAGTAACTTATGCCTACATAAAAAAGATGTTGATGTTGGCCTTGAATATATGGGTCAAATAACATTGTCAACAATATACAGTATAAGTTTTTATTTTAAAGACTCCTCTGACCCGGGAGGCTGAGGAGAGTTAAGAGGTTAGATTTCCTACCATTGCATTCTCCATTGCTTATAAAGTGCTTTTTTCTCGACAAATAAAAATAGACGCAAGATTAAGAGACCTTCACCATTACCACAGACTTCCAACAGTGACTAACCCATTCAAATAGACAGGATATATTAAGTAGGCTACCTGCTGAGTAGAACTGGATGCCCATCTGACTTTATGGCATTGCAGCAGTGGTAGATTATAACAATTGTGTGTGTGTGCGTGCACCTGCTTGAGTGTGTGTGTGCATACAGAATTCACCCTGCTTTAGATCTTTGAAGAAATTTCTGGGTTGTGCCCATAGAGAAAAGGTTATGACTCAAGAGTGTTTCAGTTCTCAAGCTCAAATTCTTTCCCTCTTCCCTGTTACAGAGATTGGTCAGCAAAACTTGTGATACACATTTATGATCAAAATTAAACATTTCTTTACCAATTTATTTTGACTTCAGTAATTTACAAGCGTATTAAGAGGACAAATCAAATAAACAATAGAAATGTCCCTTTGTGGTTCAGTATAGATTGGTCTAAATTACACACTGATGCGTATTTGTTGTTATTTACTGAGTTAAGTCATTTGAATGATATAAACAATTTGTCCACTAAAGTTTTTTTTTTTAAGATAGGAAAAGGAAACGATTATGCCACTTTAGGAAACTATCACTGTAAACATAATTGTCTGTTCTTTGGTTTATAGAAAATATTATTAGGGTTTTTTTCTCTAGTGAGAATTACACAGTTGGACATTCAATGCTGAAAGCTATGTTACTGTATCTCATTATTTAAGTTTGACTCATATTTTAGAAACAAAACAATTGCATGATTGAAGCCAAATGCTTCTAAAACCATATGACCAAATCTAAATCATTTCCAAAAAGTTGCAAGATATTACAATTTTGTATTTGTTTTTCCTTCCTATCCACAGACTTTCTTTGGGGTTTATGCCATTAGGAAAAATCATTTGGTGAGTATATTTAGAAAAACAAATTACAGTGTTTTGGGCATACAATCAAACATTTCAACCTTGCCCCCCACCCCCATCCCAGCACAACTCCTTCATCTATCCACCATTATCCCTACTTTAGATATTACATTTGAATTATCTGGATTTTCATTACATAAGCAATAATGGGCAATGTCCTATTGCCCAAACATGAGAATGAGGGGCAGGGGTAGAATATAAGGATCATATTAGCAAGCAGTTTTTCCACAAAAGCTCTGCTGTCAGGCCACAAAGACAGGAGGAAAAATTGTAACATTTGACATGGTTCGAAGACTTTAATCCAAAGCAGTTCTAATTAATCTCCACAGCTTTGCAGAACCCCTGTGCCATGTGCAGCTCTATTGGGCATTGATGTTCTTCTGTCTTAAATTTTATAGGGATTGAAATTTCATTACCAGAGCCCCCTCCATGCCTCCCCCAGATCTGAACTGGAAAGATTCTGATGGACCATTTATCAAAAATGAGTGCTCCCCTCCCCCCTGTCCTCATCTATCTATCATTTACATCACATTTTCAATTCCACTTTGCACTATCAATGCCACTAATTTTTCTTGGGGGTAAATTCTATTTACACAGCCAATTACAGCAGCGTTCTAAATCCCCTTTGTTTTATGCAATGTTTGTCCATCGACTTTTCAAAAAGCAGCAGGAGCTCTATGTCAAAGTTGGGATCATTTTCCTCCCTTTACGCAAATTATTTCTAAATCTCCAATATTTTTTTTTAAGATTTAAAAAATTTTGTAGCTGCATTTCATTTTCCCCCAAAATCCAATTAGACTCACGACACTCCCTGGAGATCTTCCTTTAAAGACTAAGAATTATTTAGCGCACCCTGCCATGAACACTTTTACTCTGATACTTCAGAATAACTGACCTGTTTTTGACCTAAACCTTTTTATTATTTGCATGCCGAAAGCCATATAGGCTACGTTTTACAGTTTTCCTACTAAAATCTGCAAATACATTAAGTCACTCAGAGTCGTTTTTGTAAAGGGACCCCCAAATCCAATCTAAATGCTTAGAATTTACCTGTTGTTTTCCTTTTATACATATAAATAGCTGCATTTCCATTCTCTCTTTGTTTCTCATTTTCATTTTCTCCTAATATCTGCATGTAAATGTCTGAAAATAGCATCTGTAATTGAGGATTATGAAGTATAGCCAGCTCCTGACAGGCTGCTAAGGAAGATGGATTATCCTCATTTTTCTGTAAATTTTGTCAATTTTGGAATTCATAAGCTATCAACACTGATCAAAATGTGACCGCACAGCTGTGTCAAAAAAGAAAGGAGCGATGACGACGGAGCTCCCTTGTTCGCTGAGAAGATTGGTTCTCTCGTCCATCCCCCAGTCCTCAACCCTTACTCCCCAACACACCCCTCCTGAGCAGGGAACGAGCGAGAGAGAATAAGAAAGCACCACTTGTCACTGGTATTTTCAACTACAGCCCCCTCTCACCCACCCCCCAAAATATTTAGATAAACAAATTGAACGTACACAAATCCTCTAGTGCACTGATTCAAATCACAAAGTATAATTTATTGCATGTTCTCCCTTCTTTATTTATCCCTAAGTAGTGAACACGATTTCCATTCAGGAGGTTTGTTATGTTCCACTCCTACCAGACAATCACAGCACACTTGAGGCAATTGTTTAGTCTCTTCCTCTCAATTTTCCCATTACTGGGAGTAAGTACTGTTGGGACTCTTTAATAGCCTGACTGCAGCCCATATCAATAACAGATGAGGTTTAATCGTCCAACACAAAAATTATTTAGGCTCGGTAAGGACATTCAATGTCATTTGCATAATGGCATTTCTATCCTGAGCACCTAGGCCGTCGTGCATAAACAAGGCCCTGGGACCATAAATAATAATAAATCATGACGTCCACGCTCCTCTTGCCATAATAGGAGCCACTCTTTGTAGAAATTATTTTGGCAGAAAATGGGCACTGTAATTTTAAAGACATGTGACAGGCCACAGATTCGTAAATCACACACACCCCTCAGTCAGCCTTTCTCTCTCACTTACACACAGACATTAAGTGTTTCCAAAGTGAGAATCAAAACATGTGAATTGCTGCTAAAATTACTGAGACTTGGGGCTGAAACTGTTAATTCTTTTTTTTGTAATGTCTGTTTATATTTTTTTCCATGTTACCAGAGAATTTGTTATCAATTCAGGTGTTACCTAAACAAAATAAGCAATAGTGTGGAGTTCCACACCCACCCCCACCCCCCACACACACCTTTATTGTAAACAGACCATGTTACATGAAAATGAACTGAGATGAACAAACAGAGCAGAAGTAGATCTGTAAACCTAAGGTGCAGAGAGACCTTGTGGGTTGTGGGTTTTTTCCCAGAAAAGTTGAGATTCTGAAAATAGTCACCCCCCTCAAGTTACCCAATTTAAAAAACTTGTTTTAAAAAAACCTTCTACCTACACACGTACATTTGAAAACAGTAACAGCTACTGCAAGGAAAGCACATATACAATAATGAGAAAGACAGGAAAGAAGACTCCCTTTGAAAAGTGGTCACCATCCCAGGCATACTTTGTGGAGGAGATTTGCATCATGTTGCGAAACTTCACAAATTCAAAAGATGTCATAAGAATTACAAAGTGAAGGTGTGCAAACGCAATTATTTTGGAGGAAACCCATCTCCTCATTTTGTTGGCTAGATCATTCAGGAAGGTTCATGTCATCAAAGAAATTCTTAACATGCTGGAAAACCCGGCACACCAAAGTGTACATTATCACCCTGAACTTCCTTGGTTTCCCATCCAAGTCTTCATCAGGGCTAACCTTCCTTAGCTTCCAAGATCTCATCAGACAGAGCCAGCTAGGGCAACTTTATTACCTATTCTTTTCATACCAGAAGCTACGACTGGTTCTAACCAGTCCCTTTTAACTCCCAGCCCCTTCCAGGTGTATTAACTAAACTCAGCCTGATTATCAACTAAAGCTGTACAAGGCAAAGTCTAAGAAATTTACTCAGAAGTAGACCCAATTACTGTCTTTGTAACTGTGCATTAAGGATTAAAGCCTTAATTGGTTAATGTATCAATTAAGTCAATCAATGCCAGCAGTCCTAATTGAAAGTCTTAGAAATGGCAAGGGAATTAAAATTGACTTATTACAGGAAATTCCAAGAGAAAAAGAACATGGGCAGCCAAATCCATAGCTCGAGGCAGGTCAGAGACAGAACTGCTGCCGCACCGCCACACGGCCTCCAGAGAGCTTCCAGGCGGTATAGGGAGGCAGCTAAAGGAGAATAACCTGGCCAACTTAATGGATTATTCCACCATTTTGGTCTGAAAGTTATACCCTAGCAATCTTGTTGGTCCTTACAATGTTACTGGACTCAAATCTTGCTGATCCCTCTGAGTAAATAACCCTGTCAAAGGCAAGGAACAACCACATTCCCAGGGTGTCTTTTCTGAGACTCATTCTAAAGGACAATTTTCAGAAGCTGAAAACTTCTGAGGACAAAGCCAGCAAGAACCCCATGCCAAGACATTTTGAAAGTTTCCCATTGCTGGAGGATTTTAGCTGCGTTGTGTCCCTGTTAGAGAGGGAAGTGAGGTATTAATGGAGGAAATGAACTTAGAAAAATTGTGTATGTTGTAACACATGTTGTGGATTCATTCGCAGTAACATCAAGGCTATGCTACTGTAACACAGTCTTCTTGGATCTCTCCTTAAGAAACTCCAGCTGTTTCATACCACCACCCTCCAGTATTTTCAGGAGCTAGGTAGAATATGCATATTACACCTAATCATTGCATTAGTTGCCAATGAGTCACTAGGTCTGATTCAAGGTACTAGTTATCTCCCACGAAGTCCTTCATGACCTAGAATCATGCACCAGCTTTGCACATGTGAGTGAAATCTCCTGAAGGTACTGAACCCTACAAATGGGTAAGATCAACAGCTGCCCTACCTCAG
Source organism: Sphaerodactylus townsendi (assembly GCF_021028975.2). Lineage (NCBI taxonomy): Eukaryota > Metazoa > Chordata > Lepidosauria > Squamata > Sphaerodactylidae > Sphaerodactylus > Sphaerodactylus townsendi. The sequence goes on along the minus strand of NC_059431.1, from coordinate 101,195,305 downwards.
TTTTCTATGTTGTGAAAAGTGCCATCAAGTCACAGGCAAGTTATGGCAATCCCATCAAGTTTTCAAGCCAATAATGGTCTCCCATCCCATTACTAACCAAGGCTGACCCTGTTTAGCTTCTGAGATCTGAAGAATTCAGGCTAACCTGGGCTTTCCGGGTTAGGGCACCTTGTGGGATAGCCTGCTCAAAGAGGCCAGGAAGCTCACACTCTTATCATTCCATAACATGCATAAAACAGAATTATATAGGAGGCCATTCCTGTAAAGGGAACAAGAAGGGTATATACTTTAGACAGTCTGTGGCTATTATATAGCCCAGCCATTCTCAACCAGGGTTCCCAGGTACTCTGGGGTGCTGTGAGCATGTCCCAGGGGTACCGCAGCAACACTACCGCCCCGCCCCCCTCATTTTTGTGGTGTCTCCCACCGGCGCCAGCAAGGACATGGAGCTGGCCCATGGGGCAGGGCCTGCCACAAAGTCAGCAGCCACCGCCACCCCCCAGTGCTACCCTTCACCCTGGGAGGGGAAGGTGGGGGTGTGGCAAGCAGGGGCAATGGAAGGTGGAGAGTGGCAGCAGGGGTACCGTGAGATATGAAGAGTGAGGTCAAGGGTACCCTGACCTCGAAAAGGTTGGGAAACACTGGTATAGCCTATATACCATTTTGAGTGTACTGCTCTGAACTTACAATCAAATTTAATTGCATTGTTTGGTATTTAACATTGTCCCTATTTGTATTGATTTATAATTACCTTATAGTTTCCTTACTGCATTATTTTTAATTTTATATTTAGCCTTGAGTTTCAGTGAGAAAGGCAAACTGCAAATGAATTTAGTAAGTAAATAAATTTTCAGTCTATCTTCTTGCTTTGTTTGACTGCCAATCGATGGCTGCACAAATTCCCCTTAGAACAGTACAAATCTGGCTTAGAAGAGCCATTTTGCTAAGAATTGCTTGTTAGAGAATGCTCTTAGTATCACCTACCTCACAGAGCTGTTGTTAGGGCAAAATAAGGAGAGCCTTGTTTGGTATCCACTCTTGTATGAAAAGTAGGATCATGGAACTGTGTGTAACAAGTGCTTGCTTTTAGCAAACAGCTACCGTGTTTCCCCCGAATATAAGACAGTGTCTAATATTAATTTTTGCTCCCAAAGATGCGCTATGTCTTATTTTCAGGGGATGTCTTATTTTTCTGTTTTCTGTTCGTCGGGCATGCTTCCAAACTTTGCTATGTCTTACTTTTGGGGGATGCCTTATATTTCACACTTCAGCAAAACCTCTACTACGTCTTATTTTCCGGGGATGTCTTATATTCGGGGAAACAGGGTAAATATGATTGCTCAGAGAGAAGGAGAAAGCCAATAAGATGTTTAAGCAAGAAAGAGTTAAGCCTGATCTCATATGAGCATGATATTATGGGAATAATGTTTTTCTCCTTCTCTTTCCTAGGAGAAGTTGTAGTGGACTGTTAGCCAACTATTTAAGTCTAATTAGATATTTTTCCAGTAATTAGATACTTTCTGTTTTCACTAAAGTGGATATGCCTGCCTCCTTCATCACAAAGCTAAACTAATTAGGGTAAGTTCACACAAGAATTTCTACTGTGGCTAACATTTGACAAGATAGTGCTAACACCAGATGGAAATTTCAAGAGAACAGGCGGCTACTGCACAACTTGGTACCTCAAAGTGTGTGTGTGTGCATATGTGAGTCCCCATAAATACAAAATATGTGGGATGGGACATTGCACCACTGGTATGAATGAGAGCTAGTAGAACGACAGCATTAAGGCTAAAACCTGGGTTTTTTATTATTTAGCAAGAGTCCCTCTGCCAAACACGCTCTAGGTGATACATAACATTTGATGCTGTCATACAAATTAATATTAAAATCCTTAAAATCAAACAGTCATGGCATAATCTGTGCAATTTGCAATAGGCAGGGTCAGTTCCCATTTTTAAAAAATGTGGCTTATATTTTGGGGAAATGCAACATCTGAGTTTGTGTGAATAGATACACAGCATACACAAATATTACAATTCTCATTTTGTAAATAGATGCATAAATTCATCTTCATCTTCTGTATGCCTCCCACCCCATGGCAGGTATATGGGAGAATCAAAATATCTCATGACTTTATACACCATGCCGCTCCTTCTCATATGCTATTTTATGGTACCTTGTCTACTTTAAAGCACCTATAAACTCTGTTCACATATCATATGAAACCATGGTTTTATTAAACTGGTTAATGTGATTTTCTCAATGTGGGCCACTCTGCTAACTGAAGTTAGTTAAAGTATGCCAAATCAGGATCTGAAACCATGCTTTGAAGCAGAGGCGTAGCTCCAAGGGGACAGGGGGGCGCGACACACCGGGCAAGTGCCCCTGTTGGGGTGTGGCGAGGGCGTTCCGGGGGCATGGCAGGGGTGGGGCAGGGGGCAGAGGACACACCAGTGCACCAGAAGCTTTTCCCTCTTGCTATGCCTCTGCTTTGAAATAAGTTATGACCCATAGATAATCTTAGCTGCAGTTTTGGGTGGTGGGAAGTTGCCAACTCTGACATGTCAGATTTTTGGACAGCTGGGGGGCAGAGCCTGCATTCAGGAGAATTCGGAAGTGATTTCACCTAAAGTCATATACCATAAAGTCTGCCTTCTGAAGATTCCATGTTCTCCAGATGAATTGATCTCTGTAGTTTGGAAATCTGCTGCAATGCTGGGCAAACTCCAACCCCAACTGGAAGCTGGCAACCCTAGCTGGTGTGTGAACATGATCAACCGGGTCATGATCATGGATTGCTCTTCAGCACTCTCCTCCCCAGAGAAGGTGATGAAGCCTGCATTCATAGAGGCAAATCAGGATTTGACTGATGACTTACTAATTGAATGCTGGTTTCATAAACTAGGCATGGCTAAACGAAACCATGATTTGACACTGGATCTGAACTGAGCCATAGCATTCAGATGTACCTTCACAGTTCTCTTAGAATTCTTTCAACCCACTTGGAGGCAGGCAATGGCAAACCACTTCCAAATGTCTCTTGCCTTAAAAACCCTACAAGGTCACCATAAATCAGCTATGTCTTGATGCTATGCAAATATACCCATGCTGCAGTATTCAATCAGTTATATAAAGCTGGGGAACTACCATGATTATACGTTTTTTTTAAACGTGCCAGCAGCAATTGTATCTATGGCCATTCATGCACTTGTGGTCTCCTTCACATTGAGAGTCCATTCCCTCAGAGTTTGATTGTCATATACCATGTACACATTTTCCCCTTTTTGGCAGTCACCCCATCTTCAGAGAATCCCTGTAATTTCTGGAAGTTCTGAAATGGCAGCTTTTCCCCTCCCTTTGCAGGGAAACCGAAGATCAGAATGCATTTAGCTTTCTTCCGGTTTTCTCACTCCTCCTTGCCTTCCCCCTGACCACACCACCGCAGTCCCTTCCAGTCATTGGGCCATGGTTTCATTAGGATCAGAAGGGCTTTCTTTTTAAATTTTCACACTGAAGGCCTATTGCTGGAGCAACAGACTCAGTGAAATTGACAAGAAATTGACATGGTCCAGCAAACGAATGCTAGAAGCAGCAGGAAAAAAAACAGCCAGCAGGCAACCTCCCCTAGGAAACAACAAGGAAGTTGTGGGGAGGAAATGACAGTTGGTGACATTTTGCAGAAGGAGAATCCCTCTAACCAAAAAACTGTGGGATAACCCTGCTGTGAAGCACAGTCGGGTGGGTAAATAGTGCATGAATAAATGGCCTATTTTAAGTCCACAAAATCCATACAATGGCCTTTCATCTATGAAATGTCTTCCCAACATGACAGAGCACAGCAAAAGAACCTAACTAACTACCATGCAAGTGATCATGTTATTAGATTAGCTCATCTTTAATGGAGAAAGCAGAAATGGTGTCCTATTCCAGGCGATAGCTGACCGCACAATCTAGAAATCTGAATCCATGGTCACTCATACAACATTTTCACCACAACTGCTCAACAAGCCCTGAAATAACACTGCCAAATTGGAGGAATTCCTTTTTAAAAAAAATCTGGTACTTCTTCAAGGCACCACACTTTAAAAACTATATGGCAAATACTGCCTTGAAAGATGTACCTTGGAAATATAAATTGGCTCATAAATGTAAGAAGTTTCTGCAAAATGAGGTGGAGAATATTAGCAATTTACAGATCTAAACATGAAAGAATTCTATTCTGGTTTAGTGAAGAATGAAAGCAAAGGATAATTGCAGAAACTATACTATGAACCAATATAACAGGATGCTTCCATTAGTTGAGGTTTAAGTGCATATTTCCAGCCATTTCCAAAACTCAACTGCAACACGGCACAAAGACTTTCTGTTTAAATTAGCAGGTTCTGGGTTATCGCAGCTTCCCATTACACAAGTCAACAACCAGGTTTACTTGCTTATAGATTTCTCTTTCACTCTCTAGTAGGGGTAATACAGGCAGCATAGTAAGTGAAGCTTCCATACCATGGGATATAGTTTTTGTCTCCATTATAATGCCCAGTTCCAGACAGTTCTATATCTATTTTCCCAGCACAAGCAGTGAACATCACATACACACTGTAAACTGCATGGATGATCTCCCTGGTTCTATTATTTTTCAAAGGCACAAAGACTATGTGAGCAATTATATTGTACTCATCTCACTCAAACATTATGTCTTGACATTATATTGAAAAATCTGAAGGATGGCCAGTAAATCACTGCTCAGCCCCAGTTCATGTGCAGAGTCCAGTGCTTACTTTGCTACTGTATGTGATGCCTGAGACTTACGGAGTTACCAATAGCTGTCTGTCAAAACATATGGGAGCTATGAAATCAAAAATGCTTTCCAACACTACCCACACTTTGGTTTTCTTTTAGATAGTTAAAAGCGGGCTATTTAAACTCATGTGGGTATGCTACCAAACAAGAACAAACTTACTAACAAAATAGCCAAAAATATTTAACAAGCTGCTAACATTCATGAGCAATATAGTTTGTTTTCATAAAAGATTCATTAGCCACCTTTCTACCTTACAAAACTCAAGGGGCAATCAAAGCAATAACCATAACAATACTGTATTGTCGAAGGCTTTCACGGCCGGAATCACTTGGGTGCTGTGTGGTTTCCGGGCTGTATGGCCGTGTTCTAGCAGCATTCTCTCCTGACGTTTCGCCTGCATCTATGGCTGGCATCCTCTGAAGATCCTCTGAAGATGCCAGCCACAGATGCAGGTGAAACGTCAGGAGAGAATGCTGCTAGAACACGGCCATACAGCCCGGAAACCACACAGCACCCAAACATAACAATATTTTTAATTAAAAATCACAGTTTATGACAGATCCTAGAATTGCACCAAAAGCACATTAGGGGCTCTGGCCAATGGCAATACTTAACTTGGCAGTGCCTAAATAAATCAACATGTATTAAAAGAGTATTGCAAACTCTCCATAGCGTTGTTGGCTCTGCTCCTGATTCTGCTTCCACTGCTGACAAGAGACTACAGGATTCTCTCTTCAAGATAAGACAGAAAGACTACGTGGAATATCTTACATTTATCTCTGCTGAAGTTCATTTTGTTAGCTTTGGCCCATCTCTCTAACCTGTCCAGGTCATTTTACATCCTGACTCTGTCCTCTGGGGAATTAGCTACTCCTCCTAATTTGGTGTCATCTTTAAATTTGATTAGAATGCCCTCTGTTTCATCATCCAAGTTATTGATAAAAATATTGAATAGCACTGGGGCCAGGACAGAACCCTGTGGCACGCCACTAATCACTTACCCCCACAATGAGATCACTGCTGCTTTTCTCTCCCTTAATTTTTACCCAGATGCTCTCAACATGGCCACCAGGATTTAAGTCATGGACCTGCTCACAGCTGTAATCATCCCTGATGTATAATGCTACTCCTCCTCCTTTCCTGTTTGATCTATTTCTCTGAAATAGGCTATACCCTTCAATTATTACATTCCATGAAATAATAGGCTATACCCTTCAATTATTACATTACATGAAATAAGCTATACCCTTCAATTATTACATTTGCTCCTTAGGTTGGTTTTCTCCAGAACACCCACAAGAGGGACACAATTTCAGGTTCAAATAACTATAACTGTGCATTAGACTAAAGCAGGGTTGTCAGACCTGTTAATCACTACAGTGGGAGAACAGAGGAGGGATTATATCTGGACTAGAAATTGTGTTACTTCCAGGCAACACTCTAGGAATATCCCAAATCGCTATGGTAAAAACGACGGACACTGGAAGGGATTCCAAGGGGAATGCCCATCTCTTTCAGGTTCAGACGCCAGTCCCACCCCTGATTTCTCCTACTGCAATGATAAGCACTGGTTGGCAAATGAATAGATTAGAAGGCAAATGCTTGCTTCACCCAGCCAAATGGCAATAATAGTAAATAACTACAACGGGACACTAGGATTTTGCAAAGTGAATGGCACATATATAGGATTGCCACAAGTAAGCTGTTAGTATTTGTTATCATCGAATAATTTAGTTTTGCTATCTTATACTGCTATCATTTTATTTTTCTTGCTACTCTGTACCCTTGTTCAGTACAACAAAACACCTCTCCATTTAAGCACCTGTCTGCTTTCCTACTTATCTTTCATTACAAGATTATTTATGCCAAGAACCAGAGCTGCACAGACAACAGACTGAAATATCTTGTGTCTAATTCCATACCTGTAGGGGATGCTCTTACATCCATATCCCAACATGGAGACCAACCTGGGTAAATCATTGCCTGACTTTCAGGAAAATACCAACATAAAACCATACATGTTCCAGAAGCTCAAGCAGTATAAATCAATGAAGTTTAGCCACGCTGACCCAGGAAGGCTTAAGTGTACAGCTGTGGGGCTTTTCAGGTGAGTAGTCATGTTTGTCTGCAGTAGTAGAACAAATTTTGAGTCCAGTAGCACTTTAAAGACCAGCAACCTTTCCCAGGATATAAGCTTTCATGAGACAAAGCTCACTTGGATATAATGTTGTTAAGAAGTCTCTATTGGACAATCTTAGCTGCAAAGAATCAATGAATAAGAATTAAATGAGGATAGGACCAAATAAATGGGCTGAATTAAATGAAGAAGCATGGTGCCAAATGTTCATGTGACTGCATATCAGATTTCATTTCAGATGTTATCGCATGCTTTATGATATTATACTAGCATATCTGTTGCTAAAGTCCATGCCATGGTTAAGAAGTGACATAACAGTACTATGTGTCTTAAACAGGTTGCTAAAGAAACAAAGCACACTGCTTTTTTTGAAGAGGTGCTTAAATGTTTTCACAAGTTGTAGAAACCCTTTCAAAAGCAAAAAAAAAACCCTGTAAACTGCATACGTGAGTCCAGCAGCTATTCTTTTCACAACACATTTCTCAGTAACCACAAGTCGATTGTCATGCAACACGCCGGGCTGCATCAATCACACTGTGTAATGTTGTGTCACATAACATAACACAATATGACTGACGCCACCCAACTTGACATGCTGCAACATGGTGCGATACGTAAAGAAATTTTATACAGTTTTCCATGAAAACTGCAAGCACAAAACCAGCTTGTCAGAAATGTACGCAGAGAGGGTGGAGGTTGTGGCTTGTGAAGGCTGAAGCTTTTGCAATTGAAAAGGTATAATTCACAGTCTGTTTACACAACTGTAATAAATGTGATCAAAGCAACAGAAATGGTCTCTAAGACATTATCCCTTTAATCGGAAACGTGTCAATTTAAACAAGCATCTTCTTGCCAGAGGAAAGGCATCTTCTGTTGTTCTGTCCATTGTCACAAACATGCTCTTGATTATGCAAAGAGGTCTTCTTGTGGCCTGAGCTGTGATGGGCCTATTAAGTTGCTCTCATAAAAAGACCATCTAGGGATGCTGTATCCACCTGCTTTCATTGGAGGTTATAGACTTTGTTGTGAGCTGACGCAGGGGAAAATAATTTGACCAGAGAAAGCAGTTTGAGATTTGGCTTTCGGCAGTTACAAGGGGCTGCAGTTCCTTGAAGGGTGGGGGGGGGGGGGCGGGCTGATGTTGCCTTTGGACTGGTCCAGCCTGTGAGCCTTATTTGCTACCTAAAAGAATTGGGACCATGCAAAAACACAAGACTCCAGGACTTTATCCTCACAAGAAAATGAGAAGTTGGCACAGCCTCAGAGCTTCCTGCAGCTTAAAGAATTGGCAAATGCAAAATACTGTAGTTGATATTTGTAATACAAAATATTCATTACTTTAAATTTCAATCTGATCATCTGGATGGGACAAGAATTCCTTGAAGTCAATAGGTAAAGGTAAAAGAACACTGGGCCATTACTAATCCATCGGTGGCCATCACCTCATGACACTTATTAGGCAGACTACGTTTACGGGGTGGTTTGCCATTGCCTTTCCCAGCCATATTGAAATCCAATACCTGCCATAAAGTAGGATTCTCCAGCCTCTGGTAGGTTAATCCAAATAACTCTAGACGATGCAGCATTTGCAAGATTCAGGAATGCTGCAGTACGCCACTTCTCATCCTTTGAGCCTTGCACACACTACATGAGATGGCAGGAGAGGCTTCTAACCAATAAGATCCAGGAGATCTTCCCAACTTCATCTTTTAACTTATCTTTTTTTCTTTGAACTTATCTTTTCTGGAACTTATCTTTTTCTTCCCAACTTCAAACATGCCAATCCATATTTGGTTTACTATTGGCCAATGGAAATCCTGAATAGGTAAGAACATTTAGGCACCACATTTCTGTAATGTCTTTGAGGGGTGGGAGGGGGGAGGGGGGGTGGCTCAGTAGTAAAGTATCTGCATGGCATACAGAAGGTCCCAAAATTAATCCCTGGCATCTCCATTTAATAGGACCAGGTAGTAGGTGATGTCAAAGAAACTGAGCAAAGAATACTGACTCATGGTCAAATTCAATATATTGCAGCTTTATGCAGTGCTGGGGCATGGGGGGAGGGGGCTGAAGCCCCAGGACCCATTTCCTTGGGGTGCATTGCAGCACCATGACCCTGTGCAACTGCCTCCTGCCCCCGGTCGCTATGTGGAGATGGGGGCCACCAGGCTGTTTGATGCTGGCCTCAGCTCATCCAGGTTCAGTCTAAAGCTCAATCCAAGCCTCAATGATGCCAGGATCAGATTGAGCAGTAGGGGATGACCAGCTCTAGCTATACACAGTTGGCTCCACCACCCCAGCAGCTCCAGCTCCAGTCAGCCTGCAGTTTAATGCTGGACCTAGGCGAGCTGAGGCCAGCATCAAACTCCCCCCCCCACCCGCACAACATCTCCACATGGAAGTTGGGGGCAGGGTGAGCTGGAAGGCTCCAATCAGAACTCCATGTGGCAATTGGGGGTGAGGTAGTCTGGCTGGCCCTGCTCCTGAGCTCCACATGGAGTTTGGTGGGCACAACTTGGGATGGGTGGGGGGGGGAGTTTTGGTCCCACCCATGGTTAGCCCCAGGCACCATTTTATAAAGTTATGCCCCTGGCTTTATGTGTGGTCATGTGTGTATATTAATGAAAAAATTGAGGATTTTTTTCACCACACTGATTTATTTTGTACCAAAAATAACGTTAAGCAAGTTTGCAAAATAAATATGCCTTCCCCTAGGCTTGTCAAATTTTTATTTCAAAAATACCGGGAAAGTGTCTTGTGAGGTCAGAGGTAGGAACTGGGTTAAGACAGGACACCAGAAGACCAACAACACAACCAAGGAGGTAAACTGACTAGCCATGGGCCGACAGATGGGCAGCGTTACAGGACAAGTCAATGGCAGAAAGTCTATGTCAAGTGAGATCTAAAATGAGGTGTACTTAACCTTTTTGAGCCTGTGTGCTCCTTTGGAATTCTCACTCAGGGTGGCGGGCACAACTACATATGGCTGCCACAGGATGTAGAGCCAACCACAAAACGTCAGGGAGTAAAGTTGTGCATAATTGTAATAGAAACTCTTCCACATCTCAGGCAGAGTTCTGACTTAGCCAGATACCTTTTAAAATTAACACAGCTTTTAAAAAAACGCATTACTGTCACACAGTAAATATCCCTGTGCTGTGCTGATATTTCCTATCATAACTATCTGAACAGTCAATCAAATCTCCAATAGCCAATCGGAAGCCCTGCTAGGCAAATTGCCCTAGCAATTTTCTATCAACACTTAGGAGTTGGGGACCCCTGTTCTAGTGATATCTGATTTTTAAAACTCTGATTGTCCACATAGAATTGTATCAGTTAGGTCAATAAAATAACAACTGATTTGACAAGCCTATCTGATCTGAGCTCTTCAAAGATGCAAAGTCGTTTCCAGGAATTCTATGTGGCCCAAGTAGAACCATCCTAAATAGGGGGACCTCTCTCATTTTACCAGAATAAAACAGGTCCATGAAAGATATCATAAATCAAAGAAGTTGTATTACCAGCACATTGTTAGCCCTTCAGCATGGAGCTTACATGCCTGTCTGTAAATATACTAACAGACAGGTATCACTCTAGAGTGGCGTAGTGGTTAAGAGTGGTGAACTCTAACTCTAATCTGGGGAACTGGGTTTGTTTCCCCACTCTTACATATGGAGTTGGCCGGGTGACCTTGGGTCAGTCACAGTTCTCTTAGAACTCTCTCAGCCCCACCTACCTCACAAGGTCTGTTGTGGGGAGGGCAAGGGAAGGTAACTGTAAGCAACCTTGAGACCTTAATGGTAGTGAAAAGCAGGGTATAAAAACTAACTCTTCGTTTAAAAATAGAACACTGCCAAAGCAAACCAAATTCCTCTGCATACAATGCCCAGTAGATGCTATCTGAGATAACTATGCTTATTCCGTGATATTATTATGCTAGCTCTGTGTAACTGGAATGGTTAGGAGAAAACAAAACAATACTGGTACATTTGCTGTATTTACAGATTCTTACAGATTCTAGTACTCAGTTGGTAGTCCAGAAGAGGATGCATATCTTTAAAAAGAAAAAGAGAAGATACCCATTGCACAGTTTAACCCCCACTGACCTTTGAACTCTGAGGGGGGTCATACACATGTCACTGTTCCCAGCTGTCTTTCTGACACTCTGCCCATCGCAGGCCTTAGCCCTTTCCATTTTGTGGAGGTATTGATCTGTTGGCGGCAATGTGCTGGATAATTAGCCAGGAATTAGGGTTTCTATTACAGCCAGGAGGTTGCCCCAGCTGATTTATCACCTGAATAATTTACTGTGATTGAAGGGAAATTAAAATGAACTCCATTCGACAACTGTGCACTTTTATGGGCTTTAGTGAAGACTCAAAATCCAAATTAATAGCCTGGTGCTGTTTAATAGTCTACTGAGAGTAAATAAGGGAAGGTTTTTCTCTGCTGCTGATGTGCTTTCTTGTGCGGGATTTAGAAGCCATTCCTCCTCCCCCTCCCCCAGTATAACTACTGATACACCGAAAAGTAATTTCACTTGAAGGAGATACAACTGTAATAATGATTAAACTGCTTTAAAGTTTTTTTAAAAAACAGTTGTGACAGTATATTTGTCCTTTTCTTCTGATACCATTCCTCAGTTTTGAGACAAAATTATGACAAATCATATAAAAAAGACTGCATCCTACATTATTATTTCTATTTACATACATGCATTTACAAATCATTTGATGAAAACTATAGTAATACATCTACTGCTAAGTCCAGGACAGGTTTGCACAACAATCTGATAGTACGTGGCTTCCGACTCACAATTCTTTCTGTTTGCTTCTTTACAATGGGTTTAGCATCCCTCTTCAATTTCTAAAAATTTTGAATTGGAACTGAAGGTTGAACATGAAATTTTAACTCATAATTCAAGGGGTTTGGACTGGTGGACAACTTTTGAATATTTTGATTTTGTGACAGTCAAATAAACAAAATCACAAGCTGTCAATTAAGAAATGCTGTCAAATTCTAAAGGCCGTTTATCAAACATTGTTAGTCATAAGAACATAAGAACTAGCCTGCTGGATCACACCAGAGTCCATCTAGTCCAGCACTCTGCTACTCGCAGTGGCCCACCAGGTGCCTTTGGGAGCTCACATGAAGGATGTGAAAACAATGGCCTTCTGTGGCTGCTGCTGCTCCCGACCACCTGATCTGCTAAGGCATTTGCAATCTGAGATCAAGGAGGATCAAGATTGGTAGCCATAGATCGACTTCTCCTCCATAAATCTGTCCAAGCCCCTTTTAAAGGTATCCAAGTAGTGGCCATCACCATCTCCTGTGGCAGCATATTCCAAACACCAATCACACGTTGCGTGAAGAAGTGTTTCCTTTTATTATTTATTATTTGCACATTTCCAAACTGTCCTGCCAAAATTGTCACTTTCCATTTCAACAATTACCTGTACTACATATACATCACTGGATATTAGAGACTGTTATTGTCCTTCCCAACCTAGGATCCTATTATTCATGCAGATCTGATCCATATTGATCAGTTATTCATACCTGTTAGGTCTCACAACCTTAAGCCAATAAATGGACTCTGAAGCATTGATCAATAGCGTTTGTTGAACAGGCATTGAAGCAACACACCTGGCAAAGTCAGTTCTGACAAAGCTGGCATTCACAGTCCCCTTTATCTCCCATAGAGAATCCTCCTCCCGTTTTCCCAAGAGTTCATGAAAAACAGACTTTGGAGCTAAGGTGTCCCAAGGTCGGTGGCAGATAGCAAGAGAAAGCCACCTGGTTTCCTGGCCTACAAGATAACAGATTTAAAAGTTCCCATGGGACAGGAGCACCAGGGGAAGCCTAGTTGTCAACAAAACATGTGAAGCCATAAAGTAAAGATCAAGGAAAGAATGCAGAGATTGCAGTGGATACATATAGCAGGCTGGTTACAGATATCTTTCTAGCAGCAGTAATTTGTTATTTTAAGCAGTTGCACGGTTCCAAGAATGTGTCTCAATCACCTAGATAGCATCTCCCTGACAATAACTGAATGTGATATCATTGTTCCACACTTTGGGTTCTAAATATTAGCACAACCTGTAATGTTATCATTGCTAAAGCAATTAAAGGAAGGGAGATTGGTCCTTACCAATTTCTATTGAAAATGTCTTGCATTTCTCTAAAATGTAATGCATTTCTTTTTGGACGGGTTTTTTTCTGAACCAAAGGGACAAAGAAACGGCATGAGTCCTTGATGAATACGGTGCACACATTGTGAACCAGACTGTGGACATAACAATTATTTGCTGTTCAATGCTGTTATCAGTCAACCCATGATAAGCATCCCATCAGTAGCAAACTTCTAATCCCACCATCCCTGACTACTGGGCAGTCTCACACATAGTTTGTTGCATGAGGAAACTGGAGGGAGGAAACTCTATGTGGTGCCACGGACATCACCAAAACATCTAGCAACAAGCCATTATCGTATGCACAATAGATATGCACAGTGTGTAGGTCAGATCTGTTTCATATACTTCATCGCTCCTTAAATTCCTCTGTTTGCCAAAAGTGAATTTATTATCAGTATCCTTTCTCTCTTCCCACACCCATCTATGCCTTTTCCTTCTTTTTTTAAAGTTCTTTCTAAAGACCTGAACCTTTGACAAAGATTGTCCTAATTCAATACAGTTGCCAACCTCCAGGTGGTGGCTGCATAACTCCTGATCTCCAGGCAACAGAAAATGGCCAGTTTGGAAGGTGGACTCTATTGCATTATCCCCATTGAAGTCCCTCTCCTTGTCAGAGAAAGGCCCTTACCAAGCACAATTGGAAGCAGCTCACAGCCAGTTCATCAGCTTAATGTAATCAAGCACCAAGTACAGAAGGGTACAACAGAGCTGAGTCCAGAATCCAAAGCAAGGTCAAAACTGGGTTCAGGCAATAGAAACACAAACCGTGGTTTTTAAGGCCAAACATGACATTGCTGCCACAACACAGCTTATCTTCCAACTCCTTACATAGCAGATATCCCACCCACCAGTGCAATAACCTCATGTAGCTGTGTTACTTCAATCTGGCTCCTGCAGAGACTTCTCGATGAACCCAATTCACCCCAGAGCTGCTAGCCTGCTGCTACGTCCCCTTTCCTGCATACTGGCGTGCAGTGTCCTCCAGAATTGCTGCTAGGGCTCGGAGACAAAGGGAGCAAGAAAGCTGGCAGGGCCTTCCCTGGCTTGGTGTCAGGAGGCTGGGGGATCTCACAGTTGGGGTCTGGCTGTGGCTCTCAGTCTGTGTGCTCTGACTGAGCCTCTGGACCTGGTCCTTGGGAAATTACTGAAGGTTCTGTCTGAGCCTGTGGGCCAAATCCTCCAGGTACTACTGAAGGCTCTGGTTTCAAGCTTGTAGCAGTACCTTGGACTCTAGAGTCAAAGCTGTGCCCTCTCTTACATCTGAGTCTTCCTCCAAGGACATTCCAGACATACTAGGTTGGGCCATAATACCCTCCCCCCCAACTCCGCCCCCCCCCCCTCAGACTCCAACCCCCCTGACATTTCCAGGAACTGGACTGGCAACCCTAGATCTAGCCTATTCACCCAGAAATCTTTTTAGACATGAAGATTGTAGCACTTTTGTGTGTGATTGCACCCAGATCTGGATAGCCCAGACTAGCCTGATCTCTTCAGATCTTGGAACCTAAGCAGGGTTGACCCTGGCTAGTATTTGGATGGGAGACCTCCCTGGAATGCTATGGTCACGACACAGAGGCAATTAATGGCAAACCAACTCTGAATGCCTCTTGCCTTGAAAACACTATAGGGTCGCCATAAGTCAGCTTTGATTTGATGGTGCTTTCCACCACCATAGCCCATTCCGCACAGGATAAAAACAGTGCCCCTGGAATGGTAAAAACACCATTCCAGGGGAGCACTTCACATGGCTGCAACAAGGCAGCACCGTGCTTCCCCACCACCACCACCACCAGCAAAGAAACGCTATTTTTGAAATTCGTTCAATGAGCAAGTCTTTTCAAAAATAGTGTTTTGAACCCAGTGCTGAGCAAATGGCACTGGATCAGAGACACTGCTTTTAGGTGCCTCCATTTTGTTTGCAAACTTACCTCTTCTTCCCTGCACTGCTCCACAGGGACAAGGGGACACACCTCCTGCCCTCCACCTCCAAGGTGTTGCCATGGCCCCGGGGCATGGCCCCTCATCCCTGTGGAGCTGCTCAGGGAAGAGGAGGTTTAGGAAGAGGAGGTTAGAAACAGAATGGAGGTGCCTCGGTGCAAAGGTGCCTCTGTGGGCTGCGACAGCTCTGCGACCAACCGCACGGGAGCATGAGAATGGTCCCGGGGCTCCACCAGCATCATATATACCGGTGTGCCACCACTTTACTGGCCCGTGCAGAATGGGCCCAGGTGTGATTGCCATTTTGTGTGAATAGAGTAATGTGTATATTTTTCACCTACTTGGTAACCCCTTCTAAAATTTTAATTTTTAGGATTTATGATAATGTATACTGAAAAATACATTGTCCTGTCCACACAAAAAATGGCAGCCAGCCATGTTGAGACCATAGCATATAGAATATTCTCCTGGTGCATGGAGGAACAGCACAACCAGAACAAATGAAAAGAAGTACTGTCCTTTGACTATCTTCCTCCTTCATCACATGGGACTTGTGTGTTAACCCCTTTCAAGGACGTAGGTAAGGGGGGGTTCTCGGGTTCAACCCCCCCATTATATGTCCGAAGCTCCGCCCCCCGTTTGTGGGTTTTTTGTATTTTAAAGTGTTTTTTCTATTTCCGGCCTGCAGGGGGCACAGTTTTTAAGCGAGCAGCACCAAAATTTCAGGGTATCATCAGGTGACACTCCTGATGATACCACCCAGGTTTGGTGAAGTTTGGTTTAGGGGGTCCAAAGTTATGGACCCCCAAAGGGGGTGCCCCCATCCCCCATTGTTTCCAATGGAAGCTAATAGGAGATGGGGGCGACACATTTGAGGGTCCATAACTTTGGCTCCCAAGAACCAAACTTCTCCAAACCTGGGTGGTATCATCAGGAGGGCCTCCTAAAGATACCCTAAGAGTTTGGTGCTGCTAGCTTAACAATTGCACCCCTGACAGCATGCACCCCCAAATTTCCCCAGATTCTCTTTTTAAATCCACCCCCTTCGGCATGAATTTAAATCTGAGAATCTGAGGTCCCAGTTTAAACATTGAAAGTGATGCTGTTTAAGGGTGGGGGATAATCCACCCCCAAACAGCATCACTTTCAATGTTGTTTTAACTAAGGACCCCAGATTCTCCCTTTAAGGTGGATTTAAAAGGAGAATCTGGGCTCCCTAGTTTAAACACCATTGAAAGTGATGCTGTTTGGAGGTGGATTCCAGCATCACAGTGGCCCCCATGGGGGGGTGCAAAACTCAGATTTTGCTCCGGACTCCATTTTCCCTAGCTACACCTCTGCCCGGAGGAGAGGGCAGAAGGGACTGCCGGCTGGGAGCCCAGCCGGTGGGGGGGTGGGGCGGAGGGGCAGGGATGTTTGCCGTCCCTGGCCTCGGAGAGCTCTCTGACTGGGCAGCGGGGTGTGGTGGGTAGAGTGTCGTGCTGAGATTCAGGAGCCTCGAGTTCGAATCCCCAGTCTGCTGCAGAACCTAGCTGGATGACCTTGGCCTAGTAACATGTTCTCAGACTCTGCTACCTCAGAGGGCTGTTGTAAGGATGACAGTGGAGAGCTCTGGGAAGCAGAATGGAGTTCCCAAATGTGTTAGTGCGCTCCCTTCTCTTTCTTCTCTACTAAGCTCCTCCAAATGTTTATATTTCTGTTAATATATGTTTATATCCTCCAAATGTTTACATTTTTGTAATGTTTTAATGTTTACACTTTGTAATGTTTTATATTATTGTATTTTTATAACTAAAATTTAAATAAAAAATAAGTACTGAGGCCAGGGTGCGGCTTGGGGAGGCATGGCCACGCCCCCCAGGGGTGGCTGGGGGCATGGTCCCACCCCCGAACCCTCCCATAAAAAATCTATACCTACATCCCTGATCCCTTTCTTTATCTGTCCCCATTGTTTTGATTGTATTGCATTTTTAAAAACCATGATAACTTGAGTTCATAGTAATGATGAAAATATTTTCATTTCTAAAAGGAACTTTCCTGGAACATGGGGCAGGTTCCATAGGGAACAGTGCTCAGGAGAGCCACTGGTGGTCTATCTAAAAGCACTATGTGACTCCCAAGTAAGTAAATATCACTGCCACAGACCCTATCAAGATGTAATCATGAAATCTCCTTATTTACTTTGGAACAATTCATTTGGGCCCTTGAAAATTATTTTTCCAAACATTCATCCTAAACTTGCAGTAACCAAATGAAATGTTGCAGGCTAGTATGTTTTAGGAAGATGTGGTTTTGAATTTGATATTTGCAAGGTGCCAAATTAAAAATTACTGCCCCACTCTGCCATGGAAGCTTGCTGGGTGAGGGCAACCTTGGGTCAGTCACTCACAAGTCATTTATGCATGCACTACTTACCCCGCAGCTGTTTACTTCACAGTGGGGTTTTCCCACAGATTTTTTTTACACAGGCATTCTCCCCCTGTGAAGTTTCCCTTGCCAAGCTGATCTGCCATTTTTCCCCACCCACCACTTCCTTGTTCTTTTCATGCAACTCCCATTTGGAAAGGTTGGCTGTCACCTTTCTTTGATTAGCATTTCTTTGCTAGACCATGTCAATTTCACAAGGTCTATCATTCCAGCAACAGAACTTCAGAGTTAAAAAAAAATTAAAAGCCCTTCTATTTTTAAATGGTAGCCTGAAGAGTAGGAGAAACTGCTGTTGTGTGGGCAGGGGAAGCAGGGAGGAACAAGAAAATCCAAATAAAGTTTAATGCACGGTGATCTTTACTTTCCCTGAGAAGGGAGAGAAAAAGTCACACTTTAACATGTTTTGGAAACCATACAGAGTCTCTGATCTGAGAGTGTGATGACCTCCAAAGCGGGGAGGAAATGTGTACATAACCAAGAATCAAACAAAAAGGGAATGTATGCTCACTGTGAAGGAGACCACAATGACCTCAATCTAACCTACTGCACAAGCTTATGGCAAGCATAAAAATAGAAGAGAGGAGAACGATAGAAGCTGCTTTGGGGATCCAATGCAGAGAAAGGCAGGGAATAAATGAAGTAAACTAAACAGATAAAAATAAACTGGCAAATAAGAAACTACACATTTCTTACATATGGAATACATTTTGTTCTACAAGTTTGCATAGTTGCATCCCTTTAATCCCTTCCAGGTTCCTGGATTTCTGATTTCTGTGTGCCTTGTAAACAACTGTTCCATTTAAACCTTTTACAATAGCTAAAATAATTTACACTAGCTAAAAATAAGTGCATTTTCCCAACATGTTTGCTCAATTTAGTCCCAATACACTGGGGCTGCTGAGCTAAAAGAACCCAGAGAATTCTCTGAACTTTTCAAATTATTATTAAAACATTTGTGATCTGGATTTCTGCTGTCTCTCACCAAATTGCTACCAATATCTCTTGTCGAGAGTCAACTCCACCTAATGGTTCATAAAAGCATTTCAGTCTTCACTGTTTTGCAAACTTGGAAAAAATGTAGTTTGACAGCCAAATGTTCCTACAGACTCTAAATCTGAGGTAAAATATAGGATAGAAACTCAGGCCATTTATGTACGTGTGGTCTCTCCACTCGATTTTCTTGGGGGAAATCTATGGGTAACGCACATAGCTTTCCCTGCCCCACACTCACTGTGCCTCAAAGGACCAAGGCTCTGCAGCTCAATTCTTCCCCTCCCTTTGCACCAAAAGCATGTACATTTTGCCTTTTGCTGGTCTTCTTGCTCTTCCTGGTTGTCTCTGCCCTCACAGCAGCAGGAACTCTGGGAGGGAGAAAATCAAGAAGCTGGGGGGCCGAGCTGCATAGCTGCCAGGTGCCTCGCTGCTGGAGAAACCCCATTTGCCCAGGAAGCTCATAGCCACGGTGCAGGAGGTAGCCATAGGAACCTAAAGCCAAATGCAACCTCAAGGGTTCAATACTTTGCCCAATGCTGGAATAACCCTTCTGCCTTCCGCCTCCGACTCCAGTGACCCCTGGTCTATGAATATTTACTGCTTGATAAATGTTTACTGCTTCTGGGAAATTTTATAAAATGCAGGTTCAAGGCAAAGATTTAATTTAGAACCAGGTCTGACACTCATAAAGAATCTTACGCATTGAATGGGAAGTTCCATCGTAGATGAGGGTCTTTCTCCATACAAAACAAACTTTTTAGCTCAACAGTATATTATATATGTAACCTTAAGTATTTGACAGTTTTCAAGCAATATTCTTTCTAATTGCTAAATAACAGTCCAGATTGATACCTTACTCTTGTGCACATTGTTATTTCTAGCTGAAATACAGATGTTTGGAAAGTTGTTATAAAGATGTACAATAATAATAGGGGGAAATCAAAAACTTTGATTTTGTTTATTGAAGTTTACCTCAAAAACAAAAAATCTGGTAGAATTTTGTATGTATCCACTTCAGAGTGCAACATCTTTTAAGGTAGAGGTTTTTATTATTTTATTTTCGGCTCTTGCAGATATGTTGACTGATTAACTGGACATAAGAGACAGAAATTAGTATCTGACTGCACAGGCCTTTCTAGAGATTGTAATTTTTCTACATTAACTGTAACTCTGCCAGATTTCTCTTCAGTGTGAACGTGAGAATACAAATTCTATGTTTTCCTCTGATTTATAACCCCTTCATACTTGATTTTGTAAATCCTTTTTTTCTTCAGTTCTTGAACTACCTTCTTTTCATTTTTAGCATGATCTCAAAGGGTTCTATATACCACTATGTTTAGGTTTCAAAAAAGAGAAGATCGAATACAAAGTATCAGTTATCAGTGAATAGCAAATATTGAATATGATGTATAGATTATTCAATACTACTGAATATCAAATAAGATTATAATGTGCTGAAATCAAATTTCAAATACTATGACAAATGTCATATATTGGATATCAAATGGCTGATGTCAAACACTGTTTGATGAACAGTGGTCAAAAGTTAGGTATTAGGGACAAAGTGAAGAAGAAAAGCCTGCTTTAAAAATTACCTGCTCTGGTTTGATGGGTTCAGTTGTTGTGAAGATGTCAGAATAATGCTGTCTTTCAAATACTCGATCCAACACTTCTAACTGTTGCTGGGTGAAAAGATCTCCCCGCATTTGTTTCCGTAGGAAATCTCTACCCGGAAGGGAATGGCCGTTTGGTACTGGAGATTCCTGAATACCTTTCCAAGAGGGAACAAATACAGATACAGATATATAGCTGTTATAATGGCAATCACCTTTTTAACAGGTAATTTCTATACATTTGTAACATAAGTGATAAAATTTAGTTGTGTATTTTCTTTAATTCCAGTATGACCTTTGATATATTTAACTTTATATTTATATAATACGAGAAATGTATTCCAGAAGAGGCACATGGAAATGCTTCAAGAAGATCACACAGCTGTTGAATAACTGATAGTAGATAATTAAATGTAAAAAGAGTCCAAAGTATCCATAGCATATGACAAACATTTCTCAAAAATATAATAGTTTGCCTCATGGAATAACTTCATATAACAGAATAGCAGAGATAGGCTTGGACCCTGCATAGAATTTCAGCAAGCACAATATTTATCAATATCCCCACCCCCCCCATCTGCCAGAGAACTTTAATTCCCTCTTCCTCCACCTATTCCTGGGAGCCATTCTCCCAGGACAGCATTTGGGGAGTCATTTGGGATTGCCTTAGGAGGGGAAAGTGGTGAAAATACCTCCCTTTGCACATGCAAAAATTTTAGACACTATCCAAACCACAAAACACTAAGTCACTTATATAGTCATAGGCCGATTACATACAACATGTCTGCTGCACAATGGGGGGAAATGTCCATTATAGCAAGATTTCTTGTACGAACCTATTTCTGCAAGCCCTGCTTTCACTTTCTATCTTCCCTGCAGCAAGTAATAGCACTTCTAGCATGAATTTAATTTTGTTTCACTGCCAGAGAGGGCAGATGCGCCAGTGAGCATAGCTTTGCCAGGGACCTCTTTCCTCTTCCCATGACCAGCCTCCTAGCTCCAACCTTCCCAGTCCATCACTCTGCTATCTATGCCTTTCTCCTCTCCCATTCCATATTGCCAGTTTTTTCCTGCTTTAAGTGCTTATTTTGAGATTTCAATATAAGTCAGTATCTTTCTGGCTCCAGCTCACCTCCCCCGCTCTGCTTCCGCACTCCCAGGTGGTCAGGAGGGCTTTAAAAACTTTATTTGAAACAAACTCTTTTAAAAACAAGTATCTCCCTCTTGCAGCAGTAGCAGCAGTGAGGGGGGAGGGGAAGGGAAAGGGACAGAATATCAGTGGCATTAAAAGAACCAATGATGGGCAGAGTTAAGAGAAGCAGCAAAAGGAAAGGACAGATGAGACTAGCAAGCAGCTGCGAGGTAGGCATTGGACTGCGTCCTCATATGTAAACAGAGAAATGCGAGGAGACCACACTTCAGTCCCACCATGCAGCCACCAGCCCCAAAGTAAGGGTTTCATGAGTAATGGCCATAGAGTGCTGCTATCACTGGTGCTTTTTAAATTCAGTGTAAAGTTTTCACTGACTTCAGTGATGTATATTTCTTCCCTACTATGTATTAGTCTTTGTTTCAAAAGTAGTTCAGAATTCAAGTCAAGAATTCAGAAGTCAAGACCATCTAAATTAGGAACGGTGAGAGAGATCTGGATCTGAAAGCAATTTTTTTTTCTTCTGGTCCTTGACTGAGCCACTGTTTGAAGAATCAAAACCTTTTAAAATAACCCGGGGAAAGAATTAATAACAATCATAATCTCATCAAATGACACAGGAACATCTGTGGGGTTTTCTGAGGTTAAAAAGTATTTTTAAATTCTTTTGAAGCTGAATATTGTACACTGTGAGATTTTGTTGTTAGCAATAACAATAATAATCACTAGTTCCATAATCTTTTGCTGGTTTATTTGTTTAATGGAGATAAATTTGTTCTCATACTGGCATTGTGGGATGTCTGATCCTGAATAAAAATTATATTCTGGCATACTAAAGGGCAAAAAAGAACAAATGCATAAAAACACACAGTATCTTCCCCGACTTCTCCAAATAATATAATGTCTAGAAGAACAAGTGCTGGGTTTAATCAACCGTGGCTTATAAAATTAAAACTGTGGTTGGTAGCTGCATGATAGCAAAAGGCCAGAAGCCCCTTTCTGCGGAGCATGGAATTGCTTGTTTTACATTTCAGGTTAAACCAACATTATTTGCAATTGGGCTTGGAAGTTATATATTTATATATAGCTAGTGATGTGAAAACAAAAAAAAAAGTTCTGCTCTGCTTTATTAAAACGATAGCCTCATTCCCATAGGAAATGTTTGTTAGTTATGTGAAGTTTCTCTCTCTCTCTCTCTCTCTCTCTCTCTCTCTCTCTCTCTCTCTCCCCCCCCCCCCCATTTTACCTCAGATAACTATGCAAGAAGCCTTGGGCTGAATTCAATCTAGACCAAACCAAGTTTGAAAATAAACTGCACCTTTTCATCAAGGTTTCAACCTCCCCACCGCAGCATGTTTCCAGTGAAGCCATCTAGGCCTATCTCGGATTCAAGAAATGTAACAATCCCCACTACCATGCAGTCTCCTGATTGGCTGTTGTGCCATGTTGGGGTGGGACCTTTTTTTCTCCCACAAAAACGTGCTCACATTATGATGTCAGCACGTCATCACATCAGCACAACTCCCCCACCCAAGTTTCTGGTTGGTTATTGTTCTCTCGTGCTCTCGCGAGAACAGCACTGCATGCACTGATTGGTTGTAAGGCATTTGCGTCACACTCCGTGGTGGGAAATTTGAACCAGGATTAGACTCCCGATCCTCCCCTCCAAACTGGATTGAAGACGTGTTTTTTTTAAGTAGTACTTTCAAGCAGGTTCAGCAAAGACGCAGGATAAGGGGGAGAATGAGCGCCAGAACCGGGATGAATCCTTGTTCATCGATCAGGCAATGGGGAGTTCTTCCTGAATCCTTGATATTTCGCGTGAGTATCACGCTATTAATTGACCGTGGGGAATCGGCCTTTTTAAAAGTTAAATAAATTGTAGAATTTTATTAACAACTTCAGGGGATTAGATTAGGAATTGTCAGCATAGAAAAAAGGCAGTTTTTATTTACATATATTAAGGTGTTTTCAGAGTTCAGCACAGATGGTAATTGATTTTTAGAAAAGATATCAGTTTGTCACAGAATTCTTAATGCTTGTAAAATGTGATAAATTTTCAAGATGTTACACAGAATATATTCAAGCTAGCACCCAGAAGTTGTGATAACTCTGGTGTTCTGTTAACTATATGGAAAAAGTATTTCACCACTCACTTTCCCTTCAGATTTTTCAATTCTTTGGATTACCTCACAGCATTTGAAGTAAATCCTATCGCAGAACTAGGGATATCTCTCTCACAATATGCAGCATGATTTCCCTCTTCTGATAAGAAAACTGGTCCCTTTCTGACACAGTCCATTTCCTTGTCAGTTCCCTTTGTTCTAACCATCTAGAACACTGATCACCTCTGTTCCAAGAACCTGGGCTAGGAATTCTTCTCTACCTAGAAATAAATTCCTTTCCTAGCTAGAGATAGGGATTTTCTTTTTCCCAATACTCGCTCCTCCAGCCAAAACCACAGGTTTCTCCCAGACATTAAAACACATCTGTTCTCTCTGGAATTCAGAGCTGAACTCCTTTCAGATCTAAGTTCTAGTGCTTCTTAAACTCCATCCACTTCCAGCTTATCACTCACAGGTTCTGTGAAGGTTCAACACTTTTTATTCCAGCTTTATGGCTCTGCACGTTGCCAGATTCATTACAACAACAAAGAGGCCTTACACTGGACTTGAGTGTACATGTGGCCAGATCACATGGGCCATCTGCAGATTTTGTCTGATCACATAACTGAGTATCCAATTTGAACATTAACCTGCCCCTCAAAAAGACTTTGGAGATTGAATAGACGCATCCTCACTCCTCACCAAATTTGGGAGAGAAGGTCACCTTTGCATTATCCCCTTGTAGGGAAGACATTTTGGAAACCATTTGCAAGTGTCTTTAGAAGAACAGAAGAAAACAAATGGAGTAAATAATTAATATATCAGATGTATCCCAGTTGTACATTTACCCTTCACAAAAAGTGTAAAATCAGAGGGAATTGCAGCCAGGGACATATTGCCCAGGGGGACATATGGGGTCAAATATCCCCGGGCTGTGGCCACTTAGTCATGTGGGGGGATGGAAAATTGCCCCCACACCCCTCTTCCTTCCCCCTGTACACCCCTTCCAAGTTGAATATCCAAACGCTTGTGCATAAATCTGTCCTCTAGGTTTCCTTGACTGTAACGCCCACGTAACCCATCTTCATACATTGTCTGCCATTGACATCACTGGCATCTGACCTGACATCACTGATGTTTCCCTGGTAATGGACTGTGATGTCAAAGAGGGAACTGGGAGAAAACCGTGGGGGCGTTGAGATTTTGCAAACGTCTGGGCACAGTTTCTATGGAAACTAAACTGACTACTAAAGCCGCTTGGTAGGAGGCCTCTGTTTCCACAGCCCAGAATCCAACGCGAGAGGCAAGTTCCGGGGGTGCAGGATACTGCTCAGTTTCCCCTTTCCTCCCTTGCATTGCACAATACTGGATTGCAGCAACCAGCAGTGCTTTGAATTGCTTTTTACTCCTCTCTACTTTTTGGGTGGGGGCACCCACCACCTCTGTGACAGATAATAAATTGGCCCTCGCTTCTCTCGTGCTGCTCGCCCCCAAAGAGCTGGGCTGCCTCACTGCAAGGTTCCCACTGCAAAGGCAAGCTGCGAGTAACTTCCGTAACCCTGCAAGTGACATCCTCTCCACACAGGCTCCCGTCTTTCCCTTTCCTCCGGGCCCCTACCTCTGCACTCCTTTATACACACTGTTTGTTTTGTCAAAGTGGGGGAGGGTGGCCACCCATATGGGAGGAGGGACTCAGATTTTCCACCAGGCTACAAAAAAAATACCATGTGGGAAGGACAGCCATAGTTTCCTTTTATAGAATCTGTTGTAGACTGTTTATATCTGCCTATTCAATTTCAACTCACTCCAAGGACACAGAAAACCACATACACAGCTGCCTCACAGTCACCGGTTTTCTAGAAGAGTTTGATTGTCATTTCCATTGACTGATATATCCTGCTTTTGTTTCATGTATTTATCACTTCATTTACACCCTGCCAATAGGGATTCAAAATGGCTTACATTGTTCTCTATTTTATCCTCACAACAACTCTATGAGTAGGATTGCCAGCTCATGACAGGCAACCAGAAGGAAATCACAGGGGAAGGGGCCTACCTTTTCAGCATGGTGCCCACCTGGAAATGATGTCATCACACCAGGATGATGCTGAAGTTTAACATTAAAAATTCAGGTGAATGCTAAACCATTGCCAAATATGATGATGTGAGTCTGGACCACACCAGATGATGTAATCACGTTGGCATGCTGCTGATCTCCCCCCCCCCCCCGATTTCCTACAATATTTTTGCTTGCTGCCCAGAAAGAGCATTGAGAGGAGGAGCCAACAAGGGGCTGGAGCTGTCCCACTGAAGCAGAAAACCTGCACACACACACACAGCTCAACCAGGTAGCTTAAGCACCCTATCAGATAAGTGTGTGTCCAGCTCAAAGTCAGCCACTGAGCTTCCAATGGCAGTGTTGAGTTCAAATGTGAGCTATTTCTGCACAGATTCTTGGTTGCACACACGTTTAACCTGTTCCTGAACTCGCTGCGCTGCAAATCAGAGAACCCCCACAATTTTTGACACCTGGCAAAATGCACATTCCCACCCTGCTTCACAGGTAAGGTGAAGGGAATTAGCATGCATTTTGCTTTCTTTTGTTTCCTCGCTCCTTCCGGCTTTACACACACACACACAACAGCAGTTCCTCCCTGCGTAGATAGAACAAACACGTGGAGGGTAGGCAAAAGGATAGATTGGATCAGTTGTGTTCACTTTACAGAGGGAGAAACCCATTGAAACAGTAAACTGCGGGAAAAATCCACTGCAAAGCAAACAGATGCAAGGTAAATATTGCATTCGTAGATGGCTATGGAGTCTCCGAGATCCTATATTCTAGCCACTGAACCATACTTTGGCTAACTTTGAATGGATTCTTTATGTTCCAGAAGCACTCTGGTATTCAAACATGTATTCACCAGTAAAGTAGTAATCAGAGCCCTTTCTCCACTCATACTGACCAATTTCAAACATTTTTGTGTCCAGTTTTACAAAATTCTTGTGCATTAAAACAGCTATGTACATACACATGCAACCATTTT
Source organism: Sphaerodactylus townsendi (assembly GCF_021028975.2). Taxonomy (NCBI): domain Eukaryota; kingdom Metazoa; phylum Chordata; class Lepidosauria; order Squamata; family Sphaerodactylidae; genus Sphaerodactylus; species Sphaerodactylus townsendi. The sequence continues at coordinate 101,168,903 of NC_059431.1, read as the reverse complement.
AACTTCAGTCAAACATAATAATTTTAACAATTTGCATTTTAATTTCTCCTATTATGAATTTAGGCATTACTACTGTATGCTGTTAAATGCTTGTTACATTTCATTATGAAGGTTTTTAATATGAATAAATTGTGAAGGAAGATGGATTTTTCAAATGAGGCCTAGGTGACCATGTCAGCTGAAAGCCAAGATAGTAACTACACTTGAAAGAAATTCAGTTTTGAATCTGAAACTGCACTGTGAACATTAAACAAGAAATTGCTGCGCGGTTGTACAATGAAAAAATAATAGTACAATCCTAATCAAAGAACACCCTTCTGAACCCATTGACTTCAATGTACTTAGAAGGCTATAAATCTGTTTGGGATTACAATGCAAATTACCATTAAAAGATCAAGCCTTCTTTGTGTTGTTAAACGCTGTAGTGTCAACACTTCAGAAACATACAAATTTCATAACTAAAACCCAGGTTGTATGTGATTTGTAATAATGAGTGATAATTCACAACTGAATGGGGCAATTACACATGTAGAGAATTTGTCAGAGTTTGAATCCCTGTAATAATTCATCTCAATACTCGGATAGATGTGAGATAATTACCATTACCATAAGACATTGTTTTTGAGTACACCAGAACATCTCTGATAATTAAAAATAGTGGTGGCAGACTTCTAACATTTCAAATTGTAAATATGCTCCAGGGAGCACTAAAGGAATTCTTCATCCAGTCGTTCCATGATGTAGGGAAATTGTGCTTTCCTGCATACCGCTAGCATTCTAGTCCTAAGCATCTTTCTGAGATCAGTGGGGTATACTTCCAAGCAAGCATAGGTATGCCAGGATCCAAAAAATCATGAAACCAGTTCAAAGCAACCAAGGGGGCTTTACACTCGTTTCACTTGAGCATAAACCCTCTCATTCCGCTTTCCAAACTGGTTTTGAAACCGAGTGAGAGGAGCTGCAGGAAGCCTTGATGATATGATAGCTGCCCCAAAAAAAGTTCCACTGAGATAATGAACACATGAAGCTACCTTGTACTGAATCAAACACTTGATCTATCGAGGTCTGGGTTGTCTACTCACTGGCAGCTGCTGTCCAGGGTCTCAGACATAAATCTTTTCCATCATCTACTCCCTGGTCCTTTCAAATGGGGCTGTCAAGGAATGAAACCAGGGCCTTCCACACAGTGGCGTAGTGCCAACGGGATAGGAGGCACAATGCCCCAGGCCTGCGCCGGTGCAGGGGTATGGCCGGGGTGTGGAAGGGGCGTTCCGGGGTGTTCTGGGGGCGTTCCGGGCAGGGGTGTGGCAGGGGCGCAAGGCATGCACGTTCCCCGGGCACAGTTCCCCCTCACTCCACCCCTGCTTCCTCATGCAAACTAGATGCTCTATCACTGTACCACATCCCTTGCTTTTCTGGTGTAAGCATCAGTATCTTTTTGGGATCCATCCATGATTAGGAATGGGGTTGTAAATGTGGTTTTGCACTGTGATGCCTTTCAACACCTTTTTCCCAAGCTGAAATACAGATGAGGAGTCCCCATAGCGCCCCCTGGAATGCCCTCGCCAAACCCCCACAGGGGCGTGCACCCAGTCCATTGCACACACCCGTCCCCTTGGAGCTACGCCTCTGGCACCCTGTAAGGAAGGTTAGGTTGACAGTGATTAGCTGAACATTCCATGGCAAACTGAGGAATCAAGCCAGGGTCTTTGCGATCCCAATCTGATCCTCTAACCACTACACCAAGTAGAAGAACTTTCTGCTGTGACCAGCTGGTTCTAATCTTATTTAACCAAGACTTAGATCCTCAAGTCTCAAACAGAAATGTATTGCTGTAAGTATAACCACCTTGACTGTGTAAATAGGCCTACTCCTGGGCCAACTGATGGCTTAACAAAAGACAATGGTAATTTGCTGGATTTTTTTCTTTCATAGCCTCAAACCTTTTTCCAGCCTTTAGCAAGTGATATCCTCTCTAGCTAAGCATATAAACTCTTAAGAGCAAGTCTGAATTAGGATATTTACAGTGCAATCCTAAACAAAATTATGCCCTTTTATGTCCAAAAAAGTCAAACGAGCAAAAATCAGGCAAAAGCACACACAAAAAGGTACCATAAACCGTCAGTCATTAATTTGGTCCTTCCCAAGCCAGTTATGACTCCTGAAATATTTCTATCATGAAATGCACTTTACCACAAGAGACCAGCTGTTAAATTGAATACTCTGACTTTCTGATGTAAACAAAAGGCCATCGGCAATTTGTGTTGAAAGAATAACATAATTGGACCACCACAACAGTCTAAAGGCTGATCCATCCCTGCCTCAGGGCGGCTCTTCTATGCTCAGATGCAGTCTACGCTTTATCCCACTTCCTTCAAGCCCAAGACTAGTAATTTGTCTCATTCAGACAGAAGAAGAAGAATTAGGCCGTTTCCACACGAATGCGGAAATGGCCGGGTCGGCATACTTGACGCCGACCCGACGACGCTAGGACCGTCCACACGGACGGTCCTGGAAAGAGCCGGACAGCTGGCGCGTCGCCAAGGCCTGGGGACACGCCCCCCCTGGCCCTGCATGCCTGCGATGCGCCGGAGGCCCGGGGACAAGGTAAGTGCCGGGAGCAAGGAGGGGGGGGAGGCGTCTCGAAGCCGCTGCCGTTACCGCCGGGCAGTGGCGCTTCTGAGGTACAAGGCGTTTCAACAAGAGCGCTTCCGAAGCCTCTTGGGAAACGCCGGCTTCAAGAGCATGTAGGGCGCTGCTGCTTTATGCAGCTGCGCCCTCTGGTGCGATTCGGAGGCCTGGGGACGCATTTTGCCATCCCCAGGTCAGCCATATTCACTGGCAAGGAAACGGCCTTAGATTTAGACCCCACTTTTCTCTACTGCAAGGAATCTTAAAGCAGCTTACAACCCTTTCCCTTCCCCTCCCCACAACAGACACCGTGTGAGGCAGGTGAGGCTGAGAGAGTTCTGAGAGAACTGTGACTGGCCCAAGGTAAATCTAATTTTGATCAAGGTTTTCAGACATAGTTAAGTAAAGAAAAAAAATCTGGGCAGCCTTCTGTTCCCTGAATCAATAAATTATTCTGACCCACTAGTACTGGCCACATTTTTCGGGGCTAACCTGAACTAACGCCAAGCAGCTATTATTGTGCAAGACAAAATAAGAAATGTACTCTACGCTGCTACTATGATGTTAATAAAAAATATTCTACGATAGGATTTTAAAGTTGATAGTTTAGGAAATGAAGAAGCTATAAAACAGAATACTAAGAATAGCCTTTACCCATGAAGAGAATGGAAGGGGAGGTTTTCCACTCAAGCCCACTCTGTCCGCATTATTTCCTTAACTAATATAACAGCATTATTTTACCTAATAAGATGATCTAGGCTAATTAGGAAAGGCATTTAATGATACCTTTTAAAACTCTGCTTAATCCAATTAAACGTTACCAGGATGCATAAACCACATTCCTTTTCTTGCTGTTTTTAACTGAGACTAGAGAAGAAACCAAGACTTTGCTTTGTTGCCACTTATGAAGCTTTGTTTACAAACTGAGGAGTGTTAGAGTTCTGCAAATCTACTCCTTTTATCTGACATGCAGTTCAGGCATTCTGACTTAAATAGCAGAGGAGTTATTTCAATATAATAAAACAGTGGGAGATTTCTTTGCATGTACCCTATTTGAGTTTTCGAAATGCCGTTATATGATGGGATTTTTATGTTTTGAAAGACAATATCGCTAAGAAAAAGCTTTATATTTTGCAGGGCATGTGACTGAAGATTGCCCAAATGTTTTCAAGAGAAATCACTATATTTCTCCAAGATGAGTATGGGTTTTTGCTGTATATCAAAGGGAGGAGGGAGGGGGTGGCTGAAGAGAGAGAAAGAAAAGATAAATCATCAGAGATCCAAAAATACTTTTCATTTGGAGAAGATATCAGACCATTTTGATGGCACTGATAGAGTCTCAGCTCTGTCTCCATTACCCACTGAAGGCAGCCGGAGTCGGGAGCTGACAACAGTAGATTATATTCCCTATAAGATGGTCACCAATATATATATATATGATCTTCAACCTCTATTGATTGACCAATTTCACAAGCAAAGACTGGTGAAATGAAGCTGAAATGAACATCATGCTTTAACTCATTGAACCTATCAGACCTGAGTTAATCTCACTGTCCACTATCTCTGATAGAATTCAATTGATCAATCATGTTTCGGTGATAGTACCATTTCACTGGCTTATTGCTTCTTCATTTCAAAGCTTGACCTGTTAGATATACTTGGACCACTGCTAGTCTCGATACACAGAGATCAGCATCACTACCAAAGTCTATTGTCTGGTGTGCAAGAACTCAGAGAATTTTCATCCTTTATTTCACACATGCTAGCAATATAGTAGTCATAATGACTATAGTAAATATAACTCAGCAAAATACAATGCTAAGATTAACATTCAGATTTCCTCTGTTGCTTGTGCCTTTGCCATGATATCTTTTTGTAATAAATTCACTGTACTTTCCCAGATTAAAACAATAATAATTTAATTTCTCACTAGCTATATACAGAAACTTCTGATAAAGAATGTGATAGCATGGACTCAGATTTTCACAGCAGACCCAGCAATTTAAAAGTATTTCAAAAGAAAAAAACAAAGGCTGAACGTTACATGATTGTTATTCAGAGACCACAGAGTTATTGCTACCTGCATTTACATGCATTCCTCTTTTTCTCTGGTTTCAGTATGGTCTCAGCTTCAACAGGGCTAGCAGGTTCTAGTACTGCTTTAAAAACCTGCCAAGCATATTGACTATAAAGCATGGAGGGCCAAAGTAAGCTGCCATTCATGGTTAAAAAAGAAAAAACAATTTTATATTTTCTTTATTCCATATTATAGTAGCACATGTCTATTAAACTAACCTCCCCCAAAGTAACTGTGCAATCCAATGAGAAGAAGAAGAGGAGTTTGGATTTATATCTCCCCTTTCTCTCCTGCAGGAGACTCAAAATGGGCTTACAATCTCCTTGCCCTTCCCCCCTCACAACAAACACCCTGTGAGGTGGGTGGGGCTGAGAGAGCTCTGACTAGCCCAAGATCACCCAGCTGGCGGGTGTGGGAGTGCACAGGCTAATCTGAATTCCCCAGATAAGCCTCCACAGCTCAAGTGGCAGAGCAGGGAATCAAACCCGGTTCCTCCAGATTAGAATGCACCTGCTCTTAACCACTACGCCATTGCTGAGGGGGACTGAAGCCTCATTAGAAGTGGCAGAAGGGTTGTGCCAGCGCCCACACCATAAGCACTGTGCAAAGTGGCACAAATACCAGTGCCAAGGGAGGTATCTCAGCAGCCAGCCACCACAGCACCCCGAAGGTGGTCCCTACAATGGCAGGTCCCAGGTCACCACCACAAATGCCCACACCAGCATGGAGAAGGGCATTCTAGAGACATTCCTGGAGGTAGGGCTAACATTCTTTGGCTCCCAGTGAGCTATCAGGGAAGAAAGGCCGGCTCCCAGTGGTGCAGATTTATACTACCAAAAAGTGTGGCATATGTCACTTTATGCTACAGGCTTTGCCAAGGGAATAAAGGTTTTCTCCTTCTTCCTCAGTGACTGTGGCACCAACCGCCTCTTTGCAGGCAGCGTGGCAGCACTGTCCCCAACCACTTCTCTACCACCACCACCACCACCCTTAGGATTGGGTTGTAAGTGTTGTGTTCCTACCAATTAATCAACTGAATAACCTACTAATTAAAGATGAATAGTACATCTTAAACACAGTTATGCCCTTGACTTCAATGGGTTTATAAGCTCTACCCTGTGTTTAAAATATTAAAGACATTTTTTTACTGTTTGGAAATAGAATCATGGCCCTTGGGGTCTCTTCCAACTCCATGATTCTATGAAATCATTGATAACTGCAATCACCTCCAATGTATGAATACAAAGGAATATTTTATAAATAAGTTTGTAAAATATTCTCAATGAAATTGCATAAGATTGCTCTGAAACACCCTACCTTTAGTTTTTCCAGATTTCAGAGAGGGGCTGTGCCTCGGTGGTTGAGCATCTGGCTAGCATATATAAAATTCCAGGTTCGATCTCCTGCATATCCAGCTAAAATAATCAGGTAGTGGGCTGATATGAAAGCCCTCATATCATGAAAGTGGTAGGGAGGGAGTGGCATGAAAATGGGAGGGAGGGAGGGAGGGAGGGAGGGAGGAGTGGCATTCAAGGGGCGGGTCCGGCATCTGGACATGGCCCTCCCACCCTAGCGGAGGAGAGGAAGGGGGAGGGGTGGCATGCACGGGATGGGGAGTGGGGAAGGGAGAGACGGTGCTGTGGAGAACTGCTGCTAGTCTGAGTAGAAAATACTAACACTGATGAACCAACGGTCTAATTCAGTAGAAGGCAACCTTATGTGTTCATGTTGCGATCTCAATATTTCACCAGTACTCAAAGCGCTTTCAGAGAAAACTTCTTTTAGAAATCAGGAGAAATGCCAAGACTTTCCTTTTAGGAAAAGTTTGTAATATTTAAACAGAATAATTATTCTGTCACAGATATGTACATAAATACAGTACTGACACATAACTATTCTAATGTATCAATAATAATAATGGTGGTGATGATGTATTCATAAACACATTTATAATCACAGCCCACGGCTGAAAGTGAAATTCATTTTTTAATAAACAAACATGAATTGAATTACCATTCAATTCCTCTAACTACAAACTAATACTTATAACCCAATCATGACAGCAACGGCACTTTCAGCGCCAGACTTTGGGAAGGACTTAAAAGCAGGCTGCAGCTTTGCATTCACATGATCATGTAAGGAACCCCATGAGGCCATTCAGTCCAAAGCCTAAAACTGTCTAATTGTATCATTGCATGATAGAATTTTTCCAAGAAAAGCCAATTCAGAAGGAGGGTGTCCATGGGATGTACAGGGAAAAAAAAGAATGGGGGTAAATTCCACTCTCCATTTCCCTATTTCAAATCCCTCAAAGCAGCTTTCCCCCCAAGGGAGTGGTGTCCAAATGCTTCCTTATGAAGGCAAATATGCAGTTGAAACTCTGGCTCATTCCGCACATGCAGAATAATGCACTTTCAAACTGCTTTCAGTGCTCTTTAAAGCTGTGTGGAATGGCAAAATCCACTTGCAAACTGTTGTGAAAGTGGTTTGAAAACGCATTATTTTGCGTGTGTGGAAGGGGCCTCAGTTAGGGAAAAGCAGCTTGGAGGAGTGATTTAGAATACGTAGTTGTGCAGTGGCCAGGGTAGGTCACAGAATTGCAGCTAACTACAGAGATCAGTTCCTTGGAAGATTAATTCTACGGCATTACACCCTGCTGAGGTCCCTCCCCTCCCCCAGGCTCCACCTCTATATTGACAGGTATTTTACAAACCAGAGGTGGTAGTTCTAAGTAATGGATACGGAAATGTAAAGGGCATGATATTCTTTCTTCTCTGCTGGAAAGCACCAACCCCAAAATGGCTTTCCTGGATGAAATGGGACTCACTGGGGACTGCATGCATGAGATTACATGTAGGTAGCGTAACAGCAGCTAAGCTTAAATATACTTAATGTATATTGGTAGTACATTACTTAAACTGTCATAGCTTCCCGCAAAGTGTCCTGGAAATTGCAATTTGATAAGAATTTACATCTCCATAGATACCTCTACAGAACTACATTTCCCAGTTTTCTCTGGAAAGACAGGATGGCTTTTCCCACACAGAACATTCAAAACATTTCGAAAAGAATTGCTTTGGGGGGGTTTTGTCCACATAACATGGAAAACTTAAGTGTTTTAGTTGAAAACGGTTCTTTCATTTTTTAAAAAAACAGTCATATCTTCAAATCTATGGAGACTTGATATCTGAAGCTCTGCTGATTCAGACGTCATGTCTGTGCGACATTGAATATACCTCACTGGAAAAAAAATTTCAAAGGAAAACTCATGTAATCAGCAGGCAATACTGAGTTTAGTAGTACACATCAATGACAGAAATGGTGGTCATTGACAGCCATGATGCTAGATGAGAAATCATCTGTAGGACACTCCGGCAAATGGCGGACAGCATGGAGAATCACTGAAGTGGCAAAAAATGGCGGGAAGCAGCAGAGAAATGAAAGTGAGAGCTTCAAAATCAGGCAGGGAAAATAAAATGTTTCCTGATCTCTGCACAGCAAGCAGGAAATGTTTTGAAACCATTTGGGGGGTGGGGAGATTGCGGATCCTAAAAAGTTTAGCACATCCTAAACAAAACGTTTTGAGCTGAAATAAAATGTTCTCAAAATGTTTTGGGGAACCAACTGTGCAGAACTCCTCCCCACTCCGTCCTCAAGATGTTTTATTTATGTTTTGAGGAATCGGCCAGTGATTCCTCAGTTAAATCTGAAGTAGTCAGAATTACTCAGAGCAGTCACTTCAAACATGGGGTCAGAATTACTCAGAGCAGTCACTTCAAACATGGGGTCAGAATTACTCAGAGCAGTCACTTCAAACATGGGGATCAGGTTTGCCGAACACATTATGCAGAAATCCCAATGAAATGTGAATGTTTCCCATGGTGGAACTAGCTGTACCAAGAAGTCTGAAATATGCTGCAGAATAGGCATCAGATGAATCAGTGCTGGTGGTAAAGTTTTGTTTGTTTGTTTTTGCTCCCAAGTAACAACTGACTTATGGAGACCCTTCAGAGGGTTTTCAAGGCCAGAGACATTCGGAAGTGGTTTGCCATCACCTGCCTATGCATAGCAAACCTGGAGTTCACTAGTAGTCTCCCATCCAAGTACTAACCAGGGCAGGAAATTAATTGAAGGGGAAGAAACTAAGCTAGAAAAACAAAGTGACTCATGCCAAGTAACCCACACTAAACATACTTAGAACAGATTGTAGGATAAATCTTTGCCATTTCCATGCCTTCATTAGCAGCATGGTATAGTGGTTATGAGAGGTGGTCTCTAATCTGGAAAACCAGGTTTAATCCCCCACTCCTCCACATAAGTGGCAGACTCAAATCTGGTGAACCAGGTTTGTTTCCCTTCCTCTGCACATGAAGCCAGCTGGGTGTCCTTTGGCTAATCACAATTCTCGTAGAATTCTCTCAGCCCCACCTACCTCACAGAGTGTCTGTTGTGGGGAGAGGAAGGGGAAAAGTTTGTAAAGCATTTCAGGACTCCTTACAGTTGAGAAAAGCAGAGTATAAAGCCAAACTCTTCTTCTTGTGCCACCCCACGTGATTAGCTACTTCCAAGAATCTAAGAACCTTGGAGTAAAAATGACTTCTACTATACAGTTTTTGCCCAAATACCGAGCATCCCATGTCAACAGCGACACAATAACAGCACTTCAGAAACAACACTGCTGTGTTACTGGTGACATCCCTGGCATACCAGGGTAGGCCTTAAGTAAGACAGTAAGTCCCCCCCACCCCTCACCAGTTGCCAGAAAGAATATGGCAACCCCATCTCCGAGAGAACTGATCCCGGTAGTCGGGAAATCAGCTGTAATTCCAGGAAAACTCCAGGTCACAACAAGGGCCCCTTCTGCACATGCAGAATAGTGCACTTCCAAACCACTTTCAGTGCACTTTGCAGCTGGATTTTACTGTGCGGAATAGGAAAATCCACTTGCAAACAATTGTGAAAGTGAATCGAAAGTGCATTATTCTGCTTGTGCGGAAGGGGCCAAGGTTTAAACAGAAAGAGGAAATGAGCAGGAATAATAAACTCCCCTTTGCAGCTACAGAAGCATCAAGGCCATAACTTTTGTTTCTGCCAACAGGGAAATTCTGTTCCTGGCAGGAGCCTGGAGAAGCATTGCTGGATAAGTCTTTGTCTTTCCTTCCACACATATTTTTGCTGCTCATAGTCTGAACACAGAAGGGCTGTTTTGATTTTGCTTGTGTCCCTCTGAAACTGCTGCAGCAAAGACACATTCGGTCTTATGCTTCTTAGCTGTAGGGTTGTTATGGATATAATACATACAGGGAGACTAATGAGACAGAGGAGCTGGCTCTCCCACAATGACTAGCCCCTACAGCCACTTCTTTATTTAAGGAGGGAGAGAAAGAGAATCATGATAATGAATTTTGGAAGTCCGCGCTTCATCCCAGCCTCTCGTGCTTTGCTCCTGGTTCCATCAGCACAAGGTGGAATCACTCAACCTTATTGACATTTCATCTGCCAAAGCGCTCCTTGCTGCATGTGGATCATCTGGTACACTGCCCGGTTTCTTGCGGCTGGACTCCACTCTAAAACACCTCCCCTGAGCCTCTGAGGAAAGCTGGCATCCGATGTTACCATAACAAACTCAATTGTTCTCAGCAGTGCTCCGGCAAATAAAGTCATTAATTATGGCCCTCTCTCTTGGCCGCCGTTGGCTGGAGCGGCAATCAATGTGAAACCGCTCATTGCCTTCTCTCGGGGAGAGGAGGCAGATGTCATAAAAATAAACGGCAGCCCAAGCAGAACCCCGCCAGTATGGCAGCAGTGAGCTCTACCCAGTAACGGCCATCACGCTGGTTCTATGTGCCTGGCTACATTCATTTGCCCTGCCTCAGCCATGGGGGAAGGTATCCCATTAGGCAATTATTTTTATCTTATAACGTCAATTTACTTATACTGATTGGCTTCCTGCCGCCAAATATCAATTAAATTGCAAATGCCTGCAGAAGCTGATTTTCTATCTCTGTTCCTACACACATACACACACACACACACACACCTTTGTACCGCGCTGTATATCCCCCCCCCCTCTATTTCCCTCCCTTCCCTTCTCTTTTTATAAACTATGTTCCAACATAATTTAATTTATTTCCCTTTCCATATCTCAAAGGAAAATCTATATCTCCTCCTGGAAGGCCATTTGCCCTATGTTATTGGGAGGCTGAGGTATCACACTATCAAGCCATTTGTTTCAGCTGACTATCGGCAGCTCATCAGCACTCGTGAAGAGCTCTCTGCCACCTCCCCGCAGTTGTATCCAGGATTGCTCAGTTTATAATTTGTTTTTAAAGAAAAGTGTGTCACCATCAAGCTTGTGTGTTTTTTTCCTTTTAAATTCATTTGCTTAAATGATATTTCCTGCTCTCCCTCCCGCCGACCAACTCATTCGATGAGATCTACTTTATTAGCAAACTTGAAAGGACCGGGCTGTCACTTATTTTACGCTGTCCTTTCTTTGAAGATGTGGATCTCAAGAGGAGATGAGGATATCAAAAGAGGCTAGTGGCTGCTGGCGGTGTGTTCTTCTGTGATAACTAAATGAAAGGCCTTCACAAAATGAAAAAAGGCAGGTGGGGAAAAGTGAATTCTCTGTGTGTAAACCATCAGTGGCCTTTGTGAACTGTAAAGGATATAACAGTTTGTGCGAGTGCAGTCCAACAGTAAAACGTATCCAGATATATACCTACGGGGTATAGTTCTGTTTTGTTCCAAACACATTTTTCTATACAGAAAAATCAGGTACATTAGTTTTTGTTTGTTCATCAACTGAAAGCCCCCTACCTCTTTAATAGTTATACGGAAAAGTGTTTCAAGTATGTGCACATTTTTCCTTTGTGGAAAGCTGCTGAAATTTCCACCATTCCAAAACTATGAAAGGTACCAGAGAGTCCTGTTCTCCTTTATAACTAGTAATTGTTTATATTGTTTATGCACTTCAAGTTGTATTTTCACCCAGCAATCATCAGATACCAAAAAGTTTGTCATGAGGAAACATTTCTCAAGTAAGCTCTTAGATGAGACACCAAAACTGGGCCTTGACATCCTGGAGTACTTTAACCCAGGCAAACCTTGTGCTTGGCTATAATTTTTGTCTGCATTTATTAATTTGAAATATTTATGCACTCTACTTTCTTCCAGGCTCCTCAAGACACATGGTAGCAGGTATTTTATTTTAAAATCTAGTAATCTACTTTATTTTTTAAGGTTATTGATTGGCCTATTAGCATCACACCTATTACAATTTAATTAGGACCATTGTATCACTTCATTAGCATGCTAATGCATGATAATAATATATTATGAGCCCACAACCAGTGGTAATGGTGTTCGAATGCCATCAAGTTGTGGCCAATTTATGGCACTCCCATAGGGTTTTCAAGATCAGAGACATTCAGAGGTAGTTTGCCATTGAGGGTTGGATCATTACATAAAGTACACTTGGTTTGGTGTTCTGTTCAGAATGGGATGGGAACAGTCCACTGATGAACAAATAATTATCTGGCAAATTTTGTAGCCCTAGTCCTGTTGATTCATATACATTGTGATCAGCTCCTATAATCCAGTTCCAATAGGTCAGGGTCCAGCAGTTTTCCAGAGGGAAATTAGGGAATCATAATTCCCCATCAGCCCCTACCAGCATGGCCAATTGGCCATGCTGGTAGGGGCTGATGGGAATTGTAGTTCCTGAACATCTGGAGAGCCGCAGGTTCCCTACCCCTGCAATAGGTGATGGCTCCATTGGGGTTCCAGAAGGATTTTGAAGCTGATTCTGCCCATTTGCCTATCAAATCTCTAGTCACAGGGAGATAACCCCAACAGTTGATGTGATCCTTCTTCAGTGCCCTCTCTCCCTGAACAGAGTCCAAGAAGCTTGCTAGTTAAAAGAGAATCTTAAGGACAATGAAGCTGTAGGAACCATGGGTGGAACACAAGTACAGAAAAACTCACTGACCTTCAGTTAATTTCAAAGCCTACTTTGTGACAGTAATGGCAGGGAAATATATTCCTATTTCTCCACCACCATGGGTTTTCTGAAGGACCTTAACCACCTTAGACTAAATAATTTCTATTACAAAAGGATACTCAGTACTGATACTCTTGTGAAGCCTTTCACAGATAAAATTGTGTTCATTCTAGCTTGGATTCTACATATTAGAGGCAGTGTCTGTACATGAGGTTTCTTGGGCTTCCTCCTATCCAATTTGTTCTGATTAGTTATTTATTGAAGCTTGCCAATGGGCTTGATGCAGTGAGGCCAAGTGGTACATGTAATCTGATTCCTTACTGTACCTGGTTGGTTCAAGTCTCCAGAGGTAAACTGGCCAGTATCACTGAAGAAGCTAAATACCTCATTGAGAGACAACATATGGTCACCAGAGTTTTAAAAAGAGGGCAGGAGAGAAGCACTTTAATAAGTTGTCCCTTATAAGACCATCAGAGGAGGGCAATGGTTTCATTATTCCGGAGGCAGAAAATATCAGACTCCGGGGCATCCCTCGGTAGCTCAATTGTTTGCAACTATTTCCCCACATATGTGTACTTGGTTAAATTCCTTACCAGTTTTACGAACTAGAAAAGACCTTTTTAAAAGGAGGCTTTAGATCAGGGAGGAATTGGACCTTTAACTCACAGGGATATTTCCCAGAAGGCCACTGCTCTTGAAAGCAAATGGAAGTCAGGATGAAGCTAAGGTAAGTCCCAGGAGTGTTTCCAATAACTGGGGCTACTTGGGTCAGCTTGCTCGTGGCCAATTTAACATCTCAGTTTACCCTTGCCTACTTGATTGTTTAATTGATTTATTTAAATGTATTTGTTTATTTAAAACATTTCTATGCCTTCTTTTCAGCTAACCAGGTCCTGAAGATGGTGAACCAGTTGAATCCGGCCGTGAAAGCCTTTGACAATACAAATCATTTTTAATCCTCATATTGATTATCAACTTTCAGAGAGTTTTGGTATTTTAGCTTTAGAAGCTTTCCCACCTTGCTGCTTTTATGTATTTGTTTAATTGGGTCTTTTGATGTGTTTTATTTCTATGATCCCTGCCACCCTAGAGTTTGTAAGCTGCAATCCCTGCTTGAACTGAGTACTGCAGGGTAAAAATACGAGTTAGTAAATCTAGATTAGCTCTTAGCTATTTACTTGATGCTGGTTTTGACTGGCTCAATCCAGGGAAGGGACAGTACCATGATTTTAAATAGCTGGTGGAAGTTATTGAAAGGTTTCGTCTGGTGCTCAATACAGGGGAATCTTAGTTCTCAGGGCTGTATGTAATGGGTTTCTAAACAGAAAGCTCTGGACTCACACCAGTGTAGTAAAGTGCCCAAGGATGTTCTCATAAATGAGATTTAAATAGGTATTGAATCTCTCCGAAGCTATTTTGTTACAGCAGAAAAGAAAGCAAAAGAGAAGCATTTATAACACAAATAACTTTATGAGCAATGTACATGCTATATTTGCATGTTAACTTTCCTATGCGAAAATGGCCCAAGAGTCCTCAGTGGAAAGTCCCTGGTTGAAATCTCACCCACAACCAGGCAGGATTGAGCAGCCACTTAGCACATTAAGATGTTTAGGGGATGCAAAAATCTCTGGAGGGAAAGCCCCTGTGACTAAAAAAGGCAAAGGTGAAGAGCTGAGGGAGCATTCCTTTAATCTCGGCTTCAGCTGATCCATAGGAAAGACTTGAGTTGCATTTTCAGCAGGTTTGTTCTTCATCAGAAAGGTAGATACTCAATAGCTTCCTTGTGCTTTGTTATGCATTGCAGTAATCTAATTAGTTTTGAATTTTGGGAAGCATATTTTCACTGAGGTCCCTTCTGCACAGCAAATGTATAACGGGTTGCAGTCGGGATAAAGTAATCATTTTCCTGTTTTCCTGTTCACATGCATTCTATGCAGGCAGCAACTGGAGCCCACAGAAACAATCCAGGTTGCTGTCGCACCTTCGCATGGAGACGTGTCTATTTTTAAAAAATTTACTTCCCACCGATGCGTAGCTATGCAGGCATGCACAAATGAACCCCCACAGCCATGCTGATGTCTCACGATACAACAACCTGCACCTGCACAGCTACGTAGATGCAAGCCATAAAAAAAAGTAAGGAAAACTGAGGCAAATAAAGCACCTCTGACCTGGCCGTTCGCTTGCAAGTGGCTGCAACCCAGGAGTTTAAAAAAGACTCGCTAATAGAGCGATTCTCAAAAACCCATTTTAAGGGAAGTAACATGGGGCAGACTCATTTTAGGGGCAGGATCTGTGTGAAGTTCCCCCCACAAAAAAACAAATATGGATTTTTTTACAGTCCTCCACCCGTGTTTATTGGCCTATGCAGAAGGGACCTGAGATCCTTAAAATTTGAAATTTCAAAATTAACACACGAATTTGGTTGTCTCGCAGGCTGTTTACACATCATTGATCTCCTTCGTACTCCTCTTAGGGTGCATTCTCATCAGACTTTTTTGCACTTGTGCTTTTTTCCCTCTTCAGCAGTGACCTTGCTTTCAGTTTTCTGATGACCTCCGTTTTGTGGATGCTCGCAAAACACAACTTTCTTTTCCCTTCACAGGGAAAGTGAAGGAAATCCCAGTGCATAAAGATTTATCTTGGATTTATTTCCTCCACCCCCCCCCCCACCTCTCCCTGCCCACACCACAGTCATCCCTCCCCCTCAACTACCCACCCACCCCTTCATTCCCATGCCCATGTCACTTCCATTTTCAGACTTGCATTCTGGAAGTTTTGGGATCTTCATCCAATGGTTTGTGTTTTGGGCACTGGCGGCAGCATGACAATGGTCTCCTTGTGCCTCCCAGCTGTGGACCCAGAGCCTATTCCTTGGGATCGGTTCAGCACCACTACCAGTGGTGGGGTTGAATGTGGTGGCCTGCGGGAGGTGGGGGTAGACTGCATTGGGAGGGGGCTGCCCAGCATGCATCTAAGGGCCTGCTCAGCCACCTTCTCTTAACCACTACACCACGCTGGCTCTCCAAGCACTGAGTGAGAACATTGCAGCGCTCAGACCATGGCCTTCAACTTTAACAATATAGTCAAGCAAGGCTGCATAAAAATCCGGTCTTTCTTTCTTTCTTTTCTATTTTAGTGGCAGCAATCTATTAAAAGAACGATGAACCTAACTGACATTGGCAAGATTGTTTTCTTGGATTTGATGTAGCCTTTCCCATGCTGCTGCTTCTCCTGTCATCCTGCCTAAAATGAGGAGGACTTCCTTGGTCACACCAACATCCTGGAAGGATTTTTTTTTTCAAGTGCTGTTCTCTGAGCAGTGGAGGAGGAGGAGGAAGAGGGGGCTTCGGTTTTCAACAGAATGCAAGGGCAATCAATTGGCACCCCTGACAGCCTACCCCACACACCAGCCCCACCCCCAGTCACACAACGGCACCCACTTTCACAGGGTGCTTGTTGATTAATGTGAATGTGTTTTGTGGCACAATAAAAAGCTCGACTTTTTGGATCACTTAGAGCCCTTACAGATTAGACCACATTCACTAGTCCTCTGCCCCCGAAACAAACCTAGGGGGCAAAACGGTGGATCAGGACACTTCAGAGGAAGGGCAGGCAATGAATGGGGAATGCTGGCATGCAAGCATCTACAATGTGCCTCGGAGATTCACGTTTTGCACAGCTGCAATAGAACTTGTGCCCAAAAGGGGGGAAAGGAACACCCCTTGTCACCAAGACACAAGTTACACACCCACGCCCAGATATGCACAAATGAAAACCCTCAGTACATGAAACAAAAACTGGAATTTGGGGGCGGGGGGGGGGGGGGGGAGAATGGTCCACAAGAAAAACAACTTTGAAGCCAAGATTGCAAATCGACTTCATCTCAACCATGTGACAAGTAGTGCACATGTAAATGGCCACAACAGGCCCCAGCATGCAATCTGAAGACACTAAGGAGGAGCATAATTGAGACCCTTTGACTGTAAACTGCCTCAGGCCTCCACAGTGGCCTTTGGTATTCAACAGCATCACCAAACAGCAGAAATATTAAACTAACTCAAAAACTGGATCCAAACCACCTCAGAGTCAAATCTTAATTTCTTATCTTCCTGTACATAAAAAGGGGGAGTGTTTTTTTTTAAGCAGAGACACACCGTTCCAAATTGACTGAACCAATGGACTTAGAAATATGTTAATTTTGCTTAGGAATGCACTGTTAAGGTCACATAAGCACAAGGTTTTTTGATCCATGTTCTCTTTAGAATTACTAATAGTAAATCTGAAAGCATGCACACAAAATCCTAGAGTGCCAAAGAACTTAGAAGCTGCCTAAGCCAAGGGAGCAGCAGTGGCGTAGTGGCTAAGAGCAGTGGTTAAGAGCAGGTGCACTCTGATCTGGAGGAACCGGGTTTGATTCTCCGCTCTGCCGCTTGAGTTGTGGAGGCTTATCTGGGGAATTTAGATTAGCCTGTGCACTTCCACACACGCCAGCTGGGTGGCCTAGGGCTAGTCACAGTTTTTTGGAGCTCTCTCAGCCCTACCCACCTCACAGGGTGTTTGTTGTGAGGGGGGAAGGGCAAGGAGATTGTAAGCCCCTTTGAGTCTCCTACAGGAAAGAAAGGGGGGATATAAATCAAAACTCTTCTTCTTCTTCTTCTTAATGCTGGAATGACTGCAAGACTAAATCTACTTCAGGAACACTAAATCTACTTCAGGAAAAATTTTTATCATACAGTGGAATAGATACCCTCCCCCATTACAATGAAGAACAACAGTGATCTGAACAGAAAGCGGACAGAACATAGGGTTCAGTCAGTGCATGAAGTAGCTGGCAGCCTGCCATGATAAGAGAGACCATTGCCTCAAGGTCATGCCCCATGGGGCAGAGTGGTAAGCAGCAGAACCACAGTCAAAGCTCTGCTCACAACCTGAGTTTGATCCTGACAGAAGATGGTTTCAGGTAGCCGGCTCAAGGTTGACTCAGCCTTTCGTCCTTTCAAGGTTGGTAAAATGAGTACCCAGCTTGCTGGGGGTAAAGTGTAGATCACTGGGGAAAGCAACGGCATATCACTCCGTAAACACAGTCTACCTAGTAAACATTGTGATGTGACATCACCCCATGGGTCAGCAATGTGCTTGCGCAGGGGACTACCTTTGCTCATAAATATGCTGATGATCTGTCCTACTACACGAGCAACAAAAAGCATTGAAAAGAAACAGTGATTTTTTTTCTGTCAAAGGAACTTGCAGCACACTAAGATTCCATGCACTGAGTGTGTGTAAAGTGCCATCAAGCCGCAATCAATTTATGGCAACTCCGTGGGGTTTTCAAAGCAAGAGACTAGCAGAATTGGTTTGTCATAGCCTTCCTCTGCTTAACAGCTATGATATTCCCTGGTGGTCTCCAATCCAAGTACTAACCGGGGGCAGCCCTGCTTTAGTTTCCAAGATCTGATGAGATTGGCCTAGCCTGGGCCCTCTAGGTCAAGGCATTCCACCCATTGCCATAAACTAACTGATGTGCCAGCATAATATTACAGTTTGTGGCAGAGATGTTGGCATGATTGACCTCCCTGCAGATTCTGCCTCCACTCAGATGCATAAGACCAGAGGGATAAATTGCAGAGTTCAAAATATACTTTTGATAGCACTCCACTGTGGGACCATACTTGATCCAAATAGCTTGAGGGTGGTGAATCAAACATAACTAACAGGACATTCATATGCTGTGCAGTTATTCCAGTTGAAGTCCACTGATTTCAGATTTGGACTTGTTGAGAGCAATAAGCAGGTCTGCTTAGAATCTTGCTGAGGATTATTCACTGGGGCGTATTCCCTGGAAAGTATCCTTAGGAATTCAGTTAGAGAGCCAGCTTGGTATAGTGGTGAGGACATGGATCTCTAACAAGCAACTCGTAAGCTGCCCGTGGTTCACCAGCTGCTGCAAAGTAGTTCATGTGACCCTTAGAAGACTCAGGAAAAAGACTGCAAAAATAGCTGCTGCTCCTTTTTTTTTTAATTGAACAAAACAAAACTTGGTACTATGCCGGCAGGCAGAAGTAGCTCTTGATATTTGTCATGCTTCAGAAATATCTCTCATTAAAGAAGGTTTTGGCAAGCCCTAGATTAGGATGTCAGACTAGGATCTGAAAGACACAGGTTCAAACCCCACTCTTCCATGGAGCTTGCTGAGTGGCCTTGGGCCAGTTGTTCTGGATAAAATGGAGGGGGGGATGTCATATGCTGCCCTCAAGCCAGCGTGGTGTAGTGGTTAAGAGCAGGTGCACTCTGATCTGGAGAACCAGGTTTGATTCCCCACTTTGCCACTTGAGCTGTGGAGGCTTATCTGGTGAACCAGATTAGCCTGTGCACTCCAACACATGCCAGCTGGGTGACCTTGGGCTAGTCACAGTTCTTTGAAGCTCTCTCAACCCCACCCACCTGTTGTGGGGGGGAGGAGATTGTAAGCCCCTTTGAGTCTCCTTACAGAAGAAAAAGGGGGGATACAAATCCAAACTCTATCTGGAGACTGGCTCAAGGTAACACATAACACTGAACTGTGGTTTGGTGCTGTGCAAAAGCCCTGCTCATTGTCTGAATTGATAAACCCTATTTTCAGCGGCTGTTGTGTCTCTGAACTACAGTACTGTGGAGATGGGAATGAGTTGATTATGGTATTTGAGTGAAAAAACCAATAAACCCTGTCTTGCTAACTTTAGATCTGGAAGCTCAAACCATCTTTTGGGTTCTAAACTATGACTCGTGCAAACAAACCACAATTTGGGGAGATGTTGGAGTTGAGGTAACAGACACAATAGCGTGGGAGGGGGAATGAAAAAGGTAGCACAAAGGCTGTTCAGTAAGGGATCATGGCCTCACAACTAGTGTAAGGAAGAAGAGGTTTTACACCATGGGTTGAAGATTACTGGACTAGAATAATCAACAGCCTGGCTCACTAGAACTTTGCAGCGATAAAACACATGCACCCACACATCCACAAATAACACTGAACTCCGGGAAAACAATTCTCAGATAAGAGACTCTATTATTCTTAGACAACAATCTTACACACACTTGTTTGGCAACTCAGTGAGATTTCCTTCTGGAAAAAGATAAGATTGGGGTGCTGGTTATATATTACAGTTATAATAATCAAACACCTGTTTTTAAAGAAGCTGGGATTCACTGAAATCAGTCAAGAACTTTTGAGGACTTAGGATCATAGAAGAAGCTGGAATTCACTGAAGTCAGTCAAGAACTTTTTGAGCATTTAGGATCATAGGGCGGGATCCAACTAGCTTTTTCACTCAGTCTCTCCTGGTTTCCCTCCATACTAAAGCCCCTTGCCACACGGTTTTTGTACATGCCCTTTCCATGATTCTCTGTATAGTCTTTGAGGGGGGAGGGTTTAAACAGGACACCCACTTCCTTTTTCACCAGCAATGAGCTGATTGGATCCAACCCATAGAGAACAGACACCAAAAAAACCCACATTATTCCTATTGATTTAATGATTTCAATTTACTAATCTTTGGCATATGTTTTGACGAGAATCTTTAATATAATTAAATTTATTTAATTCTATTAAAGCACAGTTTTAATACTGTCACTATTTTTCTGGCCTCTTTTCTTTAGAAGTAATATATACATGCGCACACAAATACAAATTAAATAGGTGAAACTTTTGGGTATGAGGAGAGGCTGCAGCGTTTGGGGCTCTTTAGTTTGGATAGGAGAAGTCTGAGGGGGGATATGATTGAAGTCCATAAAATTATGCATGGGGTAGAAAATGTTGACAATACTATGTTGACAATTTCTCACAATACTAAAACCAGGGGACATACATTGAAAATGCTGGGGGGTGGGGGTGGGATTAGGACTAATAAAAGGAAACATTTCTTCACTATTACTGTCTTTTTCAGTGAGTCTTTTTCCAGTAACAAAAGTACAATAGCTCCTCACGGTGACATACCTCTGAAGATGACAGCCATAGATGCGGGAGAAACATTAGGAGCAAAAACTACTCGACCACAGCCACACAGCCTGGAAAACCCACAACAGCCAGTTGATTCTGGCCATTTGACAATACAGTAGCTTCAGTCTAGTTGTTTTAGACTCTAGCAGCATAATTACCAGATGAAGCTTTTCTTGGGGTGTACTTTATCAGGCTGCAAAGGAGTGTGGGGTGTGTTTGGTGTTTCCCATGTCAAAATTATATGTGCTATATTTTTTTAAAAAAGCTGGGCTGAAAAACTTTTTCCCTGGTTGGGTTTTTTGTGTGGAAAGTGTTTGAGGGAGTATTCAAACATTAAAAGTGTAATTATTCATTAACAGTTTGTAGGAGTCAACATAATTTATCATTTAAAAGAGTAGTATATGTTGATTATATACATGCATGGAAACAAAATATGTATATAATGTATGTACGAGGACATCATTTTTTACTTTTGCCTCCTTCAAAAAAATGTATATTGAACTCTCTTTCTGCTAAACCAACAGAACCAGAGTCCCTAGTGCTCAGTCCCAGAGAGAAATAAGTATATCTGTTATTCATGGGGTGAATGTACCTGCGGGGGGGGGGGGGTTGTGTGTGTATGGGTTGGATCCAAACTGCAGCCCACTGATCTCTCTGAAATGCAGTTCTTATGGTATGAGATACAGGGGACCCTCAAGGATGGTATGAGGGACAAACAAGGGTCTGCAGTAGAAATGAGAACTGGCAGGAGTTGCACCTCTTTTTCCATTAGCAGGAAATTTAGTCTGGATCCAACCCTCTGTCACTAGTGGAATCCCCACAGTCAATTAATCACATGATACTCACACGAAACATCAAGGTTTCAGGAAGAACTCCCCACTGCCTGATTGCCAACACGGATTCATCCCGGTTCTGGCACTCCCTCTCCCCCCCCCCCCATCACATGTTTTTAAAGAACCTGCATGAAAGTGCACCTTTTTAAAAAAACACGCGCCGAATCCAGATCGGTGGAAAGGTTTGGGGTTTGAATCTAGATTTGTTTTCCCGCTGTAGGAAGTGACGCAGAGCCTTCCAGCCAATCAGAGCACGGCGGGCTGTGCACGATGCTCACGCAGCCTTTTTTGTTGTTGTTTCACGCCAGCAGAGGCTGTGTTGAAAAGTGGCTGCATGGAACATAATTTTTGTGCCAACTGTAAACTAAAATTAGACTTTTGTGCCAGCACAGCTGCATGGGTTAAGAGTGCCGAAAAACACGAAGTCACACATAAACATAACTTAGCATAGGGGAGAAATTCTATCTACGAATGCGCATAGTGACATAGCCACAACACAACAGCCAATCAGAACGGACCCCCCCAAGCCGATCGCGTGTCCATGGGGAGTGTAACATTGTTTGAATCCGTGATAGACATCGTGGTCTTCACTAGAAACACACTGGAGTGGAGAGGGAGAAAACGCGATGAAACCTGGTTATATCTGGCTTTCATTTCTCAGTGGGGATTCAGCCTCTATGCACCCGAAGTGACAAGGAATAGCATCATTTCCTAAATTATTTCATTTTTGCTACGGTTCTGCATTTAAAAAAGTAAGATTGCAGCTGGATCTTACTTCTGCTATGAGAACATTCTGTTTCTTTCTAAACAGGCTATAAACCAAGGGAGTTGCCAAAGTTTCAAAATTTGGAAGAAAACCAAAGAATCTCCCTCTATATCAGCTGTGGACCAATTGCTCTCTCTTGAGCAAAAGAAATAGTACAAGGACAGAACAGCCTGCCATGTATTTCCCCAGAATGTTCTCAAACCCAGAGAAGAAAGGCAGACAGAACAGAGTGCCAGATACTTGTGTGTTACTGCATTCACCAATAACAATACATAATGGATGGTAAATATCATTCACTAGTGGCAGGAGAAAATGGCTACATAAAAAGATCTTCCCTCTGTTTCTTTCCCATCTGTCTTGTGCCATCATCAAACTCAAAGCAATTGGCTGAAGAATGCCCAAAATTCATAATGCTTAATCGTTCGCTAGCAAGTTGTGCAGTATGCAAACTGAGGTTTCCAGATTTGTGGGACAGCTGTGTGGAAAGCCTCCCTGAATCTGAGGAAATAAGGCAGGAAAGAAACATTTTAAATAATTAACAAACACTAGCAACCATGTGTTTGTGCAGCTTTTAAAAATATGCATAAAGCCCTCATACTGTGGTCATTCGCAAGTATATTATTATTATCCATAACATGAAATCCAACTATTAGCGGTCACTAGATAAAATGGATTATTTCACTGACTTACAACTAGCAAGAAACATGAAAAGAAATGGACAATTTTCAGAACTGAGAGAGCTAGAAATATGTTGGAAATAGTCTGACATAAGCTTTTTCAAATTCATCCATAAACAGCCTTGAAGACACTGGTAACTAGTACTGTGGCTGTGACTTTTTTGTTATTGTTAATATCTGAACTTTTGTATATTGGACTATTGGAGTCATTGAGCCAAGGCACTTTATTTTTTCACACTGCAGTTTTTTCGTTATATAAAAATAGCAGCTATACCACACCCTCTCTCCAGAGTATACCATGGGTTTCTCTATGATTAAATTGAAGGCTGAACTAAAACTGAAAAAAAAATGTTTTGTTTCCACAATGACCAAACAGCATTATTTTTTTCTTTCTTTTTTTCTTTTTCAAAAAACTGATCTTACTCACTGGGGACTTCTCTATTTTTCTCCAATTTCACTTCCTCGGGGACTTTACATCTCCAACGCTGGAAAATTACTCTCCAGAAAACAGTCTCAAAAGCATCGATTTTCACATCAGTTGCCTACTTTTTCTAACAAAAACTTCAGCTTGTTGACAGCACAACTTTCATTACAAAAATTGAATCACTTGAAAATTCATCCCAAGCCCTGTTTCACATCTCTTATTTTAAAGGACACTGTGTGGAACATGGCGCCTTGTGGAGTTCTCTGATTAGCACCTGAAGTTCCCCTGTCCATGAGGCCTTCCTTAATCATTGTAAAGGAAGGGTACGATTACATGTTCTGCATCCTTTTGTTCCGCTGCCTCCTGAAAATGCTGGAGGTTTTATCAGCCTCATTTTTACTTAGAAGCAATGCCCCCCTTAGAAACATCTGTGCCCCCTCTCTGAATTTCTCAGTTTCATCTTTCAAAAAACAAACCAATACAACTCTAGAGCCCTTATGGAGGCAAAAGGGAGATGAGCAATTTTTTACTAGGCGCCCTCAGAAGCGAAGGAATGGGGAAGCTGCAAAAACTGTTGCAGCTCCGATCTTAAATCTGCATCCCCTACTGACCATGTTCGTCCTCATCAGTTCCATAACCTTTTGTCCTTGTTCCTTTCCCTTACCCCCACAATTTTCTCTCTTCTTACTGCTGACCATGGCCCCTTCCACACAGACCAATCAACCCGGGATAGGGATGGTTAAAAAAACCTGTTTCAGGAGGGAACTTTGCACGGGTCCCGCCCCTAAAGCGAGGCTGCCCCATTTTAAGTCCCCCGAACCAGTTTTTTTGAGAATCGCACTATCCATTATTCTTTTGTTTAAACCCAGGTTGCAGCCACTCACAAGCGAATGGCTGCCCAGGAGGCACTTTAATCAGCCGCACCTCCCTTTTAAAAAAGTCCCTGCCTCGCAGCTGCGTAGCCACGCAGGATCACACGGACGTCTCGTGCCATTGTGAGAAGTCAGCATGGTTGTGGGGGTCCATGCCTGCCTGCCCGCGTAGCTACACAGCAGAGGGGGGTAAGTTTTTTAAAAGACTTGCCTCTGTGCGAAGGCACGACAGCAACCCGCATTGTTCCTGTAGGCTCCTGCTGCTGCCTGCATGGAGGCTTGCGAATGCAAAAACAGGAGAGAGGGTTACCATATTCAAGCAGTCTTAACATTTCACAACTGAAAAACATATTCTTTAGGAGAATCTGAATTAATTTTTCTCAAAGATAACCACATGAGCACAAGAAGTTGCCTTATACTGAATCAAAGATCATTGGTCCATCAAGGGCAGTATTGTCTACTCAAGCTGCTAATGACTTTAGCATTAAGTCTCAGGTAGAGGTTTTTCATATCACCTGTTACCTGATCCTTTGAACTAGAGATAATGGGGATTAAATCAGGTACCTTCTTCATGCCAAACAGATAATCCACCATTTCACCATGATTGCTCCCTACTTCTCCTGAAGGAAAAATCTGTGAATCAACTAAACAGAGCATTCAGGGAATGTGCAGAATTACTTTCTATCATTACGCAGAAACTGAAGGGCAACAGGTGTATTTACAATATATAATCCTGTCAAGCAGAGTAACGAGCAGAAATGTGGATTGTGTGGCACGTTAAATAGGAATAGTTATCTTTCAAAAGACCAGTCGTTTTTCCTGAGAAGTTCATAAATATAAAGAGAACTTTACTTTTAACCAAGAGAGAAAAATAAACAGAGTGTGTGAGTGTGTGAGTGAGCGAGTGAGTGAGTGAGTGAGTGAGAGAGAGAGAGAGAAAGAGAGAGAGAGAGAGAGAGAGAGAGAGAGAGAGAGAGCTTATACAGTATCTTAGGCAAAGGCAATTTTACATAGCATTGGTTAGCAGTACACAGAGAACATCTTTCTCTCAGTTAGTCAGGGAGCAGAAGAAAACAACTACCATTGGTTTTTTACTGTTATCACAGAGGTATCCCAGCGTTCCTTGCTGCTGGTGCTGCTGGTGCATGTAAGCAAGGCTGAACATTCCAACATAAACCATGCACATCTATCTACCTGACATTAGGAAGATGAATTTCAAGGCTGCAGGCAATGAAGCCCACATGGGACTATGGATCAAGAAGCATTTATGTGTGTTTCTGTGTTCCACAGAATAACATGGCTCCAGTTTTTTAAGATTTGTAATTTAATTAAAATGTTTAGTAATGTGGATTCATAATATATAATGAGCACACCCTATTTTCTTGTAAAATAAAAAAAAAAGTCAACACCATGTCGTATGCTTTGGTAGCCTTGCAGATTGCAATGGCCATGCATAGTATTTGGGGTTGGCTTTAAAAAATTGCCAGGAATCTTCAACTGTTCTAAAATGTGGCTATCCACAGTGCAGATCATAGAGGTCATACTACTGTAATTTTGGCCCAATTGCCCAAGTTCCCAATACACAAACCCTCTTCAAGGGTCAGAATATGCTCTTTAAAGCCCTAGCACAATTTGGACCTAGGGTAACTCAGTGAATTTCTGCTCTCCTGTGAACTGTCCTAATTATTAAACTTGTATGTCATTTATTGTAGACTGGGTGTATTTTGATGTAAAGTGAAATATGAGTTCCATAAACGTACAGATGAACTCCTGTCTGAAAGGACTGGCATTATCACTACTCCAGTTTGATTATTTTACTGTCTTAGTCTTTTAAAAAACCCAGCTAGATTCAAGCCCAGGAGTACTTTAGAGATCAACAAGATTTTAGAGGTATAAGCTTTTGAGACCCAAAGCTCCTTTCATCAGATATCTTTCAAGAGCTTTGTCTCTTAAAAGCTTATACCTAAAAATCTTTACATCTCCAAGGGGCTACTAGACATGCATCTAGCTGTTCTACTGCAGACCAAAATGGCAACCTTCTGAAATTAAAGGAGAAGGGGGGGGTGAGGAGGAAAAGAGAAAAAGCAAAGCCAGGAATAAGTCCACACCTACCTTTCAGCAGGATCTTTAATAGGGATCTAAATGCATAATTGATCATGTCCTAGGCTTCCTTTCTAAATGAGAATGTCAGCGAGGTGGCTATGCAGCAAAACATAATGTTCTGGGCTGCTCCGCTCAAGCCTGGCGGCAGGTGTCACAATTCACCTCCTGATACTTGGCCCATTGAAAGCAGATTTCATCCAATTGACCTTCACTAAGAGGTCAACTGACCTATAATTAAAAAACCTGAAGTTGCTTGCCTGGAACTGTTTTACTGACCTGCACTTGCAGATTTGCCCCAACCAGTGAATACACTGATTTCTCTTTCTGCTTTCACACGAAAGCTCACCAGTGCTGTGTAGCTGAGGAGTAGATCCAATAGTATGATTTAATTTTTCTGTCATTTCCTACAATTATTTTTTCTACAATTTCCCATTAGAACTAAACTATGCGCCATATTGAAATTGCTGCCTAGGACACTATTAACAGTTTTTTTTAAAAAAAAAATACTAATCCAATTATTATTTAGATTTTCATGTATGGAATAGAACTCATGCAAGCTCTACCTCTGTTGTGGCCCCTAGCCAGCATGATAGCATTTCTGAGGAGATGAGGAAGGCTCTGTCATTCCGCAAGCTGCATAATGTTTAGGAAGGTGATTTTATAAAGGGAAATGAATACTATGCTACTGTTTCTAATATATATTAACTTGCTTTAGCTGTATTGTTTTTCTACTTTTGTAATTTCATTTTTTTCCCATTGCTTGACACAATCCTAAACAGGTCAACACAGAGGTGAGCCCTAGGCCCGTGGTGGCAAACCTTTGGCACTCCAGATGTTATGGACTACAATTCACATCAGCCCCTGCCAGCATGGCCAACTGGTCGTGCTGGCAAGGGCTGATGGGAATTGTAGTCCATAACATCTGGAGTGCCAAAGGTTCGCCACCACTGCCCTATGCTATACCATGCAACTTCCTCCCAGGAAAATGTCCTTAGTATTTCAGTCCATGTTCCATATTTTTTTTTGAATTGTTTCTAAATTTTCTAATCCCAATCCTATTACATTGGTTATTGGGTATCTCATGCTATTATACCGCATTTTTTTAATACCTTGTATTAAACTGCGAAAGGCAGGTTACAAATAAAGCAAAATAAAATAAATAACTTTCCCTACACCCATTCATTCAAAATGTTATTGTTCTAATATTTTGGCTTTTTTGCAACATATTACAAATTAAACACTGTTTTAAATTGACGAAAGAGGAATTGTGCAAAACAGATTCAAGGAGAGATGCATATTAAATATGTTGTTTTAGTCTGGAGGAGTGTTTATAACATATTGATTAAATTTTGATGAGACAATTATTATAGCTATTAAATCCAACACAGCACTGCATTTTAAAAAATCTAACAGCCCAGAAGGAAGGTTTCTAGAAAACATATCTTTCTCTGGTGCAATTTTAATTGGAAAAATTGCAGCTTCCACAAAAAAAAATTAATTTTTTACACACAACAACTGTGTATGATCACTCCCTTGTGTTTGCATCTGGAAGCTCGGGTGAACTGGTTTGCCCACCTAGATTCCAGCCCTATAGCACCTTAGAGACCAACAAAGGTATAAGCTTTCAAGGGTCAAGGGTCATTCTGTAATGGAAAAGTCCTGATGTTCAAAGAGTTGGCCTCTTGTGAGTATTCAGGCCAAATAACAGTTTAATATTTTGCACCCACTGAATTTTGAAAGAACATTTCCCCCCTCTCCAGTTTCAATCTGCTAGTTCTTAACCATGCCCATGTACCACCCAGACTCTATTATAGTAATTCATTCTATAGAGATAGCTCTTGGAAGTATATTTTACATCTTTACCTGGTATAAGATTAGGGTTGCCAGGTCCCCTGGCCCTTGGCAGGGGGTGATAGGAAGGGCTGCCAGATACAGGCTATGGAACTCGTGGAGACATGGGGGTGGAGATTGGGGGTGGCAGGGACCCCAGTGCGGTACAATGCCATAGAGTTCACCCTCCAAAGCATACATTTTCTCCAAGAGAACTGACCTCTATAGTCTGCAGATAAGCTGTAATTCTGGGATCCACAGATTTCACCTGCAGGCTGGCATCACTACATGTGGTACTAACATGGTGATAGTTTCACAAAGGTAGCCAGGTTGGTATGTGGTAGAAGAGCTACAAGATTCACCTTGTCTTTCTGTACCTTAGAGAAAGATAAGCAGCACCATAGAGACCAGCAAGGCACGACCTTTCAGGAGTCAAAGCTCTGTCACTCTCCGACACTTACACCTGGACAATTTGTTGGACTGTAATGTACATCTGGACTTAGATCTAGCTCTTAAAAGGGCAAGTCACAAGAAGGTCATGCTGTCTCCCACCTCACGGACCAACCAGATCCCTATGGGTAGGATAGCTCGTGAGCAATAAGTGTTGATAATCACTCGCTCCCAGTTTTTGGAATCTAAAAATCTGTTTCCAAACGTGAAGATTCCATTTAGCTCCTAGACATCAACCTAGCTATCCTCTTTGCACAATTTTCTGTTGTTGTGGGCATAGTGTCATTATCTCAACTACATTTGAAAGCACAGATAAATGTGCATATGATGCTACTTTGTCAGCAGACATACACCCTTCCTATACTACTACTACTTTTACTTCTTCTAAAGCTGAAGTGTAACACAGGGCAGTTACGACAAGCAGCTAAATGTGCATAGCATGGATTTGCAAGCATTACACAAACATTATTGTTTCATCAAGGTCGGTATTGTCTCTTCTGATTGGCTATGATTCTCCAGGGTCTCAGGATGAGGCCTTTCATATAACTTTCTGCTTGTTCTTCCCATAGGGTATCCAACCTCCACGTGGAGCCTAGAGAACTCCCGGAATAAAAACTAATCTCTACAGAGAATAGTTTGGATTTATACCCTGCTTTTCTCCAGTGTAAAGAATCTTGAAATGGCTCACAGATTTCTTCCCTCCCTCTCCCCACAACAAACACCTTGTGAGGTAGGTGGGGCTGAGAGAGTTCTGAGAGAACTGTGACTAGCCCAAGGTCACCTAGCAGGCTTCATGCAGAGAAGCAGGACAACAAATCTGGTTCACCCGGTAAGAATCTGCTGCCCGTGTTGGGGGGTGGGGGATCAAACCCAGTTCTCCAGATTAAAGTCCACCACTCCTAACCACTACTACA
The DNA here is from genome assembly GCF_021028975.2 of Sphaerodactylus townsendi. Taxonomy (NCBI): domain Eukaryota; kingdom Metazoa; phylum Chordata; class Lepidosauria; order Squamata; family Sphaerodactylidae; genus Sphaerodactylus; species Sphaerodactylus townsendi. Next base: position 101,139,343 of record NC_059431.1, on the reverse strand, counting down.
CCATGCTGGCTCTAGACTACACAGATCAGTTCCTCGGGAGGAAATGACAGCTCAGGAGACTGGACACTATTGCATTACCTCCCTACTGATCTCTTTCCCCAAACTCCAGCTTCCCTCCAAAATCTCCAGGAATTTCTCAAACTGGAACTGGCAAGCGTATCTTCTTGCCCTCAGCCCCTCTTCGAGAACAGCTGTGGTTAACATACACAAAACTGCGTTATACTGATTGTGACCATTGGTTTACTCGGGTCGGTGTTATGCTTTCTGATCAGCAATGGATTCCCCGCCTCTCGGGTTTGTAGGGTGTCACCTACAAACTGATCCTTTTAACCAGAGATGTCAGCAAGTTACATGCAAAGTGGAAGCTCTACCACTCTACCCAGTCAACCACCCCCCACACACAAACACATCCTTAAGGGAGAAAGGTCATTGCTCAAAGCTAATACTTAACAGTAGGTGATGTTATTATAGGATAATGTGAAGTAACAAATGCTTTTCCATTCACTTTAATCTCAGTTAAAGGTATATCCAACAGCTAACCTTTGAGATTCTTGACATCCATACCCAATAAATCTGACATACTTGTGACTCTAATGTGATCGTGCAAAACTGCAGGCGTCATCAAAAGAGGAGTGCAAAATCCTACCATAACATGTTCAGTCTACCTTTAAGGCTCTCTGTGTTGTTTCCCCCACCATTATTTTAAGTCTATAAACTCCTTGGGGCACAAGAATATTTATGCTTGTGACTAATTAACCACAATTCCAAACAGAGTTACATCGTTCTAAGGTTATTGACTTCAGTGGATTTAGAAGGATGCGACTCTCCTAAGGATTGCAGTATAAAACTCTTTGAACCCTAATGATTAAGTAATAATAACTAGAACACCCTTCATTGGTTTTCAATAAGTTTGCACACAAATGGCCTGCCTACAGAAAGGTAACTACATTAGTCTGAATCTAGTGCAACAGAGAAGAACTTCTCCTCATATAAAGAGACCAGAAAATACTTCCTACCACCATTTCATTAAATTTCAGTATCAGAGTTTTGTAGCATTTTTAGGGTAATGTAGGTATTTTACCATTAAAGAAGTGACAGTACAATCTTATGCAGGGTTACTCCAGTCTAAGCCTATTGAAATAAATGGACTGAGATTGATAACTGTCCTCAGAATTTCACTATAAATGCGTCTTGGGGATAGAGTTCAACTAATTTTGTACATCCGCGTGGGATGACTTGGAATGTTTACTGAGGAAAAAGAATATTCAAATATTATTTTTAACTTTTAAAAAATATGCCATTTGATATCCTGTTTTTTATATATATCCCATTCTACACCTGTGACAAGAAAAGCAGAACAAATGTAATAAAACTTGACAGTTAAAAAATAGCAACTGCTCAAGAAAACTACACCCAACCTCCTTCCTCCTATTTGCCTATCAGACTTCAATTATTATGTTTTTTCTTTCTGTTCCTCTTTTCAATCAATATTTTATTTCGGTCAAAGACCAGAAAATATCAGATATAAAATATAAAATCCAGATAGTACATTTACAGACCAGATACAAAATAAAATTCAGGTAACCAGTTTCCAAAGACTGTTTGTCCAAACCGTAATATAAGTTCAAGTTAAAAACTGGAATAAAATTTGAATAAAAGATAAAATCATTAATCCAAAGTTCCTATTTTTATTGCCCTACTTGTCCACGCCTTTTAACCACATAAGCACTGAATTTTGCCACCTCTCTTTCTGTTCCTCTTTTTGGGGGGGCTGGGAGGGTTCAAACTGGAAAACATCGACACTGTGTGTGTGTGTGTGTGTGTGTGTGTGTGTGTGTGTGTGTGTGTGTGTGTGTGTGTGTGGCCAAGGCTCTTTCTTGTTGTTGTTATTTGTCTGGGGGAGGGGAGAAGGGGTTTCAAAAGGCAGCCCTGAGAGGCCTAGCAGAAACCAACACTCCGGAAGATCAAAGTCACAGCCTCAGAACAGAGATCGGCAACGCTGCCTGCCACCCGGTCATTCTTTCAACGCAAGCAGCTATTCATCTGCACATCATTCCTGTCATCACTGTTTGCACCCGCCATGGGCACCACCGCCATTCCTTCCCAGAGGAAGAGGAGGAGGGAAGGGGGAATTCATTATCCATTAATGAGCTCTTCACAGAACCTGATCCCCATGGCAAACACTGCTCCATTCATAAAACCTCTCAAAGGCTAGCCAAAAGGGGACACAAAAGCAGGCATTTCACAGCCAGACAGCACACCATCTTGTTCTGGTTTGCCCCCATGTTTTTTTTTCTAAATATATACAACAGTTTTGAATGGAAGGTAACAAACAGAGAGGAAGGAAGGGAAGAAAGACAAGGGTAAAGGAGTTATATCTAACATAATACAGAGTGAGAGAGAGAAGCTGGCTTCCAATAGCTATCACAAGTGCTGAAACTATTACAACTCCAAAAAGATTAATATGAAGAGCTAAGAGTCTGACATGGGTTGGTTAAAAGATCAGTTTTGCAGGGTGGGTTTTGGAAATTAAAATTACTGAGGACAAAAGAAGAAGTGGCAGGTGGGGAGGGAATCAAACATTTTGATCATTTATTTAGGAATCAGTATGTAGCTGTTCCTTCCACACAAGGGAACAATATGTGTGTTGATCAACCACATATGTAATGATCAACCACATCCTATTAGTCAGTCTGATGTAATGGCTATGAGAATAAACTGGGAGCCAGAAACTGACTGATTCCCATTCATCAGAAACAGGAATCCACGAACAGATAATTTTAAACAAGCTGCTCTCTCTCAACATTTATACTACGAGGATAATAATTTATCCCACCTTGCAGGGGTATTGTCAAGATTACTCAGATGAATACACATACACAGCGATTTTTAATTACTGTTGACCAGCTCATTATTGTTGTAGTTAGGCATATAAGCCATCATTATTACAGATTAACAGTGCAATCCTAAAGAGAGCTACTTCAGTCCACACTCACCCATTTCAGTGGGCTTGCATTGGAGTATTTCTGCATAGGATTGCACTGTAAGATCCATATTTTGCAGACAGGCAGGCAGATGATATAAACACATAGCACATACTAATTTTTAACACTCTATAAACCATAGGTTTTATGTATAGGAAAGTAGTCCAAGAAATTCTCTACTGCATTTAAGGTAGACATAACAATAAATATGAGACACCCTGAGGCGACAACCGAAAAATACAGAGCCGCTGTTTGGACATGAGTCCTTCAAAGAACACTTGGTCATTGAAATAACAGTTCTCTAATTATGGAACCCATGAGAGACTGCATTTTTTAAAGTTGCATTTGCAGCTGAAATTTAACTTTTCTAACTAATATTTTAGCAAATATAAATGTTTTCACCCCCGTCAATCATTCTGGTATGGTTCTTTCATCAAAGCATGCATATAAATTCATTCAAATGCACAGTCAGTCCATATAAAGATTCACATCTAACCTAGGGCTGAAACACTTAATGTTGTCAGGTCCTAGAATGTGAATAGAAATGTCAGAGATTTAGCTCCATCCCTGGGTTACAAGAAGGAATGGCAATCCAAAAACCAAAAGGCCAGGCAGTGGTGGAGTAAACACTGAAAAATAACAGAGAGTTCACTATTAACTCTGCTGCTGTATCTACCATGCTCCATCAGAGGCTGCTATGCAAAGCAAGTCTCTGCCACCTAACCTGATGTGCCTCTCCCTGCTTCCACTAGGTGTCACTAAACTCCATCTCTGTCTGGGTTCAAGAACAGGAATGGATAGGAAGTTAGATGGCACTGGAGCAAAGTGGTCTTTGCAGTTCTACAAGCCAGCACTGCAGGGTCATTTAGTTCAACTATGCTTATTATGGGGGAAATGACGAAGGAGGTAATTTGGCCCTTTGTGCAAATGATTTTTGGCACAGCTGTGTCCTTCACAGTGGGGTCTCCCCACGTTTCCTCGTTTACAAAGGAGGAATTGTCCCACGGCTTCCCCCGAGCCCAGCCACCATTTTGCCTGCCCCCCAAGAAGAATGCTTCTGGGTTTGACTTGTTGTTTGCCATCTGTTTCTTAATTTTGAAAAGCCACCCTTCTATCTATTGCTCTGGGATAGTTCAAAAACGCTTAAATTTAAAACAATGACAAAAAGGGACCTTATCAATCCCCAAAAAATGCTGATGGAACTGCTCCTGTGTGAGCAGGGGAAGGTGGGGAGGAGTGGAAAAGCTGAACAGAGTAAAACACACACTGTTGTGCTTTGCTTTCCCTGCACAGGCAGGGGGAAAACTGCATTTTGCCTGCTATTGGAAACCATGGGGGTTCTCTGATCTGCAGCACAGTGTGTTCTGAAGAGGGAGAAACACATGCGCAATTGAGAATCTGAACCAAAGGTAATGTAAGCTTGACCTGAAGAGAACAAATGTGCGCCCACTTCTAGGTTTCACTGCCATGCAGCTGTGGGGCATCTGGACACTGTGTCCTTGCCCTTTCTGCTGGCCGGGGTGCCCCTTGCGCCAGTGGAGGAGGCAAACACACCAAGTGCCAATCCAGCTCCTCCCAGAGATGGGATCCAACCAGTTCTCACCACTTCTCTAGAAGTGGTTACTAATTTTTTCTGAGTGCCGAGAAGGGAGTACTAAAGCAACCTCCCTGCCCAATAGGGACTGGAGGTGCGTGTGTGTGGCGGCGCCACTGTTTGAATCCCACCACCATCGGAACCTGTTTTTAAAATTTTTGGATCCCACCACTGGCTCCTCCCCTCTGAGTTGGACCAAAAGTGCCCCAAAGCAGTTTCAAATAATGTCAATAATGGACAATTCATGTGATCCACTGAAAAAGAGGCAAAGACATTAGGAAACAGACCCAATCTCGGAAATAGAGCACAAGGCCATGTATAATCTCTTTCTAAGTGCAGGTGCTGCTGCTGTACAAATTCCCATAGCAACACAACTAATTACAATTCTTGCCCATGTCAAATCCAAATATGAATTTTCTAGTAGTATTCAACAGTTTCGAAAGCACCCACTACCACCATTACCACAAACCACGTGCAAAAATAGGGATGAAAATTTGATTGAAGCCCTAAAATGCAATCCTGCATTTTATGCACAGTGAATGATATCAATGCATAAATAAAGGACTGAATACAAAAATAATGTAATCTCATCAATTACAACAAGGAAATATGAGGATTTTTTACATTTAATTTTTTTTTAAGAGAAAAATGTAAGGGTAGACTGAGGGAGAAATTGGGAGAAAGGTAATGGGAGAGTTTAGTGCAGTGGTGGCGAACCTTTGGCACTCCAGATATTATGGACTACAATTCCCATCAGCCCCTGCCAGCATGGCCAATTGGGTTTATGCATTGCCACCACGGATTTAGTGCAAACATTGTTATATCTGAACAACCTGAGCCAGAAAGCAAAATCCCAGGACTGATGGGGAGACACTCAGTTGTGGATGGTACAGGTATGATGCAGAACAGTTTTATCATCTAGCACCTACACAGCTTTACTTTAAAATATTTTAAAGTAACTAGATATATAAATGCATCCATTAAAGATCATTTATTTAATCCAAAGTATCATATTCTATACACAAATTAAAATTTCTAATCTTAAGTGGATTCCGCATGAGCCCAAAACAGTGGTGTGAAAATGGTGCCAAGGGTTTACACCGTTGTCACACCGTTTTCACACCGCTATTTTTGGGCCATGCAGAATCTGCTTTACATTTTCATTGGAAGTTCCTTGATTTAAGCCCCAAAATGCAATCCTATATTTTATACTCAGTTAATGATCTCAGTTATGAATCAAGAATTAGGAGTTAAGAATGATTGCCATATCTTAATAAATATCTCTGGATAATAATATTTCTTTACCCATAAATATTTCTACACCATAAATTTAGTATATATCATATAACATACCAATGACATAACTGGTGCAAATTTCTGGTGCAAATTTTTTATCCATTAATATGCTGTCTACAGCAAACAAATTATTTACAAAGCAGTTATACTCTATTTAGACCTCATTTTGAATGTATCCTAACAAAGCCATTCTCATGGACATAGAATTCTTTATTTCATTTTGCTTGACCACATATATATACCATGCCAATGCTTTATACCAACAGGGCACCATTACTGTATGGAGCAATTGCTTTGGCTGTTTATTACATTTCCAACAAATTCAAGGTTGTTGACGTTATTTTAGCTAACTCAGGCAGGGTGCAATATTACCTATACATCAGCTTCAAGCCATTCTCTCTTACCCCTACATTCAAAGAAGATTTACAAATAACTTCAGACACAGAGGTGGAGCGAGGGGGAACTGCACCCAGGGTGCGTGTTCATCCTGCGCCCCCAGAACGTCCTCACCTGCCCCCACCATGCCATAGCCATGCCCCGCAAGGCACACACCCAGGGCATTGTGCCCCACCTGACCCCCTGGGTGCTACGCCACTGTTCAGGCATCTTGGCAGCCTCAGTTTAGCCTGATCTTAAAGAGAATCAGCCACAGTCAGTATTCGTATGGGAGACCATCAAGGCCCCTGGATGTTGCTATGCAGAGGAAGGCAATAATCAACCATCTCTGCATGTTTCTTTCCTGGAACACTCTGTGGTTGGGATTGTCCCGGGGTTGTTGCAATTCAATGGCATGTTCTTCTTTTTAGCCAGACATGTTAGTTGATAAAGCCTTTCCCCCATATTTACAGTATATGTTTGTATTTTGGTTTCTAAAGCAACTAATATTGCATGTACTATAGGACCAGCATAGGAGTTTGCTTCCATTGCAGTCTGTTAGATTGTTCATTGTACATATAACTTCCCTTTATACTGCAAGTGTCCTTTGCAACCCCCTTTCTTCATTACAGTATGTCACGCTTTTGACTGGTTTTCATTTTCACTGTTTTTTTTCCCAGTTTTATGAACCTGTTCTTGCTGTATGGTTGAACCACTTTTCATATTTTCTCATTCGCTGTGAGTCTCACTGAGAATGGCTGTGTATAAATGAAGCTTATACTGATGATAAAAATTACAGTCCTTTTTGCTTAGATGACTTGACTGGACTATCGTCTGCTCACATTTGTTCTGTGGTCGAACCGTATTTACAACTTACGTTGAATGCAAAACATTTCTAATCCATAACTACTGACCTAAAGATAAACTGTGTTTTATTTTCCTACCTCTTACAGCCCCATCCAAAGCCAGAGGTAGCAGGATGTGGCACTGCCCCGCCACCTCTGAAAGGGCTTTCTGGAGCAAAAATTTAAAAAGCCCCTAAACCCCCTACTGCCGAAAAGTCCCAAAGGTGCTCCCAGCCCAAAATCTTGGGAGGGAGCTAATTAACATTGGCTCCACCCCCAGGAATGCCCTGGTCTGCCTACTCCTCACTCTGGCATCCATTCAGGATTCCAGCACAGCCTCACTGTGGCCCAGTCTTCCGGGTTTCACCACAATAGGGCTGAGGGACAGACGGCCACTGGCACATCTGCCTCCTCCGCAGGATAAGTGCTCCAGGAAGGGCAAATGTACTACCGCAAGGGTACATCACCCCTCAAGCACTTTCACACATATCCCTTTGGATGGGGTTGTTCGGGTTACCAGTTTCAGGTGGGGCCTGGATTTCTCCAGAACTAGGTTTTATCTCCATGAAGTTTTAGAGGGCAGCTATGTTGGTCTGCAGTAGAAGAGCTAGAGCTCAACAGACTGCTCTGTAGAGACCAATAAGGCTTTCAGAATATAAACTTTCAAGAGTCAGAGTTTTGTCTGTTAGGTGACAAAGGGAGCGTTGGCTCTTGAAAGTTGATACAGCAAAATTCTTGATGGCCGCTCAGGTGCTCTAATCAAGTTGCTTTATCTCAGTGGTGGCGAACCTTTGGCACTCCAGATGTTATGGACTACAATTCCCATCAGCCCCTGCCAGCATGTCCACCCCCCCCCCCCCCCACCCCCCCCCCCCCCCACCCCCCCCCCCCCCCACCCCCCCCCCCCCCCACCCCCCCCCCCCCCCACCCCCCCCCCCCCCCACCCCCCCCCCCCCCCACCCCCCCCCCCCCCCACCCCCCCCCCCCCCCACCCCCCCCCCCCCCCACCCCCCCCCCCCCCCACCCCCCCCCCCCCCCACCCCCCCCCCCCCCCACCCCCCCCCCCCCCCACCCCCCCCCCCCCCCACCCCCCCCCCCCCCCACCCCCCCCCCCCCCCACCCCCCCCCCCCCCCACCCCCCCCCCCCCCCACCCCCCCCCCCCCCCACCCCCCCCCCCCCCCACCCCCCCCCCCCCCCACCCCCCCCCCCCCCCACCCCCCCCCCCCCCCACCCCCCCCCCCCCCCACCCCCCCCCCCCCCCACCCCCCCCCCCCCCCACCCCCCCCCCCCCCCACCCCCCCCCCCCCCCACCCCCCCCCCCCCCCACCCCCCCCCCCCCCCACCCCCCCCCCCCCCCACCCCCCCCCCCCCCCACCCCCCCCCCCCCCCACCCCCCCCCCCCCCCACCCCCCCCCCCCCCCACCCCCCCCCCCCCCCACCCCCCCCCCCCCCCACCCCCCCCCCCCCCCACCCCCCCCCCCCCCCACCCCCCCCCCCCCCCACCCCCCCCCCCCCCCACCCCCCCCCCCCCCCACCCCCCCCCCCCCCCACCCCCCCCCCCCCCCACCCCCCCCCCCCCCCACCCCCCCCCCCCCCCACCCCCCCCCCCCCCCACCCCCCCCCCCCCCCACCCCCCCCCCCCCCCACCCCCCCCCCCCCCCACCCCCCCCCCCCCCCACCCCCCCCCCCCCCCACCCCCCCCCCCCCCCACCCCCCCCCCCCCCCACCCCCCCCCCCCCCCACCCCCCCCCCCCCCCACCCCCCCCCCCCCCCACCCCCCCCCCCCCCCACCCCCCCCCCCCCCCACCCCCCCCCCCCCCCACCCCCCCCCCCCCCCACCCCCCCCCCCCCCCACCCCCCCCCCCCCCCACCCCCCCCCCCCCCCACCCCCCCCCCCCCCCACCCCCCCCCCCCCCCACCCCCCCCCCCCCCCACCCCCCCCCCCCCCCACCCCCCCCCCCCCCCACCCCCCCCCCCCCCCACCCCCCCCCCCCCCCACCCCCCCCCCCCCCCACCCCCCCCCCCCCCCACCCCCCCCCCCCCCCACCCCCCCCCCCCCCCACCCCCCCCCCCCCCCACCCCCCCCCCCCCCCACCCCCCCCCCCCCCCACCCCCCCCCCCCCCCACCCCCCCCCCCCCCCACCCCCCCCCCCCCCCACCCCCCCCCCCCCCCACCCCCCCCCCCCCCCACCCCCCCCCCCCCCCACCCCCCCCCCCCCCCACCCCCCCCCCCCCCCACCCCCCCCCCCCCCCACCCCCCCCCCCCCCCACCCCCCCCCCCCCCCACCCCCCCCCCCCCCCACCCCCCCCCCCCCCCACCCCCCCCCCCCCCCACCCCCCCCCCCCCCCACCCCCCCCCCCCCCCACCCCCCCCCCCCCCCACCCCCCCCCCCCCCCACCCCCCCCCCCCCCCACCCCCCCCCCCCCCCACCCCCCCCCCCCCCCACCCCCCCCCCCCCCCACCCCCCCCCCCCCCCACCCCCCCCCCCCCCCACCCCCCCCCCCCCCCACCCCCCCCCCCCCCCACCCCCCCCCCCCCCCACCCCCCCCCCCCCCCACCCCCCCCCCCCCCCACCCCCCCCCCCCCCCACCCCCCCCCCCCCCCACCCCCCCCCCCCCCCACCCCCCCCCCCCCCCACCCCCCCCCCCCCCCACCCCCCCCCCCCCCCACCCCCCCCCCCCCCCACCCCCCCCCCCCCCCACCCCCCCCCCCCCCCACCCCCCCCCCCCCCCACCCCCCCCCCCCCCCACCCCCCCCCCCCCCCACCCCCCCCCCCCCCCACCCCCCCCCCCCCCCACCCCCCCCCCCCCCCACCCCCCCCCCCCCCCACCCCCCCCCCCCCCCACCCCCCCCCCCCCCCACCCCCCCCCCCCCCCACCCCCCCCCCCCCCCACCCCCCCCCCCCCCCACCCCCCCCCCCCCCCACCCCCCCCCCCCCCCACCCCCCCCCCCCCCCACCCCCCCCCCCCCCCACCCCCCCCCCCCCCCACCCCCCCCCCCCCCCACCCCCCCCCCCCCCCACCCCCCCCCCCCCCCACCCCCCCCCCCCCCCACCCCCCCCCCCCCCCACCCCCCCCCCCCCCCACCCCCCCCCCCCCCCACCCCCCCCCCCCCCCACCCCCCCCCCCCCCCACCCCCCCCCCCCCCCACCCCCCCCCCCCCCCACCCCCCCCCCCCCCCACCCCCCCCCCCCCCCACCCCCCCCCCCCCCCACCCCCCCCCCCCCCCACCCCCCCCCCCCCCCACCCCCCCCCCCCCCCACCCCCCCCCCCCCCCACCCCCCCCCCCCCCCACCCCCCCCCCCCCCCACCCCCCCCCCCCCCCACCCCCCCCCCCCCCCACCCCCCCCCCCCCCCACCCCCCCCCCCCCCCACCCCCCCCCCCCCCCACCCCCCCCCCCCCCCACCCCCCCCCCCCCCCACCCCCCCCCCCCCCCACCCCCCCCCCCCCCCACCCCCCCCCCCCCCCACCCCCCCCCCCCCCCACCCCCCCCCCCCCCCACCCCCCCCCCCCCCCACCCCCCCCCCCCCCCACCCCCCCCCCCCCCCACCCCCCCCCCCCCCCACCCCCCCCCCCCCCCACCCCCCCCCCCCCCCACCCCCCCCCCCCCCCACCCCCCCCCCCCCCCACCCCCCCCCCCCCCCACCCCCCCCCCCCCCCACCCCCCCCCCCCCCCACCCCCCCCCCCCCCCACCCCCCCCCCCCCCCACCCCCCCCCCCCCCCACCCCCCCCCCCCCCCACCCCCCCCCCCCCCCACCCCCCCCCCCCCCCACCCCCCCCCCCCCCCACCCCCCCCCCCCCCCACCCCCCCCCCCCCCCACCCCCCCCCCCCCCCACCCCCCCCCCCCCCCACCCCCCCCCCCCCCCACCCCCCCCCCCCCCCACCCCCCCCCCCCCCCACCCCCCCCCCCCCCCACCCCCCCCCCCCCCCACCCCCCCCCCCCCCCACCCCCCCCCCCCCCCACCCCCCCCCCCCCCCACCCCCCCCCCCCCCCACCCCCCCCCCCCCCCACCCCCCCCCCCCCCCACCCCCCCCCCCCCCCACCCCCCCCCCCCCCCACCCCCCCCCCCCCCCACCCCCCCCCCCCCCCACCCCCCCCCCCCCCCACCCCCCCCCCCCCCCACCCCCCCCCCCCCCCACCCCCCCCCCCCCCCACCCCCCCCCCCCCCCACCCCCCCCCCCCCCCACCCCCCCCCCCCCCCACCCCCCCCCCCCCCCACCCCCCCCCCCCCCCACCCCCCCCCCCCCCCACCCCCCCCCCCCCCCACCCCCCCCCCCCCCCACCCCCCCCCCCCCCCACCCCCCCCCCCCCCCACCCCCCCCCCCCCCCACCCCCCCCCCCCCCCACCCCCCCCCCCCCCCACCCCCCCCCCCCCCCACCCCCCCCCCCCCCCACCCCCCCCCCCCCCCACCCCCCCCCCCCCCCACCCCCCCCCCCCCCCACCCCCCCCCCCCCCCACCCCCCCCCCCCCCCACCCCCCCCCCCCCCCACCCCCCCCCCCCCCCACCCCCCCCCCCCCCCACCCCCCCCCCCCCCCACCCCCCCCCCCCCCCACCCCCCCCCCCCCCCACCCCCCCCCCCCCCCACCCCCCCCCCCCCCCACCCCCCCCCCCCCCCACCCCCCCCCCCCCCCACCCCCCCCCCCCCCCACCCCCCCCCCCCCCCACCCCCCCCCCCCCCCACCCCCCCCCCCCCCCACCCCCCCCCCCCCCCACCCCCCCCCCCCCCCACCCCCCCCCCCCCCCACCCCCCCCCCCCCCCACCCCCCCCCCCCCCCACCCCCCCCCCCCCCCACCCCCCCCCCCCCCCACCCCCCCCCCCCCCCACCCCCCCCCCCCCCCACCCCCCCCCCCCCCCACCCCCCCCCCCCCCCACCCCCCCCCCCCCCCACCCCCCCCCCCCCCCACCCCCCCCCCCCCCCACCCCCCCCCCCCCCCACCCCCCCCCCCCCCCACCCCCCCCCCCCCCCACCCCCCCCCCCCCCCACCCCCCCCCCCCCCCACCCCCCCCCCCCCCCACCCCCCCCCCCCCCCACCCCCCCCCCCCCCCACCCCCCCCCCCCCCCACCCCCCCCCCCCCCCACCCCCCCCCCCCCCCACCCCCCCCCCCCCCCACCCCCCCCCCCCCCCACCCCCCCCCCCCCCCACCCCCCCCCCCCCCCACCCCCCCCCCCCCCCACCCCCCCCCCCCCCCACCCCCCCCCCCCCCCACCCCCCCCCCCCCCCACCCCCCCCCCCCCCCACCCCCCCCCCCCCCCACCCCCCCCCCCCCCCACCCCCCCCCCCCCCCACCCCCCCCCCCCCCCACCCCCCCCCCCCCCCACCCCCCCCCCCCCCCACCCCCCCCCCCCCCCACCCCCCCCCCCCCCCACCCCCCCCCCCCCCCACCCCCCCCCCCCCCCACCCCCCCCCCCCCCCACCCCCCCCCCCCCCCACCCCCCCCCCCCCCCACCCCCCCCCCCCCCCACCCCCCCCCCCCCCCACCCCCCCCCCCCCCCACCCCCCCCCCCCCCCACCCCCCCCCCCCCCCACCCCCCCCCCCCCCCACCCCCCCCCCCCCCCACCCCCCCCCCCCCCCACCCCCCCCCCCCCCCACCCCCCCCCCCCCCCACCCCCCCCCCCCCCCACCCCCCCCCCCCCCCACCCCCCCCCCCCCCCACCCCCCCCCCCCCCCACCCCCCCCCCCCCCCACCCCCCCCCCCCCCCACCCCCCCCCCCCCCCACCCCCCCCCCCCCCCACCCCCCCCCCCCCCCACCCCCCCCCCCCCCCACCCCCCCCCCCCCCCACCCCCCCCCCCCCCCACCCCCCCCCCCCCCCACCCCCCCCCCCCCCCACCCCCCCCCCCCCCCACCCCCCCCCCCCCCCACCCCCCCCCCCCCCCACCCCCCCCCCCCCCCACCCCCCCCCCCCCCCACCCCCCCCCCCCCCCACCCCCCCCCCCCCCCACCCCCCCCCCCCCCCACCCCCCCCCCCCCCCACCCCCCCCCCCCCCCACCCCCCCCCCCCCCCACCCCCCCCCCCCCCCACCCCCCCCCCCCCCCACCCCCCCCCCCCCCCACCCCCCCCCCCCCCCACCCCCCCCCCCCCCCACCCCCCCCCCCCCCCACCCCCCCCCCCCCCCACCCCCCCCCCCCCCCACCCCCCCCCCCCCCCACCCCCCCCCCCCCCCACCCCCCCCCCCCCCCACCCCCCCCCCCCCCCACCCCCCCCCCCCCCCACCCCCCCCCCCCCCCACCCCCCCCCCCCCCCACCCCCCCCCCCCCCCACCCCCCCCCCCCCCCACCCCCCCCCCCCCCCACCCCCCCCCCCCCCCACCCCCCCCCCCCCCCACCCCCCCCCCCCCCCACCCCCCCCCCCCCCCACCCCCCCCCCCCCCCACCCCCCCCCCCCCCCACCCCCCCCCCCCCCCACCCCCCCCCCCCCCCACCCCCCCCCCCCCCCACCCCCCCCCCCCCCCACCCCCCCCCCCCCCCACCCCCCCCCCCCCCCACCCCCCCCCCCCCCCACCCCCCCCCCCCCCCACCCCCCCCCCCCCCCACCCCCCCCCCCCCCCACCCCCCCCCCCCCCCACCCCCCCCCCCCCCCACCCCCCCCCCCCCCCACCCCCCCCCCCCCCCACCCCCCCCCCCCCCCACCCCCCCCCCCCCCCACCCCCCCCCCCCCCCACCCCCCCCCCCCCCCACCCCCCCCCCCCCCCACCCCCCCCCCCCCCCACCCCCCCCCCCCCCCACCCCCCCCCCCCCCCACCCCCCCCCCCCCCCACCCCCCCCCCCCCCCACCCCCCCCCCCCCCCACCCCCCCCCCCCCCCACCCCCCCCCCCCCCCACCCCCCCCCCCCCCCACCCCCCCCCCCCCCCACCCCCCCCCCCCCCCACCCCCCCCCCCCCCCACCCCCCCCCCCCCCCACCCCCCCCCCCCCCCACCCCCCCCCCCCCCCACCCCCCCCCCCCCCCACCCCCCCCCCCCCCCACCCCCCCCCCCCCCCACCCCCCCCCCCCCCCACCCCCCCCCCCCCCCACCCCCCCCCCCCCCCACCCCCCCCCCCCCCCACCCCCCCCCCCCCCCACCCCCCCCCCCCCCCACCCCCCCCCCCCCCCACCCCCCCCCCCCCCCACCCCCCCCCCCCCCCACCCCCCCCCCCCCCCACCCCCCCCCCCCCCCACCCCCCCCCCCCCCCACCCCCCCCCCCCCCCACCCCCCCCCCCCCCCACCCCCCCCCCCCCCCACCCCCCCCCCCCCCCACCCCCCCCCCCCCCCACCCCCCCCCCCCCCCACCCCCCCCCCCCCCCACCCCCCCCCCCCCCCACCCCCCCCCCCCCCCACCCCCCCCCCCCCCCACCCCCCCCCCCCCCCACCCCCCCCCCCCCCCACCCCCCCCCCCCCCCACCCCCCCCCCCCCCCACCCCCCCCCCCCCCCACCCCCCCCCCCCCCCACCCCCCCCCCCCCCCACCCCCCCCCCCCCCCACCCCCCCCCCCCCCCACCCCCCCCCCCCCCCACCCCCCCCCCCCCCCACCCCCCCCCCCCCCCACCCCCCCCCCCCCCCACCCCCCCCCCCCCCCACCCCCCCCCCCCCCCACCCCCCCCCCCCCCCACCCCCCCCCCCCCCCACCCCCCCCCCCCCCCACCCCCCCCCCCCCCCACCCCCCCCCCCCCCCACCCCCCCCCCCCCCCACCCCCCCCCCCCCCCACCCCCCCCCCCCCCCACCCCCCCCCCCCCCCACCCCCCCCCCCCCCCACCCCCCCCCCCCCCCACCCCCCCCCCCCCCCACCCCCCCCCCCCCCCACCCCCCCCCCCCCCCACCCCCCCCCCCCCCCACCCCCCCCCCCCCCCACCCCCCCCCCCCCCCACCCCCCCCCCCCCCCACCCCCCCCCCCCCCCACCCCCCCCCCCCCCCACCCCCCCCCCCCCCCACCCCCCCCCCCCCCCACCCCCCCCCCCCCCCACCCCCCCCCCCCCCCACCCCCCCCCCCCCCCACCCCCCCCCCCCCCCACCCCCCCCCCCCCCCACCCCCCCCCCCCCCCACCCCCCCCCCCCCCCACCCCCCCCCCCCCCCACCCCCCCCCCCCCCCACCCCCCCCCCCCCCCACCCCCCCCCCCCCCCACCCCCCCCCCCCCCCACCCCCCCCCCCCCCCACCCCCCCCCCCCCCCACCCCCCCCCCCCCCCACCCCCCCCCCCCCCCACCCCCCCCCCCCCCCACCCCCCCCCCCCCCCACCCCCCCCCCCCCCCACCCCCCCCCCCCCCCACCCCCCCCCCCCCCCACCCCCCCCCCCCCCCACCCCCCCCCCCCCCCACCCCCCCCCCCCCCCACCCCCCCCCCCCCCCACCCCCCCCCCCCCCCACCCCCCCCCCCCCCCACCCCCCCCCCCCCCCACCCCCCCCCCCCCCCACCCCCCCCCCCCCCCACCCCCCCCCCCCCCCACCCCCCCCCCCCCCCACCCCCCCCCCCCCCCACCCCCCCCCCCCCCCACCCCCCCCCCCCCCCACCCCCCCCCCCCCCCACCCCCCCCCCCCCCCACCCCCCCCCCCCCCCACCCCCCCCCCCCCCCACCCCCCCCCCCCCCCACCCCCCCCCCCCCCCACCCCCCCCCCCCCCCACCCCCCCCCCCCCCCACCCCCCCCCCCCCCCACCCCCCCCCCCCCCCACCCCCCCCCCCCCCCACCCCCCCCCCCCCCCACCCCCCCCCCCCCCCACCCCCCCCCCCCCCCACCCCCCCCCCCCCCCACCCCCCCCCCCCCCCACCCCCCCCCCCCCCCACCCCCCCCCCCCCCCACCCCCCCCCCCCCCCACCCCCCCCCCCCCCCACCCCCCCCCCCCCCCACCCCCCCCCCCCCCCACCCCCCCCCCCCCCCACCCCCCCCCCCCCCCACCCCCCCCCCCCCCCACCCCCCCCCCCCCCCACCCCCCCCCCCCCCCACCCCCCCCCCCCCCCACCCCCCCCCCCCCCCACCCCCCCCCCCCCCCACCCCCCCCCCCCCCCACCCCCCCCCCCCCCCACCCCCCCCCCCCCCCACCCCCCCCCCCCCCCACCCCCCCCCCCCCCCACCCCCCCCCCCCCCCACCCCCCCCCCCCCCCACCCCCCCCCCCCCCCACCCCCCCCCCCCCCCACCCCCCCCCCCCCCCACCCCCCCCCCCCCCCACCCCCCCCCCCCCCCACCCCCCCCCCCCCCCACCCCCCCCCCCCCCCACCCCCCCCCCCCCCCACCCCCCCCCCCCCCCACCCCCCCCCCCCCCCACCCCCCCCCCCCCCCACCCCCCCCCCCCCCCACCCCCCCCCCCCCCCACCCCCCCCCCCCCCCACCCCCCCCCCCCCCCACCCCCCCCCCCCCCCACCCCCCCCCCCCCCCACCCCCCCCCCCCCCCACCCCCCCCCCCCCCCACCCCCCCCCCCCCCCACCCCCCCCCCCCCCCACCCCCCCCCCCCCCCACCCCCCCCCCCCCCCACCCCCCCCCCCCCCCACCCCCCCCCCCCCCCACCCCCCCCCCCCCCCACCCCCCCCCCCCCCCACCCCCCCCCCCCCCCACCCCCCCCCCCCCCCACCCCCCCCCCCCCCCACCCCCCCCCCCCCCCACCCCCCCCCCCCCCCACCCCCCCCCCCCCCCACCCCCCCCCCCCCCCACCCCCCCCCCCCCCCACCCCCCCCCCCCCCCACCCCCCCCCCCCCCCACCCCCCCCCCCCCCCACCCCCCCCCCCCCCCACCCCCCCCCCCCCCCACCCCCCCCCCCCCCCACCCCCCCCCCCCCCCACCCCCCCCCCCCCCCACCCCCCCCCCCCCCCACCCCCCCCCCCCCCCACCCCCCCCCCCCCCCACCCCCCCCCCCCCCCACCCCCCCCCCCCCCCACCCCCCCCCCCCCCCACCCCCCCCCCCCCCCACCCCCCCCCCCCCCCACCCCCCCCCCCCCCCACCCCCCCCCCCCCCCACCCCCCCCCCCCCCCACCCCCCCCCCCCCCCACCCCCCCCCCCCCCCACCCCCCCCCCCCCCCACCCCCCCCCCCCCCCACCCCCCCCCCCCCCCACCCCCCCCCCCCCCCACCCCCCCCCCCCCCCACCCCCCCCCCCCCCCACCCCCCCCCCCCCCCACCCCCCCCCCCCCCCACCCCCCCCCCCCCCCACCCCCCCCCCCCCCCACCCCCCCCCCCCCCCACCCCCCCCCCCCCCCACCCCCCCCCCCCCCCACCCCCCCCCCCCCCCACCCCCCCCCCCCCCCACCCCCCCCCCCCCCCACCCCCCCCCCCCCCCACCCCCCCCCCCCCCCACCCCCCCCCCCCCCCACCCCCCCCCCCCCCCACCCCCCCCCCCCCCCACCCCCCCCCCCCCCCACCCCCCCCCCCCCCCACCCCCCCCCCCCCCCACCCCCCCCCCCCCCCACCCCCCCCCCCCCCCACCCCCCCCCCCCCCCACCCCCCCCCCCCCCCACCCCCCCCCCCCCCCACCCCCCCCCCCCCCCACCCCCCCCCCCCCCCACCCCCCCCCCCCCCCACCCCCCCCCCCCCCCACCCCCCCCCCCCCCCACCCCCCCCCCCCCCCACCCCCCCCCCCCCCCACCCCCCCCCCCCCCCACCCCCCCCCCCCCCCACCCCCCCCCCCCCCCACCCCCCCCCCCCCCCACCCCCCCCCCCCCCCACCCCCCCCCCCCCCCACCCCCCCCCCCCCCCACCCCCCCCCCCCCCCACCCCCCCCCCCCCCCACCCCCCCCCCCCCCCACCCCCCCCCCCCCCCACCCCCCCCCCCCCCCACCCCCCCCCCCCCCCACCCCCCCCCCCCCCCACCCCCCCCCCCCCCCACCCCCCCCCCCCCCCACCCCCCCCCCCCCCCACCCCCCCCCCCCCCCACCCCCCCCCCCCCCCACCCCCCCCCCCCCCCACCCCCCCCCCCCCCCACCCCCCCCCCCCCCCACCCCCCCCCCCCCCCACCCCCCCCCCCCCCCACCCCCCCCCCCCCCCACCCCCCCCCCCCCCCACCCCCCCCCCCCCCCACCCCCCCCCCCCCCCACCCCCCCCCCCCCCCACCCCCCCCCCCCCCCACCCCCCCCCCCCCCCACCCCCCCCCCCCCCCACCCCCCCCCCCCCCCACCCCCCCCCCCCCCCACCCCCCCCCCCCCCCACCCCCCCCCCCCCCCACCCCCCCCCCCCCCCACCCCCCCCCCCCCCCACCCCCCCCCCCCCCCACCCCCCCCCCCCCCCACCCCCCCCCCCCCCCACCCCCCCCCCCCCCCACCCCCCCCCCCCCCCACCCCCCCCCCCCCCCACCCCCCCCCCCCCCCACCCCCCCCCCCCCCCACCCCCCCCCCCCCCCACCCCCCCCCCCCCCCACCCCCCCCCCCCCCCACCCCCCCCCCCCCCCACCCCCCCCCCCCCCCACCCCCCCCCCCCCCCACCCCCCCCCCCCCCCACCCCCCCCCCCCCCCACCCCCCCCCCCCCCCACCCCCCCCCCCCCCCACCCCCCCCCCCCCCCACCCCCCCCCCCCCCCACCCCCCCCCCCCCCCACCCCCCCCCCCCCCCACCCCCCCCCCCCCCCACCCCCCCCCCCCCCCACCCCCCCCCCCCCCCACCCCCCCCCCCCCCCACCCCCCCCCCCCCCCACCCCCCCCCCCCCCCACCCCCCCCCCCCCCCACCCCCCCCCCCCCCCACCCCCCCCCCCCCCCACCCCCCCCCCCCCCCACCCCCCCCCCCCCCCACCCCCCCCCCCCCCCACCCCCCCCCCCCCCCACCCCCCCCCCCCCCCACCCCCCCCCCCCCCCACCCCCCCCCCCCCCCACCCCCCCCCCCCCCCACCCCCCCCCCCCCCCACCCCCCCCCCCCCCCACCCCCCCCCCCCCCCACCCCCCCCCCCCCCCACCCCCCCCCCCCCCCACCCCCCCCCCCCCCCACCCCCCCCCCCCCCCACCCCCCCCCCCCCCCACCCCCCCCCCCCCCCACCCCCCCCCCCCCCCACCCCCCCCCCCCCCCACCCCCCCCCCCCCCCACCCCCCCCCCCCCCCACCCCCCCCCCCCCCCACCCCCCCCCCCCCCCACCCCCCCCCCCCCCCACCCCCCCCCCCCCCCACCCCCCCCCCCCCCCACCCCCCCCCCCCCCCACCCCCCCCCCCCCCCACCCCCCCCCCCCCCCACCCCCCCCCCCCCCCACCCCCCCCCCCCCCCACCCCCCCCCCCCCCCACCCCCCCCCCCCCCCACCCCCCCCCCCCCCCACCCCCCCCCCCCCCCACCCCCCCCCCCCCCCACCCCCCCCCCCCCCCACCCCCCCCCCCCCCCACCCCCCCCCCCCCCCACCCCCCCCCCCCCCCACCCCCCCCCCCCCCCACCCCCCCCCCCCCCCACCCCCCCCCCCCCCCACCCCCCCCCCCCCCCACCCCCCCCCCCCCCCACCCCCCCCCCCCCCCACCCCCCCCCCCCCCCACCCCCCCCCCCCCCCACCCCCCCCCCCCCCCACCCCCCCCCCCCCCCACCCCCCCCCCCCCCCACCCCCCCCCCCCCCCACCCCCCCCCCCCCCCACCCCCCCCCCCCCCCACCCCCCCCCCCCCCCACCCCCCCCCCCCCCCACCCCCCCCCCCCCCCACCCCCCCCCCCCCCCACCCCCCCCCCCCCCCACCCCCCCCCCCCCCCACCCCCCCCCCCCCCCACCCCCCCCCCCCCCCACCCCCCCCCCCCCCCACCCCCCCCCCCCCCCACCCCCCCCCCCCCCCACCCCCCCCCCCCCCCACCCCCCCCCCCCCCCACCCCCCCCCCCCCCCACCCCCCCCCCCCCCCACCCCCCCCCCCCCCCACCCCCCCCCCCCCCCACCCCCCCCCCCCCCCACCCCCCCCCCCCCCCACCCCCCCCCCCCCCCACCCCCCCCCCCCCCCACCCCCCCCCCCCCCCACCCCCCCCCCCCCCCACCCCCCCCCCCCCCCACCCCCCCCCCCCCCCACCCCCCCCCCCCCCCACCCCCCCCCCCCCCCACCCCCCCCCCCCCCCACCCCCCCCCCCCCCCACCCCCCCCCCCCCCCACCCCCCCCCCCCCCCACCCCCCCCCCCCCCCACCCCCCCCCCCCCCCACCCCCCCCCCCCCCCACCCCCCCCCCCCCCCACCCCCCCCCCCCCCCACCCCCCCCCCCCCCCACCCCCCCCCCCCCCCACCCCCCCCCCCCCCCACCCCCCCCCCCCCCCACCCCCCCCCCCCCCCACCCCCCCCCCCCCCCACCCCCCCCCCCCCCCACCCCCCCCCCCCCCCACCCCCCCCCCCCCCCACCCCCCCCCCCCCCCACCCCCCCCCCCCCCCACCCCCCCCCCCCCCCACCCCCCCCCCCCCCCACCCCCCCCCCCCCCCACCCCCCCCCCCCCCCACCCCCCCCCCCCCCCACCCCCCCCCCCCCCCACCCCCCCCCCCCCCCACCCCCCCCCCCCCCCACCCCCCCCCCCCCCCACCCCCCCCCCCCCCCACCCCCCCCCCCCCCCACCCCCCCCCCCCCCCACCCCCCCCCCCCCCCACCCCCCCCCCCCCCCACCCCCCCCCCCCCCCACCCCCCCCCCCCCCCACCCCCCCCCCCCCCCACCCCCCCCCCCCCCCACCCCCCCCCCCCCCCACCCCCCCCCCCCCCCACCCCCCCCCCCCCCCACCCCCCCCCCCCCCCACCCCCCCCCCCCCCCACCCCCCCCCCCCCCCACCCCCCCCCCCCCCCACCCCCCCCCCCCCCCACCCCCCCCCCCCCCCACCCCCCCCCCCCCCCACCCCCCCCCCCCCCCACCCCCCCCCCCCCCCACCCCCCCCCCCCCCCACCCCCCCCCCCCCCCACCCCCCCCCCCCCCCACCCCCCCCCCCCCCCACCCCCCCCCCCCCCCACCCCCCCCCCCCCCCACCCCCCCCCCCCCCCACCCCCCCCCCCCCCCACCCCCCCCCCCCCCCACCCCCCCCCCCCCCCACCCCCCCCCCCCCCCACCCCCCCCCCCCCCCACCCCCCCCCCCCCCCACCCCCCCCCCCCCCCACCCCCCCCCCCCCCCACCCCCCCCCCCCCCCACCCCCCCCCCCCCCCACCCCCCCCCCCCCCCACCCCCCCCCCCCCCCACCCCCCCCCCCCCCCACCCCCCCCCCCCCCCACCCCCCCCCCCCCCCACCCCCCCCCCCCCCCACCCCCCCCCCCCCCCACCCCCCCCCCCCCCCACCCCCCCCCCCCCCCACCCCCCCCCCCCCCCACCCCCCCCCCCCCCCACCCCCCCCCCCCCCCACCCCCCCCCCCCCCCACCCCCCCCCCCCCCCACCCCCCCCCCCCCCCACCCCCCCCCCCCCCCACCCCCCCCCCCCCCCACCCCCCCCCCCCCCCACCCCCCCCCCCCCCCACCCCCCCCCCCCCCCACCCCCCCCCCCCCCCACCCCCCCCCCCCCCCACCCCCCCCCCCCCCCACCCCCCCCCCCCCCCACCCCCCCCCCCCCCCACCCCCCCCCCCCCCCACCCCCCCCCCCCCCCACCCCCCCCCCCCCCCACCCCCCCCCCCCCCCACCCCCCCCCCCCCCCACCCCCCCCCCCCCCCACCCCCCCCCCCCCCCACCCCCCCCCCCCCCCACCCCCCCCCCCCCCCACCCCCCCCCCCCCCCACCCCCCCCCCCCCCCACCCCCCCCCCCCCCCACCCCCCCCCCCCCCCACCCCCCCCCCCCCCCACCCCCCCCCCCCCCCACCCCCCCCCCCCCCCACCCCCCCCCCCCCCCACCCCCCCCCCCCCCCACCCCCCCCCCCCCCCACCCCCCCCCCCCCCCACCCCCCCCCCCCCCCACCCCCCCCCCCCCCCACCCCCCCCCCCCCCCACCCCCCCCCCCCCCCACCCCCCCCCCCCCCCACCCCCCCCCCCCCCCACCCCCCCCCCCCCCCACCCCCCCCCCCCCCCACCCCCCCCCCCCCCCACCCCCCCCCCCCCCCACCCCCCCCCCCCCCCACCCCCCCCCCCCCCCACCCCCCCCCCCCCCCACCCCCCCCCCCCCCCACCCCCCCCCCCCCCCACCCCCCCCCCCCCCCACCCCCCCCCCCCCCCACCCCCCCCCCCCCCCACCCCCCCCCCCCCCCACCCCCCCCCCCCCCCACCCCCCCCCCCCCCCACCCCCCCCCCCCCCCACCCCCCCCCCCCCCCACCCCCCCCCCCCCCCACCCCCCCCCCCCCCCACCCCCCCCCCCCCCCACCCCCCCCCCCCCCCACCCCCCCCCCCCCCCACCCCCCCCCCCCCCCACCCCCCCCCCCCCCCACCCCCCCCCCCCCCCACCCCCCCCCCCCCCCACCCCCCCCCCCCCCCACCCCCCCCCCCCCCCACCCCCCCCCCCCCCCACCCCCCCCCCCCCCCACCCCCCCCCCCCCCCACCCCCCCCCCCCCCCACCCCCCCCCCCCCCCACCCCCCCCCCCCCCCACCCCCCCCCCCCCCCACCCCCCCCCCCCCCCACCCCCCCCCCCCCCCACCCCCCCCCCCCCCCACCCCCCCCCCCCCCCACCCCCCCCCCCCCCCACCCCCCCCCCCCCCCACCCCCCCCCCCCCCCACCCCCCCCCCCCCCCACCCCCCCCCCCCCCCACCCCCCCCCCCCCCCACCCCCCCCCCCCCCCACCCCCCCCCCCCCCCACCCCCCCCCCCCCCCACCCCCCCCCCCCCCCACCCCCCCCCCCCCCCACCCCCCCCCCCCCCCACCCCCCCCCCCCCCCACCCCCCCCCCCCCCCACCCCCCCCCCCCCCCACCCCCCCCCCCCCCCACCCCCCCCCCCCCCCACCCCCCCCCCCCCCCACCCCCCCCCCCCCCCACCCCCCCCCCCCCCCACCCCCCCCCCCCCCCACCCCCCCCCCCCCCCACCCCCCCCCCCCCCCACCCCAGTGTAAAAATGAATGATAATTCTCATGTTCATTTCGGACTATATTCTAATGCGGAAGCATACAGTTTTCTCAGCCTCTGCACCTCAGCTGACCAAACGATCATCTTTCTGTGGAACAGAGTATAGCAGGGCTCACTCAAGTCAACAGGCACTTGGCAGAAAATGTAAACAATATCCCTTCAGTCATATCCAAAATCTGTCTCTGGAGTCTGCCAAATGGTAAGTTTGGACCCATTCAATGCTTAGAGCTCTGTTGATATCTCAGGAAATCCTAGCTTTAGAAAGAAATGCTGCTACTGTATTCAGCACACAAACCAGATGTTTTGTTGTGCCTTGTTTTTACTGGTTGGTTGACTTTTTCATATCAGTAACATTTTTTTGAGTTTATAGGCAATGGCTGCATTGATTTCTGTACTTTGGAAGCTGCATTTAAGAAACCCATTATTCAACTGCACGGATCTGCTAAATGCAGAAAAATACAAATAGTTTGGCTAAGATCTATTTTGAGATGAAGCTGAGTTGGTTCTCTATGTATGAATTTGCTAATTTCTCTAAAGTACAGCTGAAGACAATGGGGAACCACCTCTGAATAAAAAGACGACTTCCTTATAACCCAGGGGTCTGCAACCTGCGGCTTTCCAGATGTTCATAGACTACAAATCCCAATTGGCCATGCTGGCAGGGGCTGATGGGAATTGTAGTCCATGAACATCTACAGTTCATTGATCTGGATTTCAACCAGTTGTGTTCCTTCTAAAATAGATGGAATTATGAAAAACTTCTAATCGAAGAACTTCATTTTAGCTAAATGATGGATCAGTCTCTGAATACTGAAAACATATCTGCAGCTCAGAAAATGTGGGGAATTTTTTTAAAAAATTGCAAATTAAATTTAGTGTATTAAGTTCTAATGGATGGTGCGGAGAAGAAAATATTGCAATCTTCACTAAAAAGAAAAGAGATCATTTTAAAAATCTGATTAAGGTAGTCACAATTCAGTTAAGCCAAAGTACTTTGATTCAAGCTGGTTTCATCTTATTTTCTTCAGCGGGCCTGTATCAGCTTGAATAAAATATACAAGTGGTTTGAATTAACTGAGTCATATTTAAGCTGCTTGGCTGTGTTTCTTGGTTAGCGATTCCACCAATGACTGTAGGTAGATGGATTGCATCTGAATTAGGCAACACGCAAAGGGGAGGGGAGAAGTCAAAAGAAAGTTTTGAAAGTTTTACTACCTCTTCACTCCAAATTGCAAATGCACAAAGACTTACGGAAGGGTTGGGTGATAGAAGAAAAAATACATTCAAAACTACTTACTGACTAATGATGCAGAAAATGTTATGAATAACTATCCCTTTCTTGATTTATTACTTTAATTATCTGACATTCTATAGACCCCTATTAGTGGGCTGATTTTTTTGGTTTAGATTTCAATTTTCTGTCTCATGGTGAAAGCTATTTATCATAATAATCAGTAAAATTCAAAACCTTTTAGCAGTATTTATAAAATTCATTTACCATGTTCAGCCCTTGGAGAATGACAAAGAAGGTGCATTAGTACGTGTGGTGAAGTGTTCTGTGCAGAATTATCTGCCCATAAGAGTGATTAAAAGTTCTTTAAAATGAACTGCATTATATATATTTTTTTTAAAAAAAAGCTTTGCCTTACCTATGCTGTGACTGGAGGCAGGGACTTGCTGGTTGGGTGGTTGTTGCACCTTTGTCCGTATAATCCTGCATATAGACAAACGGCTACTTAATATTAGGCATGGGAATATATCAATTTGCAAAAAAACTATCAACCAAGTATGATGTGAAATTGTTTCATTGATTACTGTTGCATTTCCTGAACAAAATGCTGTAAATATCTTGGAGATTCGCCAATGAATACGAACAGTTACATATATGTAAGTTTAGACTCAAGTAGCACCTTAGAGACAAAAGAATTTCGGGGCGTAAGCTTTCAAAAATCAAAGCTCCTTTCATTTCAAAAGCTTACACCCTGAAAATCTTATCGGTCTTGAGGGTTCTTCTGACTCAAATCTAGCTCTTCTACTGCCAACCAACATGGCTACCCTTTGAAATTACCAATATATAACACCAGATGTTAGTAAAAAGTATGGAGTACATATCTATTTTTAACATTCTTGATCGTTATTTGAAATTCTGCACATTCGTATATGAATGTCGACATTCACTGAAGTCTGTACATTTATTCTAGCCCAGATATATAACTATCTCTCAAGAGACAGAGGAAAAAAGGCAGCTGATACAAAGAGATCAAAGTAAAATATAATAGATATATCTGAGCCTAAATGCAGAATCTCAGTTCTTCACAAGTGCCCCCTGTTCCATATTAAATTAGTTGTGTTTAGATCCTGTTTAAATTAATGCGACACAAGTTTGGTGCAACTATCCTGTCTCATTAATCTCACTGGGATTTAAACATGACTAACCACATCAAAACTGAGGGTCTGGAAAGTTAGACGGGTTTCTAGATGATCCATCCTTTAAACGTGAACAACCCACATATTTGGGTAAATGATACCTTATCCTTGTTGCTCCTGGAACAGATGGGTCAATTCCACAAAGGGCAAATATAAAGGGTGTAGGATGCTATATAACCCATTTGGGGGGATGGACTTTGAACAGGTCCTGTTCCCCAAATGAGTCTGCCCCCTTTTATTTCCTTCATCCCAGGATTTTCAAAAATCTCTAAACCAGCTATCCTTTTAAAAAAATCCCAGGTTGGAGCCACTCCTGCACAAATGGCCAGGAGGTGTTTTAATTTCCTCCCTCCTACCATGCCATCCACAGTCAGGGAGAATCCACCTGCCATTGCCCTGCCATTGTGGAGGCCCCTTTTTCTTTTGTGGGTTGTACCTGCATAGCTACACAGGTGTTGCAGGAAATTTTTAAAAAGAGAGAGAATTGCCTCCTTGCAAAGGTACAAAAGCACCCTGGATTGTTTTCGTGGGCTTCAAATGCTGCCTGCACGGCACACATGTGAATGGGAAAGAAAAACATGTTCCTTTATAATAACCGCAACCCGATATACATTTGCTGTGTGGAATCGACCATGAACTAGCATGGTCAACACGAGAGGAAGTCAAAATAGCAATGACAGCTCTAAATCCCCATACTAGGAAATTTCTCATTAATTAGGTCATTTCCCCGTTTTGTTTGCTCCTGTTGGTAGATTACAGCAACATAAGCAAGTGTCATTATTATTAGCATCACTATAAATGAAGGTTTTGTGCTGGATTTATTTAGGTATTTGGATTCAGACCTAGCTTCAAAATATCTGTTTGAACCAACTTCAAAATATTTGTTTAAACCAGCATAGGCTGTAAGTAGAATTGTTCTGTTTCCTATTTGCACTTATTCAAAATACACATTTTCAGAAAAGAACATTTCCAGCAGGTTGTTGTGGTATTCATGTAGGGATAAGGAAGAGAAGTTAATGATTTATAAATAAGATTGTTATGGCAGAAAATCTACAGCACAGAGGTGTTAACAACTATAAATTCAGGAGGTCTAACTCTTCCCTTTTTCCTACTGACACAAATGGGAATCTTGCCATTGATTTAAATAAGAACAAGATTGATGCATTCACTATGAAGTGGTCTTTACTTAAACTGTGCACAGTTAATTGATATAATTCTCCACATGGTAGATATACCTCTTTTAATACAATATTTCAGCAGCTGCCTGCGGGTTGTTGATTTCCTCTGTGGATAGGTAACTGGCCACGCTCCCAGGTTATGTCTGACTATCATCCAATTTTGTTTTTTCTTGTTGGGAATGTTCACAAAATAATACTTGCTATTGTTAATAGTTTAGTGCTTCACTATTTTACATCCCAGAATAGTGGAGAGGGGTGACAATGCAAAATTATTGCATATTCCTTTTCTTTTGGATGTTTCATTAGTTTGTAAAGATAACGATGGTGTTTTTCATATATCTGTAGTTATGTCAGTACTCAGCAAGCTATTAAGTATGTGGCCCCTTTGAATAAAGACTATGAGTTGGATCCTAACGCTCACAAACTGAAAGAATGAAGTTAATCCTTTATCTATTCCTTTCCCAAACAGCCTGCTACAGTTTCCAAAAATGCTCTGCCAAAGGAAAGGGGAACAAAATTTAATACGATATGAGGAGAGCTGCAGTAAGAGGAAATTCTTGTAGAAGTGTCCTCCTGGTTCTTTCATGAGCAATTGGTGTTGCCCTGGAACAGAGGCTGACTGGAATTATTTAAGGATTAGTGCTTAGTGTGACTGGAAGAAAGTCTGCTTCTACACTGCAAAAAATCAGCAGATTGGTTTCATAACAGTTGTGTATCAATGTGCAACGGATGCAGGCTGTGGGCTGGTTGTACACGTAGCTGAATGGCACACTTCCTGTATCAAATACTCTGTGTACAGGGCCCAAAGAAGGTCGACCAGACAACCCTAAATTTAAGGACTTGCTACCCTAAAGTTGCTGGGTTATTGTTTTTCCTGCTGTGATAAGGAATG
Source organism: Sphaerodactylus townsendi (assembly GCF_021028975.2). NCBI lineage: Eukaryota > Metazoa > Chordata > Lepidosauria > Squamata > Sphaerodactylidae > Sphaerodactylus > Sphaerodactylus townsendi. The sequence continues at coordinate 101,111,889 of NC_059431.1, read as the reverse complement.
AAAAAGAAGAGTATTTGAACAGATTGCACTTCCATTTTACTGAGCAATCCTGGACAACACCCACACATCTGAGGGTTAACCAAGATAGGGTGGTGACCCAGCCATTCTCTCTTTAGATATTAAGCAGGAGAATAATTGCATTCCTTTCCCCCCCCCAAAAAAAAAAGTTGTATACTGTACTTTGGGGTTTACTTCCCCCCCTTACTTCTCGCTACAGCAGCAGAAATTGCTGAGCAAACTGAACATATTTTTCCAAAGGTCACATGATGGAAATCATCGTGCATATGAGTAGAATTAATAGGATAAAGGTGCCTCTGCACCCTTTCCACAAATGGTTTGATCCCTATGAGTTAGGCCCCTTCCGCACCCGCAAAATAATGCATTTTCAAACCACTTTCACAACTGTTTGCAAGTGGATTTTGCCATTCCGCACAGCTTCAAAGAGCACTGAAAGCAGTTTGAAAGTGCATTATTCTGCATGTGCGGAATGAGCCCTAGTTTTGCAGCAACGGTGTTTACCATGCATATCCCAGTGGTTGTAACAGAGAACATAAATGCACAAATGGGGACAGCGGATCTCTCCTGATGCTCAAGGACATCCACTGGAATATGCCAGAGATCCACAATGCACCATAGCTCTGTGGCATGTGTCCACTGTGTTTACATGAATGAATCCTCACTTGAATGTGTTCACAGCAGTAAACTGTACAGGACATTCCTGAGCACCACATTAAAATATGAATAATCCCAAAATCTGGCTGCACTGTTCTCATAATATTCCAACAACCCTCTATTCTGCCCTCGAAAATTCCACTATGCTGTGCAATTTTACCTGCACCTCTTTAATACATTATGTCTCATAGTACTGTGCTGAAGTATGTATTTCAAGAAAGCAACACAATACACTAATTCAGGCACTTATTCATATGGCAGCACTACATTTGCCTTCACACAGATATAATGTGAAACAGGTAAGAAAAGCGTGCCCTCTTCCTGTGTATTTCCACGTACGTAAACCTAAGTGTTTCTTGGGACACTTTATTTTAAATTCTTAGATCCTGCACTCTTCAGATGAAATTCTCAAGAGGGCTTACAACAAACAGTAATTTAAAAAAAAATAAGACACATACAAAAGTCACAAAGCAACAATATAAAGCAGCCCTTGTTCCTTATCATTCAAGAACTGTAAAGAATTATACTTCATAAAGGTGTGTCATTCTTGCAAACTAATTTTTTAATATATGTGACAGACAAGGAGCATTAACCAGGAGCCCACATGAGCCTGCAGTATCAATAACTGGGGTGGAATAATCAAGACCTTATTATGAGAAAACAGATCAAGAGGGACAACCAACAAGTAAAAACCAACAAGTAAAAACCAACAACCTCAGGTCAAACATATTACCTAATGGTTTAGTATAAACCCCATTAGGTTTTTTTAACTTTCAAAAAGTATTCTAAACAATAAAATGATATATATAAGACAAAGGGTACATGTAATGTGTACAAAGTGAGGATTTCTGCTCGAGCCATAAAAACCCTGAATCTCACATTTTTCTGCAAGTTCCATTCTCTGTACGACCCCCATGCATAATAAGTGTAATCTGGAAGTCTCTCTATTTTGTTGGTAGACAGTTTCACCAATGGGTGGGTCGCTTTTCCTTTAATTAGTCAGTTGTGAATTCTCAGACTATTCTTTAGTTTCCAGTTCCTAGCAAAGACCAGTCTGGCAGTGGTAATAATAAATCCCACTGATATCAAATGGGTTGGAGCATACACTTCCTTCTGCTCATATTAGTGGCACCCGCCCTCACCTGAATAACCCAAGTTAGCCCATTCTCATCAAATCTCAACTACTAAACAGGATTAATCCAGGTAAGTAGTTAGATGAGAGACCATCAAGAAAGTTGGCAGTTTCTATGCAGAGGCAGTTTCTACACACACCTCCTCTGAATGTCTCTTGCCTTGAAAACCCTACAAGGCAGTGGTGTACCGCTACCCCATGTCCCTGGATGCACGCCATTTCATTACATGGGGGGCCGCCGGGCTCCGGTAAGGTCCCCACACCCAGTCTCTCCCATGGCATGGCGCCCTGGCCGGTGCCCAGCGGCTCCTCCCATGGCCAGCGCTTGTTGGCTGAGCTGTTCGCCGCAGCTGCAGCCCGGTTCCCCACCCCCCCGGGGAGGCCAGGAGGGGCATGAGCTGGCCTACCTCCATGGCGCCCGCACAAGCCACCTGCCACCGAGCCCAGAACCCCCCCCCCAGCCTCCCTAGAGGCTGGCTCCTGCCGTTCCCAGGCCCTGGGACAGAAGTAGCCGGCCTGCAGATAGGCCAGGGGCTGGGCTGAGTGGCTGGCGGCCCAGGAGCCAGACTGCCAATGCGGCACCTATCTGAGCACCGCACTCTCCCGGCCTCCCTGTTGGCTCCCTGCCTCCTGTAAGTGGAGTACAGGAAGCTGGGCGTGGGGAGGCAGCAGTCATACTTCTGGGTGCAATTTAGCCCCAGACCAGCATTGCTACAGGGTCACCATGAGTCAGCTGTGACTTTTTTGGCAGTTTCCTCCACTACCAAGTGGTACTACCATGCATGCCCAGGAGCCAGCCTGCCACCATGGCACCAGTCCAAGCCCCGCTTCCCCGAGCCCCGCTCTCCCCCAGCCTCCCTGGCTCCCATAAGGGCAGAGCCGGGCAGGGCGGGAGGCAGTCATGCCCCTAGGCGCAATTTAGCTGCAGTACAGCACTGCCTCACAGGGCTGTTGTGAGAATAAAATAAAGGGGAGAATGTTGTAAACCACTTGGGGTTCTCCTTATGGACAAACAGAGTGGTAAGCTGCAATACTGCAGTCAAAGCTCTGCTCACCACCTGAATTCAATCCTGAGTTGGTTACAGGTAGCTGGCACAAGGTTGACTCAGCCTTTCATCCTTCCAAGGACAGTAAAATGAGTACCAGGCTTGCTGTGGGGTAGTAGAGTCAGCTGGGGAAGACAATGGGGAACCTCCCCGTAAGTAGAGCCTGCCTAGTAAATGTCATGATGTGATGTCACCCTGTGGGTCAGTATTGACCCAGACCTTGCGCAAGGGGACTACCTTTACCTCTTTTAGGCTGATTCTGCATGGGCCAAAACAGCACTGTGAAAATGGTGTGAAAATGGTGTAAAAAGTTTTAAAACAAGGGTTTATACTGTTTTCACACCATTTTCACATTGCTGTTTTTGACCTGTGCGGAATCAGCCTTAGAGACAAAAGTGGGCCATAAGTGAAGCAAATAAACAGAAACAGCAATGCTACCTGATGCTTCAGGCCGTTTCCGCACAGGCGGAATATGGCGGCCTGGGGACGGCAAAAACGCAGTCCCCAGGCCGCCATTCGCACAGGGGGTGCAGCTGCGCCCTCGCACCGCCCGCCTGGCGCCGAGCCGGCATTTCCAGAATGCGCTGGGAAGCGCACTTTTCTGGCAACGCCGGCTGGAAGCCGCTGCCGTGCGAACGGCAGTGACTTCCTGGTGCTCCCCCCCCCCACTCCCTCCCTTCACTTACCTGCTCTCCGGCCCTCCGGTAACCGGCGGAAGACGCAGGGACCGCCCTACTCTGCGACGCGGAAGCAGGTGCGCAGGGCAGGGGAGGCATGTCCCCAGGCCCCGGCGACACACTGGAGGGCCGGAGAGCAGGTAAGTCGACTGGCGATGGCGCCCAGTGGCGCCATCTACCCGGTTCTTTCTTGGACCGTCTGTGCGGATGGTCCCAGCGTCAACGGGTCGGCGTCAGAAACGCCGACCCAAGCCCTTCCGCCTCCGTGTGGAAAGGGCCTCAGAGTCATTACTAGAGAATTAATGTAAAAGTTGAAATGCCATAGCTGGACTTTTTTTCTTTATTAAAGTATTTGCTGATAAAAGCTTGAGTTGAATCAGGATCATATTATTGCCAACTGAAAAATTAAATAAAAGCAAAGTTAAAGGAACAATCTTTCTTCCAAGTAAAAAGGCATAGGGTCAGGGCTGCATACATAATAAAAGCATAGCCCATAGCATGAGTACTGATGAAACCAGAATCCAGCTGATAGTTTCTGGCAAACATAAAATGTCACTGTTTTAGTCTTTTGTTTTGGTTTGCTTTTAGGACAAAAATTCAATCAACCAGCCCGAGCCAAAACTCAGAAATATCTGGACTCGCGCCAGCTCTTCTAGGTTGACATTCATGGGACTAAATTGGCTTAATTCCAAATACTTTCTCTTAATTGGGTTGTAGGTCAAGCTGTTGTTTTACTTCACAGTTTCGGTCAAAACTTTTTCATAAACTCAAACAGTACAACTTCATTTAGCAGCACATATTTAATTTGTCCTCAGTACAGGAATGTTCATAGCAGTAGAAGCATAAAGCCACATAAACATAACATACCGAAGTATGTTAAAAGACCTCAGATCTGCTAAATCCAGGCAAATAAGGTTAAATTCTAATATTTTTTTCAGCATCAGCATTACCAAATAATGTCTTGCAAGCAGGTCAGTCGTTAATATTTTGAACGGCCTAATCATTAACAAAATGGCCTCAAGCCAAACTAAGTTAAAGTCCTATTGAAATGAATGGGGTAGACATTAGTCATGACTAAATTGCCCTATTGATTTAAATGAAAAAAAATGATTCCAACTTTCTCTGGATTGACAATATGCATGAAATGATGTAGTTCTAATGCAAAATTTCCAGTGAAAAATATACATTCAGACTTATAAACCAATGTGGAGGGAAATTGACATATTTATTGTATACAGGGCGTCCTGCAAACAGGGCTGTCTAGATTTATTCTTTTAATCCTGCAAGGAATTGCCAAATTTTTAACATTAATTTCCAAGGGGATGCCTAAAAGGGACATATGAAAGTACACTGCAATTTTTCATTGCGTGCAAATCACGACAATTGTTTGTAATTGTATCAAGGACATTTAAACAAAACTGCTTAGAAATCATCTTCATTTCCCACTAGAGTCTCTGAGATTCTTGAAATTTAAAAGGGTGATTTTTAATCAGCGAGGTAGCATATATGTTCGGTCAAAATTCTGTAGACAAGACATGGTGATGTGTGGTGCATGGCGGGGCTTTCTTAGGTTTTTTTAATGTCTTAAGCAAAGGGTACAAGACAAGCTTCTGGGAAGCCCACCTCCTTTTGTGAACATGCACACCAGATTATCTGCGATGTCTCAGAGGTTTGCGCAACATCGTCAGTTTGCACAAGATGCTCTTACTCCTAGACGCTGAATGTAGCCTCTGCTTCAATTGTTACTACCCATTTTGATTGAGTTGGCATTGTGAGAATGCCTAAAATTTCCTTAATATTAAAGGGAATTTGCTGCTAAGGTTTGGTGTCACCGGAATTAATGTAATAATTCACAGAGTGCACAAAGAGTGCACATGTTTTGGAGCAATGAGGTTGCCTTGAATAGAACAACCACACAGTAAACAACCAAGCTATTTTTTTCCCAGTTTCGCCATGACATGTATATTTTGAGGAGGCAAATTACAGCCGTGCTCGCTATTATTCAAGATTGTTTCTTGAAGACAGTGGTAGCTGACACCCAGTTCATAGCTATTTATGAACTGGAATTTAGTGCAAACTATGTAATGCGCAATCTGGCTTAAAAGCAGCACTTTGTATACAAGATTCTCACAACATTTGCAAAGCTAATGCTTTCTGATGTGTAAGGTTTAATGGGCATGATGCTCAATAGACGGACATGTCAGACTCTACCACTCCTATTTCACAAAGGTTTAATGGGCATGATGCTCAATAGACGGACATGTCAGACTCTACCACTCCTATTTCACAAAGGTTTAATGGGCATGATGCTCAATAGACGGACATGTCAGACTCTACCACTCCTATTTCACACTGGCAGAAACATTACAAGTTTCTCCAGGATCACTTCCAGTAAGCCAATAATAAAGATGGAAGGGAAATCTGGGGGGGGGGGGGAACGGTGACCATTTGTTCCGTGTCCCAGACAGAGCTTTGATCACTTCCCAGTCTGCCTTCCACATTGCTAGGCTCAAATATATTTGTATTCAATAGCAAGTTACTAATATTTTCAGTTTGGATCCTGATGTTCATATTTCAGAGCATCAGTAGTAATGTAAGCACTGATATGGAAGGGCAAGACAGAAGCTACGGGGCTACTTCAATTCTTACTAGAGTCTTTGATAGATTCTTGAAATTTAAGAGGGTGCTTTTTAGTCAGCAAGATAGCAAATATATTTGGCCAAAATTCTGTAGGCAAGACATGGTGCATGTGTGGTGTATGTTGCTCCTATTGTATGCAAATCAGTAGAAGCTGCGAGAGGCGAACCAAACATACACAAAAAGAATTTGCGATAGGTGAGTTTTACACCGGTAGCATCATGCAAATGACCAAAACAGTCTCGTTCCATTTTTAATAACATAAATTGCTGAAACATAAAATGTTGAAAATGTCTCAATTATACTGTACAGAATAGTCTTACCTGTTAATTGAGCTAACGCTGGGCACAGTGTCGTTGTCACATACTCGCTCTGCTAAAAGTCTGTCCCTGATCTCCCAGGCAAACATGGTGGGGTTTTGGCGTTTATATTCTGCAATCTTTTCTACTACTTTGGGTGTGGCGACCTTTGGTTTTGACCCCCCAATAACTCCAGGCTTAATGCTTCCAGTTTCATAGTACCTAGGACGACATTTCAAAGGAAAAAATGCATTTATGCTGAGTTCACAGAAATACGTTTTCAATGGTCTTGGCAATTATAATGTTAAGCCTAAGGTTAAGGATCTCCAGTAAATTTCAAGAACTATTACAGGTACAATCTAAGATAAGATTTCAACTGGAAAGATTTCAACATACACTTAGTTATCTCATTCAAACCAATAGACCTAGGCTGGAGGCATTTAATTTTGCCCTAGTTCTATGACAGGAGGGTAGATTTTATATTGTTGTTGAATTTAACAGACGGGTGTGTGTGTACATGAATCTCATGGTAGCAAGGTATTAGAAGCAATATGAATATAAAAATGATCTTGAAAACGAATTGAAATTTGTTTTTACTCAGTTATAGCAATAGTGATTTTTCTGAAATTCACTAGCATCAGAGATTTTGTTTTTGCACAAGTCCACTTTGTATTAAATTGCTGTAAAGGGCTTACCATATTTTTCTAGGAAACTGAATGTCAGGTAAAATGTTGAAAACCCCCTCTTCTTTGCTCTGCTCCTTGGCCTTTTCGCTCTCTACCTTATAATTTATTTTTGTATATTGTTATTTTAAGGAAGAGCTCGGCCGCTCCCTTCTTTTTGGGGCGGTTTAAAGGAATTCGGTTACGGAACGCCATCATTCTTATTCTTATTGTTACTGTTTTGACCGCTGCTTAAATTGTTTTAATGGTTTTTAACGGATTTTAGTGTATTTGGTCACTCTTGTGACCTTGTTATATATTGCATATATAGTGTTGTGCACCGCCCAGAGCCCCTTGGGGATTGGGCGGTTTATAAATTCAAATAATAAATAAAATAAATAAATAAAAATAATGTCATTTCACAAAGTGCAATCAGTGTAAATCGCTAACCCTTCTTGCAGTTGTTTTTTTATGCTAATTGTGCAAAAATGTATATATTTTTACTAGTTGATATTTTCAGAAAGAAAAAGTTAATTATTTCCTGGTGTCTGATACATTGCCTTTATTTATGCTAATAGCCATACTTGTTTATCGGTTCACTGTATTTAAACACCATTCTCATAAGTAAGCAATTGCAATTTACTAATGAGAACAATAAGTAGAATTTACCAAGCATTTCTCCTACACAGGCATAAATAAAATGAATGAGGGTATATTATAGGAATAATGTTATAGAAATTATTTGGTAATAAAAGGCAACCTTTGAACCCAATGCTGTATTGTTTTGAACTAGATCAGGCACCATCTGAGTTCATCACAACAAACCCATATAACCTCAACTGAGAAATCAAACAAGGGAAATAAAAGTACATGCATATTTTGCTACAAATCACAGTTCTGTGTGGTTAATAAATTTTCTGTAATTATTATTTTTCTGCACTGAAGACATACTACATTCAAACAGGACAAGTTTCCATTTTGTTTCTGACGTGAACAAGCCACCGTTGACATTTTGGATCCAGTATTTGAATGTGCTTCAGTGCCCCATCATGTTTATGAAACTACACAATCATTTTTGAAAGAAACCTTGTTAAAGCTAGTATCTTGTTAACAGGAATGGCAAAAGATGTTGAAATGCTACCCTAGAATACAAAAAGGCATAGCTCATTATTGCTTTATTTCTAGTCCACTTTTCTTCTAAAGACTTGGACCGATTGCCTGCTGTTCTCATAGGATTTTGGAAAAAAATAATCTGCTATTCTATTCAGGCTTGTTTGGGGAAATCCTAATTTCAGAGCAAGAAAAGCTCCATTAAAGATTAACCTTTCCATTAGAGTTTTCTGAGATACTATATAGCTGAACCTAAAGAGTAGGCTCAAAGCTTGAACTCTCTCTCTCTCCAAATGTATTTGTGTTCATTCATTCGTTCATATGTTTCTTTTACAGTCTGCTAATGGATGGACCTTGTTTATATTGCAAAAACAATCCATAGGAGATATAGCTGCTTAAAGGTCTTTGTGAAATGAATGTCCTGTTTTGATCAATCTTAGCTGAGTTACAGTGCAGAACTTACATTTTAATCATTTCATTCCTATGAAAGCCAATGGAACCAATTCAGACTCAGTCCAAGCAAATGCACGATAATCAGCTTATGAATCAAGCTTTTGGAGCTAATAAACAAGGTATTTATCAACGGTGAAAGTTGTTTTTGTTTCCTTTTTAAATGGAAAATGGCTAATTTACTGTGTTTCTTTTCATGCACTTTCTCCCTCAATAACGAAATACTGTATTTTGGTTACTAGTCCATTTATGCACCATGAAGGAAGGCCCAGTGAATGTTTCAGAAAACATCTGATAATAATAATACCAATACTTTACATTTCAGAAGGCTTCAAGCTGATTCAAAGCACTTCATAACATTGTATTGATGGAATCCTTACCACAGTCTTATAAGATAGTTCAGTATTGCTATCTGAGAGAGTGGTGTGCTCAATAGCCTTCTGATATCATGGCCAAAGTAAGCTTCAGACCAGAAACTTCCAGATTCAAAGATGTCTCTTATTGACTATACTACATCATCCTCCTGATACTGTTGAGACAATTCAGCTATGGACATAGTCCGTGGGGTTCTGTGCCACTCATCTTTGAAAATGAACAGGATAAGCAGGATTCCACATAAGACTGGCTACTAGGCCTCATATGCATCCCAGCGAAAAAAGAGAGAGACGATCCATGGGTGAAAGGTCATAGCATGATCCAATGAATAGTATAATTGTTATTCCCACCCCACAAGAGTACAACACCCAAATGTGAAAACACATATCGGACAAAATAAGGACTAATAACTTCCTCCGTGCGACAAACTGTCACTTTATGTAAACAGTCCTCACATTCAATGCATAGCCCAAAGAGTCTACAGTTCCAAGAATGCAATGTCCAAACTTGAACAGAAGAATCTGTACTGAGCGCCATATTTGGGATGAGGGCTGGCAAATGACATTGGATCCTGATTTGGGATTTACATGGCCAGTAAAGACACCATCAGAAGACATGATGGTCTCCAAGATCATTTCCTGTCCGAGATCACTATCAGCTATATGTTTATAACCTGGTGGATCAGAAACAGCACATTAAGTATGGAAACTATGGTCGAATGCTTATTTCTCTGGATGGCTCACAGTGGTTACTCTTTCTTCTATGCCAGTATTGTAATTAAGAAATATTAACTTCAAAATGTATAATCAAGTTTATTTTATATGTGGGTTCACGTTATATTTTTATGCACACAAACACATACACAGAAAGAGAGGGAGAGCTCCAATTACAGTGACATTTTACCAACTGTAATTATTAGTTATGAAAATAATGAGCTATGAAATTCCAATTTATTGTTGACAACTTAAATGACAAAGCTTCGGAGCTCAGCTCTTAGCTCCACAGTAATGCAAACATATCCGGTGACAAATCTATTCAGAAACAGTAAAACTATCCAATGTTCTCTCTGGTAGGTAAATATGCTGCCTGTTTATTAGTTTTATTCACTGATATTAATAGAAATGGGAGGGGGGGGAGAGAAAATAGGTCAACAACCTATCTGTTGACATTCATATTTATCATTAAGAAACAACACTCTAATAAAATTCCATATATCACGCAAAATAATAATGGCCTGTTGTAGGATCTTAAAACTATTTTTAAAAATCACTATTTGCATGGCCCTGATAACATGTGTGTGATACACGTTTTCTTGAGTTCACCGCACTGTTTTCTTAAGGAAATATCAAATACCTTACAATTGTTAAACTCACAGTTCTGAAGCTAGAGTATTCCCACGTAGAGTCAGATGAACAATTTCAAAATAAGCAATTTTTGGATAAAACCATAACTTGTGGTCCTGTTATTTCATTACACAACAGTACAAAATCAGGACTGTCTCCATTTGGTCTGTTTAATTCCAGTCACCCCCGCATGGATATAAGACAGTAAAGGTCTTTCCTACTGTTACTTATAACCTTTTCTACATCCTACTACTGACTCTCAAATTTTAAAAACAAAACGTAAAGTACAGACAAAAGATTCACCAGCAGTGGGAATTATGCAAAGTCATTTGAAACAGGGACGATTTCACCACACTCAAAACAGAGTAGAATTTGCACCCATACTCAAGAAACTGTATATAATGCTATTTATCAAAATTTATCAAAATTACATTTTATGGAAGTTCTATTCTAATTAGCGTAGAAGTGCGGAACTTTCCAAGGGAAAAGGTTCCATTTGCAGAGCACTAGCTTTCCAATTACAACTATAATATCACTGGCTTTTTAAAAAAAAGTATATTAAAAACACAGGACAGATGGTAGGTAAGGTGAAATTTAATATGCATATATGCTGTTGAAGCAGAGTTGACAGAAATCTAACTTGTGGCCTACACGTATTTACTCAGAAGTAAATCCAACTCTGTTCAAGGGGATTTACTTCCATGTCAGTATGCATATTATTGTATTTCAAATTAATCACTAGTTCTCACCAAAATTTGTTGAAACCTCAGCCTTTTATGAGTTAGGGTGGAGAGAAAAAAAGAGCGAATAGAAAATAGAATAGCCTACCATAAGTTAAATTTTTCTGAATATACTGGGTAGGTGAAATGTAGAAAAGAGTCCTGTGGCAAATTAAATAGTAACCATTTTAGAGAAGCATAAGCATAATTTTATTAGAGTGTTGTTTCTTAATGATAAATATGAATGCATTTGTGGGGCGAGTCCTGAATATCATTGGAAGCAGAGCAATAGGTAAATATATTCTGTTTTTTGAAAGAACCAGGGTAATAATTGTGTCAGGCTATCCACTTAAATCGGTTTGATGCATATGGCAAGTTTATTTCAATGAAAATAAAAACTTTGAAAACCTGTAATGGCTTGTGTTCCAAAATGCAATATGCTCAAAATCAAACTGTTCTTCAACCTACCAAATTATGTTTTAAACTGGGGAGAGGGGGGGAGGGAATATAGAAATGTGCACTTTTTAAAAGTGTTCTGCTGTTTTTGTAGAATCGCCATTTTGAACAGGCTTAAATTAGAAATTAAGAACAATCTCTACTTGCAAATTCACTCCATTGCACACACAAAGCACAATTCAAAAAGCATTATTCTTGCAACATTCAGAAGGAAAAATATGGCCCCAATCTCAGGCAAAAGGTTGACATTAATTAATTTCAATTTGCATTAAGACACAGTTGACTTTTCTGTGTTGTGGTATGTATCTCAAAATGTGCTGCATTTACAGTGGGTTTGGGTAACTCTCTGAAAACAGAGGGGACTTTATAAATGATAACTATAAATGCGAAAACAATGTGATTCTTAGAAAACAGGAAGGTCACCTTTCATTGAATGATTAATAATTGATTTCTGAGTTTTCTGTACTATTGTAAATGACTCACAGATCTGTCTACATAGTAGGAAGCACATCACCCATCTCTTAAATCCAGTTGAAAGAACGTATTTTAATAAATATCTCAGCTTTGATGAGTCAAACATTGCCTGCGTAAGTGACCCTTCGAAAATTCTGCTCTTCGTTGGGTTACCCACTTGTTACAATTCTGCTTAGTATCCAGCTCAGCTTTTTTTTTTTGTCTTTTCAACTGAGAAGAGCATTGAACATTTAAAAAAAATTTTAAAAAAAGTTAATTCTGATATCCTTTTACCTGCCAAGTATTTTGCTGACACAGCCATGGCTGACCCGGAGTTGCCTGGAGATATCACACGGTCTGACACCTTGATGGGCAAGTTCCACAATCCTTTGGCGGACGACGTCAGGGAGCGGTCGCCCATTCACAAAAACACCCCCTAACTGATTCACTCCTCCATGTCCTGAAACATATGGGGGGAAAAACAAACAAAACAAAACAAGCAGAAAAAAAAATCTTTGTGACTCTTTAAGAAAACTTCTTGCTCAGCTATAGACTCCCCTCTGCTATTAATCCCTGAAAAACTTCTGGATATTGGCAAGAGTTTGGGCATTTCTTAAAATGCAGGCTATGGTTTATTTGCTGAGAGCAGAAGAAACAATGCTAGTTACTGAGGCCTAATTTGACACTGATAGAAATTTTACACTTGTGAAGCTCCAATGGCTTCCATAATCATGGGTATGTGGTATGAGAATCAGGCCTATAGTTTGTAAAAAATAATTTTTTGAAAGTTATTTTAAAGCCAATATTTGTGAACATTTAGCAAATTATGAATTGTAACTAGATGAATTACAAGAACTGTAGATCATAAATCTGTAGCACGCTCACTTTTTAAAGTACTGTTATGATAATATCAGACTGATTTCTGTGTAAAGGGTGAATATTCTCTGAGATAATGCCAGACTATTGTCTTCATCAATGCAACTTATTTGATCCGAATATGGATTTTGCCACAGCACTCACTATTTCCCCCCTTCAGATTCACAGCTGAATTGCAAATATATTCAAGAAATACCCTGTATGTGCATGGAATAATTTCTCGCTGATATAATTTACAACCATCTCTGAACGTATTAAGATTCTAGTATGGGAACGAGATGGTTCAGCCAGTCTTGAAATAGAATCATTCCTGATTTCAGGTTTCCACTAGCCTCCTTGTGGAACATATAATCTGAAATAGATCCTCGCTAGATGAATGGCAGTTAACTGGGTAAAATCAATGAGCACAAAATATAACGCCATGCAGTTGAGTGAGAAAATACAATTAACTCTCAAACTGTTAATCATGCAGACTATTTATGATATCAGAGAAGTGGCAATGCAGGGGTCAAATCACTGCCTCAACCAAGATCACTGACCACAACTGGCCACAAGCAATAAACTCACCTCTCTGTTTACAGAGGGGCTTGAACTGTAAAGATACAGCTGACATATCAAACTGTCTCTGTGTTAAACCAATCGGTTACAAATAAAAGCCGCTTGTATGTAAATCTAGTCATTTCGCCATGGATAAACTGCTATCAAATTTTGCAAATAGCTTCTAAACCTGCCAGAACACATCATAAATCATGATAAAATACTTGATTATTCAAGCCAGTTTGAGCCCACACAGAGCAGCCTCCCCGTGAAGTTCTCTGTCATTTCTGAAGAGGGGGGTGGTGGGAGGGGGTTGCTTAATTTGTTTATTTCTATTGACTGCTATGACTCAAAGTTGTTCTTACCATGGAAATTAAGTTTGATGCTTTTCAAAAAAAATTAGGACATTCACATCTCTTCTTTTTGAGCTACAACATTCTGTCTTGTTGATAAAGAAGGAAGGGGTGTTAATCTGAATCAAGAGCTACAATATCCTACACAGCTAGCCTAACCATACACTGGACTATATATGATTAGCACTAATTATTGTTACCCCTTCCAACCTGTTTGTTTCCTGTAAATACAAAAATTGCCTGCTAACCCTCCCAATGAAGACACCAAGGTTATAGATAAAAGTCCAAATCAACATTAGACAAAGAAACTACATGCATTTAGGTCTTGATTAGCTCTATGTTTTAGCACAATACTTATTGATTTAAAATCCAAGTTAATATTGCAACAGCAAGAAATTTATCTGATTTATCTGCTCACTTGAGTGTTTACATATACATACTGCAGAAGTTATGTAGCCTAGAGTTTAAGCTTCCTGGCTGAAACAGACTGTTTCAGTGAAAAGTGGGACCTTGATGGAGTAAGATTTAACAGCTTTCAGCCATCTACATTCATTAAGTAAAAGCCAAAAAGAAAAAAGAAAAATCTCCAGTTCCCACACGTCAGTCTAAAATTACTACTTATTAGGAGAATTTCTAAATGTTAGAATTACCAGTATTTTAACAAAAAGCAACTCAAGTCAACATGAAGGAGAATCTTTAGCATATTAGTGTACAAGGACTACTAAAGCCACAAAACTAATTAATTCTAGCAATAAAACCAGTTTATCCTGGATTTCCACGCTCACATGTTTTAATAAGAGCAGTAATAGCTACAGGCCCATGTCCAGTTGGGCTGCTTAAATCCAATTAATGTCAAAGAAATTTAAACAGCCTACCTGTGTCAAGGACTGCAGCTTAAAGCCCTATACTCAGCATTTGGGGGAAAGTCCTACTTAATTTAGTAGCACCTGTTTCAGATAAATGCTTGGTGGACTGCAGAAAAGCAGTGGATTTATGTATGGGGAATAGTGATATCTTGAGATATAGGAAGGAAGGAAGGAAGGAAGGAAGGAAGGAAGGAAGGAAGGAAGGAAGGAAGGAAGGAAGGAAGGAAGGAAGGAAGGAAGGAAGGAAGGAAGGAAGGAAGGAAGGAAGGAAGGAAGGAAGGAAGGAAGGAAGGAAGGAAGGAAATTAAATCTACAGCCAAAGTTTGAGCAGGTGATGTTTTAGAAAAGTTTGAACACAGGCACACAGGCACAGTCATGTTGACAGGTGTAGACACACAGAGAACGCCCTGACTTTACTCTCCCCACCTCTCCCCTTTCCAGCCTCAAAGGCTTGCTTCCCAGCTTAAAATGCTTTGGTTTTGATCCAACACTGGAAAAACAAGCAATCTGAGCTTCCTCTCCATTGGATGTGGACTGCAGAGTGGGCCAAGGAAAGGACATTCTCCTATCCAGGCCCCAGGCCAGCTGCTGTCACTACTGCTCTCCGTCTACGTGGTTGCTAAAATGCATTAAAATATAATTTGCGGACTGGGCTGAGCGCAAGTCTTCCAGAGGCCCCTCGCTGGCAGTTATAAAGGGTCCTCCGGATTTATGCCGTTCATCTCTCTTGCTGGAGAAATTTATGGTACGGAAAGGGAATAACTTGCTCAAATGAAAAGAAAACGATCCATCCGTGGGGATGCCTCCTTTTGATGCAGTATATACCTTCTCCATTATCGGACAAGAAATGTTCAGTGTTTAAAAGGCTTGAGGGGAGGGTTGGAGTGGGCGCAGGGCGTGGAGGAAGAGATGCCCGGTTACTTGCACCAGCCAGGGTCAAGTTGTCTCCTGGTCTTTCCCGAGCAGTTTGGGTTTCCTGCTTGCAGAATTGGCATTCATGGAGAGGGGGGAGCAACTTCCCACTGCGGTACAGAATTAATTCAGTACTCATAAGGAAAAAAAAAGACTGCCACAAAACGAGACTAGCTGGAAATAAAGTGCGTGCCAGGGTTAATTCACGTCGTGCGAAAACTGCTGTGCCCCATCATGCGCTGTACATTTGCAAAGCCAGGCGCATTACTTATGTAGATGCACACACGGGTGAAAGAGGTATTGACTGTCTTGTCCACTGGACTCTACACCCGTGCAGAAAAAAACGAGGACAGGAACCTGTCGAAGATACTTAATCTTGCTTTAAAGGGCTCTGTCTGGGCACCAAGTTGTTCAGTGGGACTGATGAGCCTTTCCTAGAAGTAGGAAATTGGGCACATGCTCATATTGCCTGCTCTAGGAAGAACGACCCGCTAGCCAAGGCAACTTATTTCATTATCATGGCTGCTAATTTTTTTTTTAAGGAAATAAAACCAGGCCCTTTGAAATGTATGCCCGGTGTCTTTGGCTTCTGCAGACTCTGATATCCGGAAGTCTCAGTTTAACTGTGTGTCCATCTCGGTCTGTGTGTCCATCTTTGTGGCTCATTTTGGCCCCGTGCAGAATTTCCTCTGGAATTCAGCTTCCAGCATCTTCCCGATGTTATAAGAAAGAGCTGACTCAGGATTGGGGGGTGGGGGTGGGATGGACCCATCTTCGAAGCATCGTCTCACAATTTCTTCTCTTAGCTTTCACAGTTGGGTTGTTGTTTTTTCCGTCCACGTCCTCTCAGTTTGGAAAAACAAGGCTATTATCCGATAGAGACGCCAGACAAGGCCGCTGACCGAGATTTTGCCTTGGAGACGCAGCCGCCTGCAAGATCATCCCGGAGTTGGTCGACAGTCAAAAAAAAGGTCTTTTTTTTTTAAGTCTCCAAAAATCAATTCTTCTTCCATGAATCTTTTGACAGTGGGTAAGGAGTCAACGTCACAAGCAAATGACCCAGGGAGGGGTTTGGAAGAGTGAAACTTTGTGAAATGAAGGAATTAATCCAGACAAAAGTTTTCTTGGCATGAGATGCATCACCGGAACCAGTTTTTAATCTCTCTCTCTCTCTCTCTTTTTTTGCACCAGAAGTAGCCGGAAGATCCTTTCTCCCCTCTGCCCAGGTCTGCCATGCTAGTTGAAAAGGCAAGTTCAAGGCACGTTAATTCCGTCACTAAGTGGAGTGTTTCATCCTGGTTAACTCGCGCCCCAAAGGACCAGCTAGATTCATCTTCACACCAAAAAAAAAGACGCGCGCAGCATTACTTGTGAGTAACTGTGGTGAAAAGTAGGAGATTGGGAAGGCAAAAGACACGGAGGCCAGCAAAACCACGGACTGCTCCTCTCTGGCCTTCTCCCACCCCAAAAAGTCTGGCTCTCCTGGTCTCAAGGCGTTCCCCCCTCCCGTTGACCCAGGGCACCAAGGGTCCCTCTTCCCTACCTGCTACGTTTTGACGCCGTTTAGGATTGACTGGGGAGGGGGGACTGTCTGGGGGCTGCTCAGAACCTCCCTGGATGCATCCCGGCCCTTTATCCTAAAGGGGGACGTCGGTGCTTTTTTCGCACAGGAGACTTTTGGAGAGGTGTCCCTGTTAATTTTCTGTGTTGTTGTTTTTTTAAAACAGGCAGGTCTGTCTCCGGTTTTCCAAGGGGGGACTTCGGTTCGGGGTAAAAACTAGATGAATTTTTAGAAAGACAAACGGCAGGTTCCCGTTGGCTTCTTGGGCAGCAGCAGAGGCTGCGCGCCGCGGGCGGAATCTCCGCTTTTCCAGTCGTGCGGAGCGAAAGCAGCTTTGCACAGAAAGCTTGGCGGGGACGGTGGGTCTCCAGAAGGATCTCTTACAAGGCAGCCTGGCTCTTCTGGTGGAGGGCAGAGGGGTGTCGACGTGCGGGGAAGCCCCTCTCTCTCTCCTTCCCCTCCTCTCCCCGCCTCCCACGGCAGCATCCACACGAGCCCCACCGCTTTCCGCGCCGAGATCCAACAAAGTGCCTCTCTTTTTTTTCTTTCCGCGGAGCTTCATAAATAAAATTAGAGAGGAGGGAGGGGAGGGAGAAGAGGGCAGGTGCCGCGGGTGGGCGTCCTTCCCCTCTCCCCCCTGCTTGCTTTTCGTTGTTGTCAAATTCCTGCAGCAAAATATCGATTTATAATTATTTAGGTTAATAGGGGGGAGCCCCCCCCCCCCCGTCCCTTGGTAGCTTCCACAGGCAGGGTCGCTTGTCAGATTAGCACAAAGGCAAGTCCAAAAGCCGGGGAATGGGGGGGGGGGGGGATGCCTTGATCCTGGTGTCCAGATTCCAGAGGGTTTTATGAAATAATACACGTTATTATCCTGCCTTTGTTGTTGTTTTATTCTCTGTTGTTGTTTTCTCCCTACATCTCTTATTTTCAGCCTCAGTTGGAGCAAGGAAGTGGAATGCTTTTTTAAAAATAAACACACAGAGAGATGAATGGCCTTGCAATACTTCCCAGGAAATTTTCTGTCGCGCCTGCTATGTGTGATCTAGAGTGGAAATGTTTCATCCAGGGGAGAGAGCTGGCCTTTTTATTTAGGAGAACAGCCGCCCCGGTTAAAAGGCTGCGGCGCGTGAGGGAAATACGATTCGTTCTACCCAATATTTCCTTGAAATCTCTGGATCTAATCCGGCGTTTAACTCACCATGAGAGAAGATGTCATTTCACATAACATTGTGCTAATGGATAAATCTCCCCCCAGCCCTCTCGAGCACAGCAAAGCTCAAGCCAACATATTACACGCGGCCAGCTAACTTATAGGAAGGCTAGTCCCGACGTTTCAGGCCTTTTCAAACATTCTGCCTCGTCCACACTACAGATATTGCAACCAATTTGCATTTTTTTTAATTAAAAAGGGGTAATAAGAGCAAAACGAATGAACAAACCCACACGCCCCATTCATCACAGCTATGCTGTTGTTGTTTTAAAGAGCACTTTTTTCCCCCTGGAACACAGGTTTAGGAAAGAGCAGCCCACTCCAGACTAAACTTTTTTCCCTGGGACTTTTAAATACAGTTTGAGTTCCCTGCCGGAGGGAGCGGGAATCTGAATGGAGTTTTAAAAAGCTTTAGAACTGCCTTAATATTCAAAGAGTTTTTAAAAATATATATTTCTAAGGTCTTTCACCCTCCCTTCCTCCCGCTTGAATCTATATATAGATTAAACGGCAAAAAAAATTTTAAAAGTCAAGTTGGGCAGCCCGGAACTTTGTCACACACACACACACACACACAGAGAGAGAGAGAGAGAGAGATGGTAAGAGAAGAACCAGTGGTTATGAGTAAAGAAGGATGAAAACGTTTCTACGTTCAAAACAAAGGAAGCGTTTATTAACTAGGTCGGTAAGTAGAGCTAAAAGCCTGCGGGTGGGGGCGGGGGGGTCCGTCTGTTGAGCTTCCGTAGTATTAGGGGAGTTTCTTGTGCTTGTCGCCCCAGGTTCAGTTTCTGGAGTGGAGCTAGAAACCCTGAATTATGCTGGGGGGGTTTAGTGACTTTGTATTGCTGTTCTTATTATACGCCCCCACCCGCCCCCACCCCTTCAAGTTAATTATCATTTAAAACGGGCCGTAGAGTCCTGCCAAGGGCGATCCCTTTTTGTCGCCCCAGTTAAGGGCGCGCCTTCCAATCTCCCGTCCAGGAGCGCCTTCCCAAAAAGGGGCTCGCTTTGCACGGATCGCCTCCTTCCAAAACCTTCCTCCTGCCTTCCCAAGGGGGGGGGGGGAGATGTCAGTTCGTTCTTCGACACCCCCCCTTTCCCCCTTTTTCGCCCCAGTCTTTGGGGTTGGATCAATGTGCTGATCTAACCCCAAAGACGCACACGGGACCCAGCTCGGCACCGCCGGGCTGAAAGGGAGGGGAGAGTCCGTGCCTGGCGGGGAAGCTCGGTCACTCACGGGGTCCTGCGGTCCGAAAGTGCGAAGCCCGAAAGCATCTCGGCTCCAGCTGCCTTGCCTAGCCCCCCTCCCCCCCGCGGCAGTGCCCCCTCCCCAATTGAAGTAAAAAGCGAGAGAGAGAGAGAGAGAGAGAGAGAGAGAGAGAGAGAGAGGGTCTCCCGGGCTGGGCGCGGGAGGAGAAGGCGCCGGTGGCCTCTACTTACTATGCATGGCTGCAAACGGGTCGTGCTTACAGTGTATTTCCATCGGGGCCGGTGCGCGGGCTGCAGAGGGGGCGAAATCCGCGGGCGGCCGCCTCTCCGCCGCGCTCTCTCTCCTCCGACGGCTCCCCGAAGGCGTCCCAAAGCAGACTCCAAGCGCCGGGCGCCAAGCAATCCGCGGCCCCCCCGCCCGCCCCCTCCCTGCAGGGGCTCCTGCCCGCGATCCCACCCGGCAGGGCGTTGGGGAGGGGGGGCGGCGAGGGTCCCGTCCTGGCCGAGCGGAGGCGCCGCCGAAGAGGGGTCAGGCGAGACTAGGCTGGCGGCGGCGGCGGCGGCGCTCTCCCCCCCGCGCGGATCCTCCGGGGCCACCCCCGGCGCGCCGCTGGCGGCTCTTCCTTCGCTGGTCCCTTTCGGCTGCGGTCCTCCGGGGCTCGGGCGCGGCGGGCGGCTCAGGGGCCGGCGAAGTCAGCCTTTTGTCTGCGGCCACACGGGGCGTCGGGGGGGGGGGGGCGTCCCTCCTGCTGGTCCGCGGCGCTTCGGCAGCCCCCGCGCCTCGGCCGGGCTGCTCTCCTAGGCGGCGGACAGGTGCCCTCTGCTCCTCCTCGTCCTCGTCCTCGTCGTCCTGCTTCTGCTTCTGCTGCCGGGCGGGCGGGCGGGCGGTGGGGCGTCAGGCGAGCGGCGTCGAGGGCAGCAGCAGCAGCACCAGGCGGGCCGGGCCGGGCGCTTTCCCCGGTGGGCTGTGGACGAGCAGAAGTTGGCGGGAAGTTGCGCTTGGAGGGAGGCCAGCGGCGGCGAGGCAGGGCGAGAGGCGGCGGCGGCGGCGGCGGCGGCGGCGGGAGCAGCCCGAGCCTTCCAGCGGCATCCCCGCCGCGCGCCAGAGAGGCAGCCGGGCCGAGAGAGCCGCCGGGGGAGGGCGAGGGGCGTCTTTTGCTCGTGGCGCGCGCCACGCGTCCCGCCTCACGCGCTCTTCCCCCGGCCCAGCCGCGCGCCCCCGCGCCACCCCCAAACTTTGCCCAGCGCCTCCGGAGGGGGGCGAGGGCTGGTGACCGCGCGCGCGAGGAGGGAGGGAGGGAGGGAGGCTGGGGCTGTCTGGCGACTGGCCCTGGCCTGTTGTGCGCGCGGTGGGGGGAGTGTGTAGCGGGGGGGGGGGAGCGCGTCTGCGCGCGTGCGCCTCCGGGTCCACCTGGTCGGCTCCCACCCGCCTCCTTCTTGTGAGGGAGGCGCGAGCCGGATCCCCCTTTCGCCCGGGAGCGCGCGCGCGCCACCCACACCCCCAGCACCACCCCCACCCTTTGCGCACCCACACCTGGGCGCCTTCCCAGCGCTCTTGGTTCAGGACCCCGCTCAGCATGGACAGCGGCTGCGGGGGGGGGCTCTGGGCGGGCAGCGCTGCGTGCGGGGGGGGGGGCTCCGGGCGGCCCCGTCACTCAGCCCCGCGGGCTCCAATCAGAAAAGTAAAGTTACGGCCCGACGCGCATTGGCTGAAGGCTGGGGGAGCGCCGGGCGGGGGTGGGGGCGGGGGAACGGGGCGGCGTCTGATTAGCCGGCGGTCGAGCAAGGGGCGGGGCCAGGGTGGGGGGGGCGGGGCCACGCGCTGGGTTGGGGAGTTTCATTGACAAACTGGAGGGGGCGGGTGGCTGCGCGTGGAGCGCAGGACCCGCCGGCTCTGTCTGGGAAGCGCCTGGCTGGGTCCCAAGATCCTGAGCGCCTCGCCGGGGGTGGGGGGTGACAGCGCCCTCCGCGCGGGGGTCAGGGCTCCAGTGCCCCGGCCTGCCCTTCCCCCGCAGCCCCTTCCCCCGGGCTTGCTCTGCCTGTTCCGTGGCCAGCTGACTCGTGCCCAGTGGACTCCCTGCACCCCTGTCTCCCCACGCAGTTTTGCTTCCCCCAAAAGGGTCCCCGCCTGAAGCCCCCCTCAGACTGGATTGGGCTTTCCTCGGGCAAAAAGGAACAGGGAGGGGGCTTGCACGGTGCTCTAGGGTGCGGGGAGGAAGGCCGGAGGGCCGGAGCCATTGATGAGAACATCTACCTGTGTGCGTGTGTGCACGACCTGCTGTCTGGAGGGGCAAAGAGGGAGGGGCGGGGAGGGGAGGGGGCGGGGGGAGTGCGTCTCCGTCCCCCCTTTTCTGATGCCAGGGCGGTGTTTCCACACCAACCCTTTCCAGCCCCAAATCGCCCCCTCTCTGAGGCTTGTTCCGTGGTGGCCCTGGCCGGCAGCGCGAGTCCCAATGAGCGCTCACGTCTGAACTGGCGCCTGTAACCTCAGTGTCAAGTCGAGCATTGAGTGCGCTTTAGAGGCCGTCGCAGATGCAGCAGTGCCGGTTCCCCGCGCCGCAAAAGCCACGGGAAAAGCCCCCTCCCTCCCCGTTCAGCAACTGAGCTGTCCGGTGACGCGGGAGCCCTGAACGTGTGAAGCCGACCCTTAAAAAGAAACTGCGGGTTGCCTTGTGCGCTCCTTTGCGTGCCACCCTTGGGTGCCCGTACAAAAAAAGGTGCCGGTGGGCGCCTAAGCCCCCTGTCAGAATGCGCTCCTGGAGAAATGCAATGGCTACTGCTGCGTTAGGCTAGCAAGAGGCGCTTTGTGCCCGAGGGGCTGTGCCCCGGGAGTTCCGTGGCGTCTCTGCAGAGCAAGACCCACCAAAAGAGGGAGGTCGCGGGGTGGGGAGAGAGAGAAGAGGGGGGCTGCCCATTGCCCTGGCCAGGAAAAGAGCCGAGCAGGCGCTGGACTTGGCAGGCTCCGTTCGCCCCCTCCCCCTCTCACCGAGGCCTGCAAATCCCTCCTGAGCTGCGGGGCGCCTGGGGCAGGGGTCGGGCCCTCGAAGGAAGGGGCTTGTGGTTTCCTTCCCCCAGCGGTGACGGAGGGTCTGGGGGCTTCTTCGCCTGGAATCGCCGCCGCCCTCCGCCCCTCCGGCGCTTCTCTGCACCTGTCAAGTCCGACCTCATCGATTTTGCCATTGAACTTCCATCAAGCGCCGGGGAAGCCCGCCTCGCCTTGGGGTCTCGGGGCAGCCCTGGCCGCCGCCGAGCAGTGGAGCCGTCCATCCCTCCGGGGCGGCAGGGAAGCCGCCCCCACCCTATTCCTACAAGCCAGCCTTCTCCAGCGGCAGTCACAGAACCAGGGTTTGGATACCAGGCGGACCACTGGAAGGAAACGCAGGCAGGCAACGCGGAGGGGTCTCCAAAGACCTGAAAACAGACAACAGCGGCCGCCCGTGGCTTCCGAAACCCGCACCAGCCTCCCCGTGCAAAAGGGCCACTCGACGCTTGCCTCTCCTCGCCCGGTGGCCCCGAGATGCCGAGCGGATCCTGGCCCGGGCCTGGCACAGTTAAGCATCCTTCGGCGCTGAGCTTGGGGGAGAAAGAACAAGGCAGAGCGCGCTCGAAACGGGCCTGCGGGTCGCCAGCAAATCTTTGCTCTATCCCGATTCCCGACAGGCAGGGGGAAACCTACACGCGTGGGTGGGATAAAGGGACAGGGGAAAGGCAGGACTTCCTTCGGCGTCAAACATTCCCCGGATCCGGGCGCCCGGCTGCAATAACCGGACCCTCGAAAGCATCCTCTGCTGAAACGAATCCGATCGACTTCCAAATGTTCGCGTCTGGAAGCGAGGTGCTGATGCGTGGCCCGCATTTTAAATAGGGTGAAAACGCGTATGTGTGCAAGAGGGGGGGGGGTGAACGCAACTCTAGAGGAGAAGACATTCAGCGTGATACAAGAACATTCTCGGAGAGGAGACAGCAGCGGCGCTTGCACCAAAAGGACCATGGGCTTCCCTCGCCCACGGAGAGCCACACACAGCTGACCCAGCGGCCGCGTGTGGCTGTGTGAACAGACCTTGCACGTGCTTTCGAGGGCACAACGTGGTGACTCTTGCCAGGACTGCCTGCTCCAGTCTATGCCTACGTGCGCTGGGTGCCTGCGTGGTGACCCAGCTGGGTGTCATATGCATTCACACACATACAGCGCTGCACTTGTGCATTTACGCCCGCTTGCATCTCATTAAGGGCATCCTAATTGTATCCCGACCCCAAGGACGCGATTCGTCCGTCCCCCACCCCAAACCAGCCGGGGCGCGCAGAGTTCTCGCATGTGCGCTCTCTCGGGCACACGCGTGTGTCGTTGGGAAGGCCGCAAAGAACGAGGCAGCTGCCTCATTTCTAAAGAACAGGGCATTGCACATCCGGAAGTCCGCAGGCTAAAACCCTCCACCCTTTTTAACGAAACTGGATGTAAATAAAGCCATGATGCGCGCATTCTCCGGGACCTTTTTAAGTGTGTGTAATTTTTTTCCCCCATCCACAGCCACGCAGGGGTGTTTTACTAGGGTTTGCAGAGCAGGGCCCCTAGATAGATGTCTCAGCTGACAGGACAGGTCGAAGGCCCGGATTTGTCCCTAGAATCCCTTCAGACGGTATGGCTAACCTGTCAGACCCGGACACCTCCGAGCCCAGACAGGCGAGGGAAAGGTGGTTTTGGAGGGATCTGATCGTCCCGTAGTGGTAAACGAGGTTTCTTTCCCCAGTTCCTTTCTTCCCGATTCATTCATAGAAGACGGCTTTTTGAGATCGGCGGCTCGGCTGCGCGCTTCGGGGCTGGCTGGCTGGCTGGCTGGGGGGCGGGGGGGGGGGGTGTGGGGCTGCGGGATCGCTAGGCCTTTTTAGCCGGACAAGGTCCGGGGAAAGCTGTGCAGCTTGGCCGCATCCCCTCAAGCCTATGGAGACCCAGTGGGACGCGTGACTTCAGGGCAACGCCCGAGAGGAGAGGGGAGGCGTTGGCACAACGTGGCAGAGTGGGGACCGAGCGTGCCCCCATCGCCCCGGCACCGTCGCCGACCCCCGGGATTCCAGTCCAGGGACGGTCAGGCACTTGCAAAGGCTGTGGGTGACACCCGGCCTTCAGGCCTGGGAGCCTGCAGGCCCGGAGTCCGGAGCTCGGTTTCCAGGTGGGCAAATGCTCCGAGCAGGTTTCAGCGTCGCGCCTCGCGGGCGCCAGAAGTGAAGGATCGATGTTTTAAAGGGATCTCGACGGCCGCGATTTAGAAGTCAGATCCGAGGGAATCCAGGCCAGGCTGGGCTGCAAGGAAGCCTCGGGAAAATGAGGAGAGGTGGCCTGGAATCGCAAGAAGCCGGTGGGGGACCTCGGCGGTTCTGGCCCGCTGCCTTCCTCCAGCCACAGGGGAAGAGAGGAACTCCGAACGGACCCAAAGCCTTTCCCCCAAATCCCTCCAACGACGCTGTTTAGACTCAAAACAGTCTTTCCTAAAAGGTAGGCCAGAAGAAGCTGGTGGAGTGAAGGAGGGATCCTTGGCACATGTTTGCTCCGGAGTAAATCCTGCCCCAGTTCCTCCAGCGCAGTCCTAACTTATTTAGGATTGTAGCCAGAGATGTCCAACAACGGAGACTCTTGAGACAGCGGGAATGAGTGGCAGGATTTTTGAAGGACAGCACACGGCTGCGCGTAAAAGGCCAGCAGGAATTATCTAGCAGCCCTCTTCTTGAGGAGCTAGCTTATTGCATTCGGGGAGCGGGGTGTTGTCCCTTGGGAGGGAAATCCTGGCCCATTCTTGCCCTTCAGGCTGAAGTGGAGTCGGCCAGAAATCTCTTGCAGGGCTGCACTGGACACACAACCATCTCCTTTGGTCAAGAATGAGGCTGGACAGGCTTAGTAACTTTGGCTGAGGAGGAGGGGTGCTGTTCTTCCCCTGATCTTCCTCTGCGAGGCTGTGGGTTGCCCCGCGGATGTGCGCGCTAGGCGTAAATCCCTCCAGGGATGTATCCTGACTGTCTCCAAACCAGCGCTGGGCTGTTTGGCTTCCATTGGGAGAGAAAAACCATCCAATGGCGGGCCAAGATCAGCCTGGAGAAAACCCCGCAGGAAAAAAAAGGAGCGAGAGGGTGATTGTTTGGGGAGTTGTGCCTTCACACCTACTGCGAATGTTTACAGAATGCCTCCCTCTCCAAGACTGGACCGTCCCATCTCGCTGGAAGCAAACTGCCCTTCTCCTGGGAGCCCTCTCAGCGTCCAGAGCCCGGCCTGGAGTGGCTCCTCCAGTTACAGTATCCACGGGTGACAATTCGCAGTCCCAGACCGTCTTCCAGATGACTTCCCATGCCCACACGCAAAAATGTATTTCGACGTCCCGCCTTTTAAAACTCTGTTACATATTTTGTTGAAGTTCTTGCATGTAACACAGTTAGGGTGTGGGGTTTTTTTTAATTTTTAAGCTGGGATGTAGGAATCTGCAAGCTCCCATAAATCTGAAACCATTCTTAACTTCTCTCCTCCTCCCAGGTCAGCTTCCCCCACTGGTTTTCTTTATTTGGCCACGGGCAAACCCGCCTGAATCATACCTAACCACTCAGGGGCGTAAAAGGTAGTCCATTTTAGAGGTTTTAGACCACAGAAGATTATTTTTTAGAAGCGCTTTTCTTTCTCCCAAGGTTGAAGATAATCGACAATTACACATTTGTGTGTTGCATTAAGCAGTGTCAAGTGAAGTCGTTTCCGACTTATGACCACGCTATGAAACAGTGTCCTCCAAAACATGCTCTAGATAACAGCCTTGCTCAGCTGAAGGCCGTGGATTCCTTTATAGAGTCAACGTATCCATTTCATTCTGGGTATTCCTCTTTTCCTGCTGCCTTCCACCGTTTCTTAACATTATCATCTTTTACAGTTAAGTTTGCATTACTGTGAAAGATAGTGTGATTTTTAAAAAAAAATCACCGAAATGTTATTGACAGGATGTTATCTGGGTTCTCCTTGATTTATTTTAATCATTAATCAGTCCCAAAACTGGCTTGCTGTATTTTTCATGAGCAGGGAGGCTATCTCAAGTCTGAATAAAAAGGGTTTGGGGGCAGGGGGAAGGAAGGAAGGAAGGAAGGAAGGAAGGAAGGAAGGAAGGAAGGAAGGAAGGAAGGAAGGAAGGAAGGAAGGAAGGAAGGAAGGAAGGAAGGAAGGAAGGAAGGAAGGAAGGAAGGAAGGAAGGAAGGAAGCTTCCTTCCCTTTCAAATGCATAACCCAGTGAAATCACCTTCTTATAACTGAGCTTCGGTGGTTTAGGCATGAATCTGTGAACGGTTTACATGCTTTTGTGAGCAACTTCAGAAAGGCTGGGGGAAAGGGAAAGGAAACTGGTCCGAGATTTCTCAGGATATAGAGACCAGGACCTCAGTTTCCCACCCACCCCCACGCCCCCAGCATTTGTTTTTTTTGGGAACCAGATCCTGGCCATTCGTCCTGTCACTGAGGATTCTCCAAGTAAAGCTGACTTCCACAGCCAGACACCCAATGGTGACCAACCCTTACCACACACAGAGAGGAGTGGGATGGTGGTGATGCACTGCTGTACCGCCCAACACCTGTCCAGGTTCCCCAGACCTTCTCACAGTGCACCCTTAGTCTCCCAAGTCCTTGCAAACAATGTCCTCACACTGACCCCTGTATACCAAAGTGACTCTCTGCCATTTGCCTCTTTCCTACCCAAAGCGACATTGCTGCCTTTTCTCCAGTGCACAAAACAACTCGAGAGCAACATTTTCAACTGCTCAGCTTGTTTATTGTGGGGGGCCAAAGACCTGATCCTCAGGATGGCATGATAAATTGAAGGGATGCTTCCCACAAAGACCAAGCATCTCCTGACTTAAAAGAAGCATTGGGATCTTGAGGATATTATTATTATTATTATTATTATTATTATTATTATTATTATTATTATTATTATTATTATTATTATTATTATTCACATAACAACACAGCACAAGTGTCTGGAATTCATCTCTGAATATCGAGTCCTTCCCAAGGACATAGGATATTAGAGGTATTTGCGGAGAATGCATGCAGTTCCGAGAAGTGCTGCTTTCTGAAGCATGTGGACTGATGTTCTGTCCAAGTTCAGGCTTTTCAGATGCTTTTCAAGGTTTCTTAAGATTCCTCCTAGAGCACCGACTTCAATTGGGATTACTGTTGTTCTTTTTCGCCACAATCGTTCAACTTCAATTTGTAGGTCCTTGTATTTCCTGATCTTTTCCAGCTCTTTGTCCTCTACCCTGCTGTCAACTGGCACTGCAACATCTATGATCCAAACATGTTTTTCTCTACCACTGTCATTGTTGTTGTTGTTGTTGTTGTTGTTTATTAATTTTCCTATACCACCCAACCCCTGAAGGGCTCTGAGTGGTGATCCCCTGGCAGAAGGAGCTTGGTTTTCTATTTGTTTGTTTGTTTAAATCAATCAATCAATCAACAGAGCAATACCTTTCCTCCACTATGGATCAACAATGAATGAGTTTAGACTCACATTTGGCCTGTCTTCAGTGGGATTCAACTGCCCTTTGCACAGTATCTGATCCTGGTCCTGAAGCAGAGCTAAGCCCATTGAGAGTTCCTCAGTGGGGCATTTCACACCTTGGTCCAGCAACAAAGACCAGTGGTCAGCAAAATGCAGGATTTGGCAGAGGCTACATGATGACAGACATTTAAAAACACAAACTGGAGCATCAATATGCCAGACTCCACTCCCACCCCTAGCACAGCTCTTTGAAAATTATAGGTCAGGGGTGGCCAACCTATGGCACTCTAGATGTTCATGGACTACAATTCCCATCAGCCCCATCAGGCAATTGTAGTCCATGAATATCTGGAGTGCCATAGGTTGGCCACCCCTGTTATAGGTGAACGGAACCCATGAAAAGGAAATGTATAAAGAGCACTCAAGTGCTCAGTCAAATGTGGAGGCTTCAGATAACTTGAGGCCCAGTGGTGCAGAGGTCAGAGCAAGAGTCCTTAACCTTATTCAACCTGTGAGCATCTCTTTGACATAAGGCAGTAGGCACAATTACAAAATGGCTGCTGCAGGAGGTGGAGCCAACCACCAAATGTCAGGAAGTGAGGTCATGCATAACTAGACCAGTAACCCTTCGACATTTCAGGATCTGTTTAGCAGTATGAAGGTAGAGTTTAGATCCAATCATAGGTGTCAAACTCGCGGCCCTCCAGATGTTATGGACTACAGTTCCCATCATCCCCTGCCAGCATGATGCACAGTCCATAACATCTGGAGGGCCATGAGTTTGACACCTGTGATCCAGGTGCTGCCAAAGCAACATTTAAAAAAAAATCTGCACAGGCAATCAGACCTCCAATGGAAAATCAGAAGACCTGGTGGGAAAAATACCCACATGGCTCTGCCAATTTCCTGCAAATACAAACTGCAAATGCAACTGCTCTCCAACCAGACACATGCAAATGTGCCTCACCCCCCTGCGAAGTGGACAAAATGCACAGTCACACCATACAATCGCTCCAGATGGAGAGAAGCACATCTTACTGCAACATGCCTAATGATAGCAGCCACAGATGCAGGCAAAACATAAGGAGCAAAAAGTACCCAACCAGTGCCTGGAAAACTCACAATACCAGGTTTTTTTAAATACTTGGTGAGCTACTAGGAAAAGTGGCCACAGGAGCCAGGGCAGGGACCCCAGTTACAGTGTTAGATTAGGATCCCTGGTTCACATCTCCACTCTGCCATGGAAGCAGGCTGGGTGGTTTTGGACTAGTCATGCACTCTAAGCTTAACCCACCTTATAGGGTTGTTGTGCGGAAAAAAATGGGCATGAGCTGCTTCCAGGCCTCATTAAACAAGCACATAACAAAATGCATATTAAGTCTTTTATTGCCACTGTATTTTAAATTGGCTTGCTTCCCAACAAAGCTTTGCTTAATGTATTGTCGGAGGTTTTCACTGCTGGCATCACTAGGATATTGTGGGTTTTCCGGGCTGTATGGCCATGTTCCAGTAGCATTCTCTCCTGACGTTTAGCCTGCATCTGTGGCTGTGATCCTCTGAAGATGCCAGGCACAGATGCAGGCAAAACATCAGGAAAGAATGCTACTGGAACACGGCCATACAGCCCGGAAAACCCACAACATCCTAGTAAACCTTTGCTTTATTGGTTTCCTATATGGAGCCTTGCAGTTGTCCTGTTTACCTGCTCTAGGGTGGGTATCTACAGCCAACTACACCAGTGGTGGGATTCAAATAATTTAACAACTGGTTGTTTTCAAGCACCACTTTAACAACCGGTTCTGCCGAAGTGGTGCGAACCTGCTGAATCCCACCACTGAACTACATTATCCCCCAGCAGTTCCACCCCATAACCACAGTCTCAGCGCTTTGTCTAATCTGGCTGTGGTCGAAACCTACTCCCAGGGTAGATTTGTTAGGAGTGGGTAAGTCACCACTGCAGCCTTGGGGAACTAACAGCAGGGGGCATCCTTCTGGCAAGTTGGTTGGACCTTCTAACAATCCAAGCTCGGTGCACATGATCTTCCTTCCTGCAAACCTCTGGATTCATTTTAACACAGGTTATGAAATAGCGATGGTGTGTTGTGAATAAAGACCTGACAGTGACAGGGACTTTGCGGGGACAGTACCCAAATACTCCCACCCCTCCATAGGATTCCCCTGGAGTTGCAACATACCTCCCTTCCTCAAAATGAGACCTCCTGGGCCCCAACAGTGCCCCTCCTGCCAGTCTCAAAGGCCCCTACCACACATGCAAAATAATGCACTTTCAGTGCGCTTTGCAGCTGGGTTTTACTGTGTGGGATAGCAAAATCCACTTGCAAACAATTGTGGAAGTGGATTGAAAGTGCATTATTCTGCATGTGCGGAACAGACCAAAGGCGCAGGGGCTACCAGTGGAAGCTGCCAGGAGAGGTGGGACCTGACCCCCAGATGCTTCTGGCAGGTGACTTGAATGGGCGGGGCAAAGGCTGAGCTGCCAGTTCTCTTGGTTCGGTTTCATTTGCCCACTTCTGGCCGAGAGAAACCAGAGCGCGCCTCTCCAGAGTCCCTGGCAGGAATCACAGTGAGGAACAAAAAGGGGAGCGGGTTATTCAGAGCGTGTCCATCCAGGGGAAAAGACCCCCGACCAGTTTTCAAGGCAGGGGAAAGGACCACAGAACAAGGCAGTGATTTGCCCTTGGGAATGAACCGTCCTCCCACCAAGAAACACTGGGAGACTTCTATGTTGCTGTATCTGACTATCCCGATCTTAGAATCACTTTTATCAAGACTTTTAAAAAAATGTTTTTAAGCTTCTAGGGTTGGAAACCGCCTAGTTTAAAAAACAAACAAACAAATCTCTGTCCCTTTCATAGAGGCTGAAAGGAATATGATTTACCTTCCTATCACAGAAAGCTTCACTCGCCTATTCACTTCGGTTAAAGAAGAGTTTGGATTTATACCCCGCTTTTCTCTACCCTTAAGGAGCCTCAAAACTGTTTACAATCACTTTCCCTTCCCCCTCTTCACAGCAGACACCTTGTGAGGCAGGTGGGGCTGAAAGAGTTTTGAGAGAACTGCCCCATGTTACCCTGCAGGCCTTATGTGGAGGAGCATGGGAGACAAACCCCATTCACTAGATAAGAGTCCACCGCTCATGTGGAGGGCTCAACAGGGGGCCAGAGATTCAGGGGTGGGCTGAGATCAGTGGCGTATTTGCCTAGGGAGTGAGGGTACTCTCTGTCCCAGGCACCACTAATCTGGTCACTAATCTGGTGCAGAATCAGTCCCCCACATGACCAGGAAGATGATCTTTGGGCGCCCTTGACCCCACCACATATCGAAATGGGCTGGGGCAAGGGCGCCTGGCTGCCCCTCCCCCCGCTGCTAGTTGGGCTCCCAGCCGGCAGCCCTTTCTGCCCTCCCCTCAGGGGAGGCCAGAAGCAACTGCCATCCCCTGGCCTCTGAGACCTGCTTTTATAAGCACTGAGGCTGGGGCGGGGCTTGGGGTGGGGCCACACCCCCAGTGGCAGGGTGAGGCATGTCCCTGCCTCCTGAGCCCCACCCTTGACTTTAGTGCTTATAAAAGCAGCTCTCTGAGGCCAAGGAAGGGCAGATCTCAGTGCTTATAAAAGCAGCTCTTGGAGGCCAGGAGGGAAGGGGGGTGGCAGCTGCAAGGGGGGGGCACCCGGAGACAATTTGTCTCCAGGTGCCATCCCCCCCACCCCAATTCGCCTCTGGCTGAGATTCAGTGCAATTTTCTGAAACAAAATACGGGATTGTATTTGCACAATGGATTGGTTAGCGGGGGAGCCTAATAAACCTGAAATGGTTTGCATCTATAAGGGATCCAGGCAGTGCAGGGGTGGGGGGTGACCCAGAGGCCTGTTTTCGCAGCCCCGATCCTGGAGCATCACTCCAGCTGAGCTGCACCCCTTCCTCTCTGTGGTTTTCTTGCTTGCTTTTGTGGTTCAGAAGCCCTGTAAAAAGACCAGGTGTGGGTGGAGGGGAGGGGGACTTAATTAAGGTTTCTTTAATTAAGCAGACATCCTAGTTAAGATGCCAGGCCTGAACCCCCAAGGCGCGGCGCCGTGAGACAAGCCCCCCCCCCTCCCCGCCGCCTGAATCCTTGAGGGGGATGCAGAGGCACTTCATTCAGTCAAATGCACAAGCCTGCGGGTTCAGGGGAAGAGGGGCTCGCTGCAGGCCCTGGCGGCGGATTCCCACTTGGCAAGAACCGGGTGGCGGCACCGTGAAGAAATCCCATTCCGATACAAACTGTTTAGGGACCAGAAGAACATCAGCTCTTCTGAACGCGTCTTTGACTGCACCTGAAGCATTTGAAGGAGTGCCCAGATCTGGCAAAGTCATGACAATTTTGCTTCGAATTCTGTATTAATGTACATTTTAAGAAGAAAAAATACGCATCTCAATCCGAAGAAATGGGTCAGAGGAGACGGGAAGGCTAAAAGCTTTATTATTATTTTTTATGTCAGACTATACTCCGCCTTTTCCTTCCTCCAATCTTTTCAGGCGGCTTATAAGAAAACAATCTAAAACTGATTTAAAAAAAAAACTCCAAAAGGACAATGAGATTGCAATTAAATCAAGATAAATTAGAGACCAGCACAATAAGGATACCTCCAAGTGCCCTTAGATTACCTGAGTGGTTTACACTCGTGGGTAAAGCACGTGGCAAGTGAGGGAACTCCAGGGACCTGGCGCCGCCATCAAAAAGGACCTGCCCTGTCTGTTGCCAGGAATCAATTTACTCCTTGGGATTCTTCTCTGAGCCTCGACTACTAAAATTATTGGGGAAGGGGGGAATTAACATATGCCTAGTACCCTATTCTGAGATGCCCCAAGTGTCAAAACCCTGGGTTAATGAGGGTTAAATTTTTGGAAAAGTAGGGACTAGCTACTACGGCATCCAGAAAAAAACTTCCTATAGGTTTCTGGATGGTTCCTGTATTTATCAGTGTAAAATATTTATACACCACCTCTGTAGAAAACTCTCTGGAAACGGTTTACAAAGTCATAACCCGTTCAAGTGACGGCATAGTTTTCCCCTAGCAAGTCGGTACTCCGCACATGCAGAATAATGCCCTTTCGATCCATTTTCACAATTGTTTGCAAGTGGATTTTGCTATTTTGCACAATAAAATCCAGCTGCATAGTGCATTGAAAGTGGATTGAAAGTGCATTATTCTGCATATGCGAAAGTGCCCCCAGTGAAATGAATAGCACTTCTCCCACGCATCTCTATATGGCAAAAGAAGACCTTTCTCACTCCATAGCTCCCGTATTTTCTCTGCTCAGGCCTCTTGCTTTTGGTAGCTTTCTAGGCTAACTTCGTATGCCCCACGAGATGGACTCTAACGCGGGACAGTTTAGGGGGGGACACATTCGTTCGACTTCCAGGTGGCACAGGACGCTTCGTCAGCGCGCGCTCTTCTTCCCTTCGTCCCATCTATCTGAACAAGAGGCTGAGCGGTGGGTGGATTTTATGGCAAGCACGTTGTGTTTGTACAGAAAGCAAAACTAATTGGATTATATGCAGATCATCTCGCCGGAGTTAAGGCAGAGAGCGCGTGCCTCCTCTGGACTCCTTTTAGGTAGGAGAGAGAGAGAGAGAGAGAGAGAGAGAGAGAGAGAATGACCCCACCCCCAACCCACACGTGGGACAGCTGTCATCATTTGCCATCTCTGGCATATTGTTTCCTAGTTGGTCCGTTCGGGGTTGTGCTAGCTAGGGGGTGACCAAAACTGTAACCCTCTCCCATTCATCCTTTGCTGGGAAGTAGATCCGGCTGGCTCCCTCCCCCTCCCCCAGAGAGTTGTGAATGAGGCCGCAGAAGGCGGAGTGGAACGCCAGACCTGTCGGCTGTGTCTGAGAGTGTCTTTCCAAACGCCCGGCCAGCCGGCCCATGCGTCCAGTGAAGTTTAGGAATATAAAAAAGTCCTCAATGGCCAAAGAAAGAGCAGAGGGCACGACCGATTCACGGAGGGGGGTGGGGGCCAAAACTCCCCATCACACATGATCACAGCTCCGCCAACTCACACTCCTATCGCACAAAAGTACTCAGAACAACTCATCGTTTCGTGTCACTGGGCCAAGTCCCAAATTTGGTGCTCAGGAGCAGCAGCAGCAGCAGAAGGCCATTGCTTTCACCTCCTGCAGGTGAGCTCCCAAAGGCACCTGGTGGGCCACTTCGAGTAGCAGAGTGCCGGACTAGATGGACTCTGGTCTGATCCAGCAGACTCTTTCTTATGTTCTTAAGTTCTTATGTTCAAGTCTTTGTGTGCTGACACCACGATCCTAATATCCTCTGCTCAGGAAGAAGGAAGGGCCGTTCAAAATATATATTTTTTTCTTGCAAGTAAATAAATTAAGCCAATGTACTTAGACTCAACCCCCCCCCTCCCGCCCGCCCGCCCGCCCGCCCGCGCGCATACACACAAAAGACGTTTGCCAGGTGACTCGCAATCCAATTAAATCTGCATTCCTCGCCGTCATGCACTTAAGCCCCAGTTATTCTGTGGCAAATGGATTGTGGATCGGGTTGTCACTCACACTTGTATAAACACTGAGCGGCAGCCAAGGAAGTATCCGGATTGCAAGCAGGGAGGGCATCGCCGAAAGCAGCGAGCGAAATTCCCCTGTCTGGCCGAGGGCTTCGACCAGCCAGTGGTTGCAAACGCCTCCCTCTCCGAATTAAAATCGTCATCTTATCCAGGCGGGGAACGCGTCTTGCATACTGCTGCTGCCACCCTAGCTAAGAGGGTGGGAAATTTCTAATAGTAAAGCAATAGTTGAGTAATAGTAGTAGAGTAGTGGCAGCAGTGGCAGCGGTTACTATCAACAATAATAGACCAGAGTCGCTTGCCAAAGGCACATTGAAACATTTGAGGATGCTGCTGTTGTAAAATGAAATGTAAATGCCACCCAAAAAGACGCTCAAATGCATTGCTCTTCTCCCCCCCCACCCCCCCCCACACACAGCTGTATTTAGACCTTGCTGAAAAGCCAGTTTGGATACATTTCGCCCCCTCCCTCCAGTACCTACCCCAAACACACACCCCTCCCTGAAAGCACAGTTCCCCGCCCCCCACTCCTGCTCCAGCCGAGAGACCCCAGCCTAAAGACCAGCAAGGAGGGGCGATGTTTCGCACCCCGGAAGATCTACGCGCGGGGTGGGGGTGGGGGGAAGCGGGGGTCCCACGTGTGTTGTCGCGCTGAGCGTGTTTGACAGCCAGATCAAAGCGGGGAAGTAAACAATCCTATAGATTATTTCACGGGTCACGGAGGGGAAAAGCGCCTCCCGCCACAGACTGCCTGGCTGCAGCAGGGGCACCAGAGCCCTCTCCCCCCCACCCCCACCCACCGGACTGCGCATCAGCCCTGCGCGATCCTCAATGCAGGGTGAAAAAGAGGGCGGCCATTGCAAGCCACGGTTTGCTGGGCTTGGCGTTTGGACGCGGGTGGGTTTCAGGGGCTCTTCTGCCCTTCCAGGCACCCTCCCGCGCCCCAGACCACGCGGGAGACCTTGAAGCATCCGAGAGGCAACCGGCCTTTTCAGACCACGCTGAAAACATCCTTGCTTTCTTGTTTAGTAGGGACCTGCTGCTGCGTCCCAAACCAACATTGTCGGTTTGCAAGCCGGTCCTAAGCACCTTGGTTTGGGAGTAAATCCCCTGGGGGTTCTTTCTAGGAAGGCAGCACTCCGAACCGCATTTATTAAGGCCCCTTCCGCACATGCAGAATAATACACTTTCAAGCCACTTTTTGCAATTGTTTGAAAGTGGATTTCGCTATTTCTCACAGGTGCCTTCCACACATGCAGAATAATGCACTTTCAATCCACTTTCAATGCATGTTGCAGCTGGATTTTACTGTCCGGAATAGCAAAATCTGCTTGCAAGCAATTGTGAAAGTGGATTGCATTATTTTGCACGTGCGGAAAAGGCCACAGTAAAATCCAGCTGCAAAGTGCACTGAAAGTGCATTATTTTGCATGTGCGGAAGGGACCTTAGTGGAGCACAATCCTCTTTGGGTTTCTTGCTGAGCAGGCAAGTATAGGGTTCTGCTGCCGGTATGGTCCGGTTTGCAGCCACAGCTCGAGTTTTATACACGTGTTTCTTGGAGGTGGGTCCATTTTGCTCTCGAATCCACGTGCTTCAACCCCGGGGCTCCTCACTGTGCTACTTGGTCTTCTAAGAGGCATGTGCGAAAAGTCGAGCCCTGACCTTTTGGAGGAAAGGCATGGGGGAATATTTGGAGACGCTGGAGGGAAAGACTTTACACTGGGCACGATCCACCGGACAGAGCAGGTGTCACCCTTGTGGCTCTCTTCAAATCAGGGTACCTACTGTGGGTGGGTCGCGCTGTCCCATTAACTCTCTGTTGAACCGTTTCCTCGGGAGTCCTTCTAAAACAGCTCACTTGCTGCCGACTACTCGGGAGTAAATGATTAGAGAGTGTGCCCGCCCCCCTCAAAACCGAGCAAGGCTCGTTCCTGCACAATCATATAATGGGAGGGAAAAGACAGGATTTGACCACCTCGACTTAAGAGGGGGAAATGGGGGTCTTCGTCGGTGTAGGAAAGGGGGAACCCTCCGTTGCAAAGACTAGGCCGCGAAAAACGGAACGGAGGTTGTTGTCTTCCGGCGCTATTTCGGACCACGTCTTTTCCCCACCCCCTTTCTTCTGGTCCTCTTTGACGCTCCATAAATATTGATGGCCCTCCCTGAAAAAAAGAATCGCTCCCTGAAGGTATTCTGGCTCTCTTGGGGGCGGGGGTCTAACCAGTGGTGGGATTCAAATCATTTAACAACTGGTTGTTTACAAGCACCATTTTAACAACCGGTTCTGCCGAAGTGGTGCGAACCTGCTGAACCCACCACTGGTTCTAACCCCGCAAGTCCTCTCTGAACCCTCAGGTCTCAGTTTCTGCTTGGGTCCGAGGAAAGGGGGCTTATCTGTGGCTGATCGCGAAGGGACTCCTGTTCTCCAGGCCCAGGGAGTCACCAAGGAGGCGGATGGGCCACTCGGCCGGGTTTCTTCTGGCTCTCATCTCTCCCTCTGCCCTTTGGCGCCCTGCGTGATGTCGGGGGGGGGGGGCTTTTCTCAGAGCAGCCTCGTCCTCTCCCACCCAAATCCTCCAGCCAGGCAAAAGGGAGTCCTTCCGGAACCCGGCTGATTTCAGGAGGCCAAAGGTGCTCGCTTCGGTTAGTTGGGCCGGCTGATCTTTTTCAAAGGGATGAGCAGGAGGCCCCCAAAAGGCACCTTCCAAGTTCAGAGTCGCTTTTTGGCAGGAGAGGTCACGCCCCCCACCCCCATCACCCCCACGACCCCCGAGTCTGTTATGTGCTTAGTATTCCCATGTCCTTCTTGGCTGCGTGAATTGAAGCGCCCAGCTGAGCAAAGTGGCCAGGGACCCTGGATCTGCAGGCGGCGGGGTCGCTCAGCAGAGAGAAGGGAGGGGGCCTACCTTGGCCTTTCTCTCTGGGCTGGGGCCTGTAGCCCCCCCCCCATTTTCCTGCAGACAATCCTCGCGCCCCAACCCTGGGAAAATAATTGTTCAGTAATCGATCGTGATGGGAGAAGGCTGGGGGACCACCCCTCCCCCTCTCCCTCCCGCCTCACAATCCCCCCCCCAATGTGGAAGGAGATGGGGGTCAGGAAACAGTCAAGCAAGTTTTTGTTTGGGGGGGGGGGAGAAGAGGGTGGCGGAGGCGGGTCTGAAGCTCAGCGCGCAAGTCTCTGCCGATCGCCACGGGAGGGGGACTCCCAAACCCATCCCTTCTCCTCCCCCCTCTTCTCTCGGGGGCTTTCCCGCCACCCCCATCTAGGCCCCGCCGCTCGCAGCGACGAAATGCTTTATCGATGAAACGATTATTCAGACGATTTAACTAATAAAGGGCCTCATCGATCGCCTGGAAATCGCATTATTGATAGACAGCTTGCCAGACATGCGCTCCGCCGCCGACACCCCCACCCCGCCCCCCACTTTCTCCCTGCCGGGGCGAAGCGTGGAGGTTTCGCCACTGGAAGGGAGGGGGGACCTGGAGGAATGGGAGGATCCCTAACTCCAGGTCGAGGCCCCCGAAGCAGGAAGCCCCAGCTCAGCCTGGCCTCTGGAAATCCCTCCTGGCCCAAGCTGGGGGGTTGCTGCCGCCACCCCTCCCTCCCTCCCTCCCTCCCTCCCAAAGTCGAGATCGCTTGGGCTGCTGCTGGGGCGACCCGGCCCTCTTTGGAGAAGGGAAGCTGGCGGCAGCTCAGGTCGCTCAGGCAGCCGCGCGCACCCCCAGACAGACCGTCTGGCTGGACTCTGCACTTCCCAACAACGCGGGCCCCTGGCAAACCGGGGGTCTTAACTGGGGGGGGGAGAGAAAGAATGCTCCCCGCGAGTCGGTCTCCTCCCTTCCCTCCCTGGCCGGGCTCAAACGCCTCGATCCCCAGCCCTTTCATCCGAAACAAGCCCTTGCCAGCATAAAGGAACTCGCGCCCAAGTTTGAAGCGGCCTTCGGATCGCCATCCGCTTGCCGGGGAATGACAGGGGAGGGTAGATCTGCCCTCCAAACACCAACGCGGAGTACTGCATGAAGCCGAGGAAGGGGAAAGAGTCAGGGAGACATCGACTGTATCATTTGAACGACATTTCTGTAGAAAAAAGTTTTTTTTGGGGGGGGGGTCTGGGCTACGGAGATTTATCAAGAAGAAAGCAGACGTGGTCCCTAAAACTGGAGGTGAGAAGCAGGGACGCCCCCCAGGACTGTGTGGCGAGACTGTGGCCACATGGCTGGGATTTCCACGCCGTTCTCTGACAGCACCCCCACCCCACACCCCATCCGCGTGCTCCCTTTGACTCTTGCGCACGCCCACACAGGCACGCAGACCGCCGAGACCGGTCGTGAAACGCGCACAGACCCAGAGCACGAGATTACATTTGGGAAAGGAGAAAAACACCACAACACAAACATTTCTTCCAAAAGGCAAAAACCAGACCCTTACCTGATCGGCTGCCCGTCCTGTGAGTCGTGTAGTTTTTCTCTAATTCCATTCTGGGTACTTATATTATTTTTTCCCACCCGGGACTTTGTGTGACCGACGGGAGAGGGCTGGGGGGAAAAAAAGTTTCCACTTTTTTCTTCTTCTTTTTCTTCTTCTTCTTCTTCTTCTTCTTCTTCTGCTTCTCGCGGGGCTGCTCTGCCCTTCGGAATAATTCAACTCTTCCGCTCCCCGCCGAGCCTTTGCAGCTGATCACTGAGCTGCAACTAAACGTTTTAGGTGGGAAGAAAGCCTCCGAAGGAACCGTGAAATGATTAAGGAACTAAAGAGCTCCTCGCCATGTGAGCTCATGTCCTGGGCTCTTTCAAAAACACACACTCACACACATACACACGCACACATCACAAGATGTCCCCGGGCGCGGCCAAAAACTCAGAAAAACTCTCTCTTGACAGCTGTTGTGGCGGGAATCAAAGTTTGTTTGCGGCCTTTAAAAATGGGTGGGGGGGGGAAACCCCTCTCGCGGTGCGCTGTTTACAGACGAGCGTTTGAAGAGCGCGAGGCGGGGGCGAGGGAGAGGAAAGGGGGGGCGGAGAGAGGATTTGGGGGGGGGAGGACCGCTTGCCCCCTCGGATCCGGGTTCATTAGCACGGAAGGCGCATTAAATCGCAGAAAGGGAGCTAGATGCGGATTAAAGGCAGAGGTTTAAAAGAGAAACAACTTTTAACACACGCACACACACACACCCTCGGCTGGTTAATCATTCTTCTTGCTCCCAGTCACTTGGCCGTCTCCGCTGCTGCGTGCAGAAAAAGTCTGCCTTAAAAGGAAAATCGCCTCTTCGCAGGTAACCGGCCTTTGACAGTCTGCGAGGCAAACGGGAGGGTTTCTTTCCGCACAGGGAAGGGGTCCCTTCCTGGCCTAGCTGAGGGGCTCAAAGCTTTTTTGGGGGGGGGGTCCATGG
Source organism: Sphaerodactylus townsendi (assembly GCF_021028975.2). Taxonomy (NCBI): domain Eukaryota; kingdom Metazoa; phylum Chordata; class Lepidosauria; order Squamata; family Sphaerodactylidae; genus Sphaerodactylus; species Sphaerodactylus townsendi. The sequence goes on along the minus strand of NC_059431.1, from coordinate 101,071,839 downwards.
GGGGAGTGTCGTCGTTGTTTACGACGGTTCTTTTTGTTTGCAAACGGGCCTTGCACGACTAGCAAAATAGCATCCTCTCCGTCCAAAGGAGCAAACGAAGAAACCATCTGTGGCGGTGGCCAGGAAAATCTTGGGAGCCAAGGGAAGGAGTCAAGAACAAAAATTGCAATTATTTCTATTTTAAAAATATTGCAGGTCCAAAAGTAAATTTGTCAAGCAGAAGGATTGCTTGCTTTCTGATGTTGGGGGGGTGCGGGGGTGTACCGTTTTAAAACACGGCCTCCTCCCATCGCTTCCAGCAGCCACGTGGGGACAAAACCTACGGTATGAAAACAGAGCTACCTCTCACAGCGCATGACTCCTAACCCTTTTTCTGGGAATAAACCCCACTGAATTTTCCTGACTAGGATTTTGTTGTTTGTGGTTTGTTTACACCATTCGTTTTTAACATGATAACTGCAACCTTTTGCAAAATGGCATCGAGTTTCATTCCCTGCCTGAAATATTCAGAGTAAGAATCGGTGTGCAGCGAAAAACTCGGGAGGAAAGGGAAGGCACCGAGAAAAAAAACCTATGGATCTTTTAAAAACCTTTTTATTTAAAAAAAAATGTGCAGGTCCAAATGCACAAATATGCCAAGCGGACACGTTGCTTGTGTGTGTGTTAATGGCATTGTTCCATACCTCCAAAAAGCTATGTGGGGGGGGGGGGATTCCACATATGTAAACAGTAAAATCCTTTTCCTGGGAGTAAATCCTACTGAGTAGCAGTTTGAGTAGACCTGCTCATTAATAAATTAGCAAAATTATGGAGCAATAACCCCTCCCCCTCAGCGCCGCAATTCAGGGCGGGCTTATTGGGGCCAGAGTTCGCCAGCCAACGCAAAAGCTTTAAGTTGTTAAATTCATGGTGAGTCGGCCAAACCAAAACGGATTTAAAAAAAAAAATCCTATTAATGTCTGCCGGTTGTCTCGCGGATTGTTGATGTCTCCGCCTTTTCCAGAGTCTCTTCCATCGACTTCAAGAAAACCCACCCATACACCCCACACATAACAAACCTAGGTCTTCAAACGTAACAAAGAAAGCGTGGGGTCCCTTCCTCCCCAATGAAAAGGAGAAAATTAAATATCAGTCTCGACTTTATTTGGGGAGTGGGAGAGGGCTTTCCACTGTAATTTCTTTCCCAGCCACCGCCAGCCTGATTAATTTTGAAATATTCATGGCGGTCTAAAATAAATCTACTTGTTCCACCAGAAAAGCTCAGCCACCCGCTCCCAGCTATCTGCCATTACAGCTGAACTTGGTATCAAAACAGTTCCTTAATCTAGACCGCGGGGGGGCTTCCCTCGCCCTCTTATATGTTTTTTTTTCTCTTCCCCCCCCCCAGCTCCCCCCCCCGCATCAAATAGGCGGACGCTTCAGTGGAGACAGTTTTAGGAAAGCGAAGTCAGAAAGAAGCAGGCTCATGCACAACATCGAGGGCGGGGGGGGGGTGAAAAGGGCCTCCCTATAGCAAGCGGGCCATTAAATAAATAAATAAATAAATAAATAAATAAATAAATAAATACGTGCGCGCGACCCCCCCCCCCAAAAAAAAACCCCTCTCCTTGGGGAGGTGAATGGCTCCCCCTTCCTCTGCCGCAGTCGGAATAGCAGGGGGAGCACCACTTTCTCTGTCTTCCTGTGCTCAGTTTGATTTTCACCAAATTGGGGCGACTCTTCAGTCACCTCTAAAAAGGTTTGACAAGAGGGACGCCGAAGGGTCAGGAGCAAGCAACAAGAAGGCAGTCGCATTCCGGGGCCTGAATAATATCTCGCAGGACCCACCGCCAAAAGCTGAGAAGCCCCCCCTCCACATCCACTGAACACCATCCTGCTCTTCCATATTTGCTTCTGGGCTGGGGGGAGTCTCTTGCGCGCCTGAACAGCCACAACTAAACGCCTAGGGGCAAACCTGTACAATTCGGATTTACACAAAAGTAACTCCCACTCAGGTCAATAGGTCTGACGTGGGGGGGGGGGGTTTGTGCGCCTTCAGATGGTGACGTCAGAGGCAAAGGTTGAAGCGCGTGGCTCTGTTTAATACAGACAATGAAACGCGGAGAGGGGGTGAAAGGTAAGGTGGATCGGGCCCATCCCTTCCCCCCTCCCCCCCACACACACCTTCAGCCTTTTATTCTGGAGGAAAAGGCAAGACAGGGGCTGACTGACCCCTCGATCCTGCAAACAGGGCGATCCCACCCCCCCACCCCCCTCAAAATCATCTCCAAGCTTCTAATTGTTTTCAGGAGTCATTTCCTTCCCGCTAATGAGAAGGGTCAACAGTGGGCACCAGCCCCTCCCAGGCACGTTTGCTCGGAAGCGAGCCCCCTTTTTTGTCAATGGGCAGGATTTCCATGAGAAAAGTGCTCTTGGACAGGCGTGAAAAACCACCTTCCCCAGGAACGCCGCTCGCTTCAAGCACGTCGGCGCCGGCTTCTTAAGGACGGGCGTTGATGTGTTTTGCTCAAGAAAGGCGGCCATTCACAACGAAACTTCTTGGGGATGCTTAAACGGGCGAGCAAATGGCACTTATGTGCCCAGATCTCAATCTGGAGGCAGGGGGGAAATCGCTCTCCTCATCCTCTGGACAAGGATCCTAAATGGTCAGGATCTCTGACGAGGCCGTTCGTCGCCTGCAAGCGAGCTCAGGTCTACTTGGGAGCAAGGCCTTTGAACTCAGCCGCCTTGGCCGCTGAGCAGATGCTCATCCGACTGGGAGCAGCGCCGAACGCAAAGCACCCTTTCCGAATAGGATCCCACGCACCAGACTCGGATGTCAATGCAACCCGTCTCTGAGTGTGTGGCGGGGGGGGGGGGGGGGGGTTCTTGCGCGAGCCACCTGGAGAAACGCCATTGCTCCTACGCCGGAGATTGACTTCCCAGAGGTGCATCCCGAGGGCAGTAAATAATATTTAAAAAAAAAAAAACCGTTCCGAGAAGCAGCTGTTTGCTTTTTGCAGCGCCCGAATAGGTTTCTGTGCGTCTTGGGTCTCCACTTCTCTTTTTCCTAACGTTCCCCTGGCCTTCATTTGTTTATATAAAAATAAAACATAGAAACGCCTCTGCCGTTGAGCTGCCCTGAAATGAAGCTAGCACTCTCTCTCTCTCTCTCTCTGCCTCTTGCCAGGGGCCTGCTGCGGTTCTCTGGTGTAAAGGCGCAAAATGTGCATTGATGTCTTTTTATTTACTTCGTTTGTAGTCCGCCTTTCTGGCGGGGACTCAAGCCGGGTTACCCCGGTGGAGTCGCCAAAAGGGGACATGCAATAATCAGTGCATCAGGATGTGGGACGTCAGGAACCTCCAGAAAGAACTGAAGCGCACCATAAGTATTCACAGGACCCATCAAGCGGCACAGAAACCCCCCACCCCACCCCTACCCCAGCCAGGAGAGGGAATGGATCCTACAACCCTCCCCACTCGCAAGGCAAAGGGGGAAGTTAGTTGTTGTTTTCATGCACCCTATAGAAATACCCTATATATAGCATTTGCTGAAGAGCAGACGGAGCAGTCTCCCCTCCCGAGAAGTGACTCAAAGCGGGGGGAGGGTAAGGCTTGGGGGAATGTTTTGGATCGCCACCAATTCTTTCTGGATCCTGCGCCCCCATTAGAAAAATAAGGGAAGGGTAGGGCGCCATCGCATCTCTGCACACTGCGGTTTTGCGCCCCCGGGCCTGGTTCCAGATTTAAATGCCAGCGTAAGAGATGCCCCCTTACATTCACACCAGGGTGTCTGATTAGGCCCAAGCAAATCCGTGTAGGATTCTGAGCTGGGCGGGGGGGCGGGGGGCGCAGAGAAACCTTTCTTATGTCCGGGGACTCAGACCACTTAAACCTGCAAGATCTGATCCGGGTCTCGGTCTGGTGCGAATGTAAGGTGGAAGAACATCCCATTGGAGTAAAGACACCAACGCATCTCTTTAGGATGGGGAAGGGGAAGGGGGGCAACGAAGCTCATGAGCGGATGGGTCGGGCCTCCCCCTTGGGCAGAGGGACCAAGCCTGGCATTTAACCCGTCTATAATTGTGGGAGATGGCTGGAAGATGTTCGTGGACTTGAGCCAGTCCGGTCTGCCTGAAGGCGCGCGCGCACACTCCTTTCAATGGTTTCCTTAAAGGTCAACATAGCTACGGGTTGCCAAGTTATAATGCTGCCTGCGCATGCGTGCCCGTGTGCCTCTTGGTGAGTGTGCTGGTGTCACGCGAACGTCCCTGCCAAGTCTCCTCCGGAGGGCTCACGAAAAAGGCGTCCAAACGGCACACCCGACGCGTGTCTGCAACAGTGCCTGCCTGTGTTTTCCCGTGGATGCCGTTTTGCCCACTGGTGGTAAGATGTACACATAGGCCACGACTCTGCTCCGGAAAGACTCCAGGCTTTCTTTTCATCTGGGAGTCCTCCCCAAAACCCTGCCCAACCCTCTCTGGGGAACGGGCGTGGCTGTTGGGCTGAGCTCGGGGTGATCTTGGCCGACCCTGAACTTTCTCTCCTTTGTTATCCCCCTGCTCAATTGACTTCATCCTTCAGTCGAAAGAAAGAAAGTCCCCCTGCATCCAAATAAATTTACGTCCAAGGGAGTGCCCGCTAACCGCAGCTGTAGACTATCGCACAGGTTCCTCTCTGGACAATGTTCCTGTGACTTCTGAGGGATTTACTCCCGAGTAAACCTGAACGGATGGGATCAGACTGCAGGGTAGCAATCGCGACTTCTCAAGGAGCGCCCAGCATCTGAGCCAGCTCCTAACAGAAAAACAAGGCGGGAGAGATAGCTCATTACTAACTGGGGTGGGGTTGGGTCGGAAAGGTAAGTATTAGGGCGTACCATTTGTGGACCTGGGGGTCCAACCGCCAGGCAGCTGAAAGCAAAGAATTGGTACCTTTTGAAAACTAGTCCCTTTGAAAGCAGTTCGACCTCGTCAGTGGGGGGGGGGGAGGGGCAGGGGGAATGGAGCCCCGGGCAAAAGTTCGCCCTTCCTCCGAGGATCTCCCAGCTGCAGGAGATAAAGGGTTAAGTCTATGTTAACCTCACAACAGCAGGATGAGGTAGGCTGGACTGAGAGGCATTGGCTGAATGGCTGATCTAGTGTTGCCCAACTAACTGATCACTGGGATCACCGCCACCCACCCTATTCATGTACACCCATTACAGTGAGCGCACCAGCTCGTTCACAAGTACAATCTGAAAAGGGTACAGGTTCTGGGGTTTTTTGAAGAGTGTTGAGCTATTCTCATGAGACATCCAAAGCGAGTACAGCTGAACGCTTGGTTCAAAGCACTGGTCCAGACATGGGTCCCCAGTTGCATTTGTAAAGTAAAATGGCTGTAGCTTAAAAAAAAACTCCACCAGATATTCCAACAGGACATATATAGGTGAGTTCACTATAGTGCTATGTGGCAGGACTAAATGCAATCAGATTACTCGCTGCGTGTAAACTTTGTGTAGTTCTTACCACACACATTCGCCAAGTTTAGGGGACTATCACTGCCCCAGATTTGCAAAGTTACCCAAAGCCACCCTCCCTTTATCACCCCAAGAGTCCCCCCACACACACCTAAGCAGGCTAAACAGACCCAGGAGGCCAGGTTGAGGCTGATTTTACCTGCTTCTCACCTAAGCCCATAGTTCTCCCCCATCCCACGACTTCCCACAAAATTTGGGTGCAATCCAGCAGATGAACACTAATGTCAACAATGCCCACCCCCACCCCCACCCCGGACTTTCTTTTCTCGCCCCCACCCCTTCCCAGGGGTTTTGCAGAACACACACACACAAAAAAAACCCTGAGCCCTTTGGTGTTCAAGCTGTTTCTGCAAGGCCTTTGGAGGCCTTTTAAGTGTTCTGGGGAGAAGTTAACCCCCTTCATTTCCTAACTGAATACCCTGGCGAAGGGGGGGGGATCTGCTGCCACACTGAAAATCTGAGGCATCCTTGGAGGCAAGGGGGGGGATTAGAGAGACCCTTTTAACCTCTCTGGGAGGCGTCATAACAATCCCAAGGCCTTGTGTTAACCTTGGGCTGCCCTGCAGCTCCGTTGAGGGGGGGGGGGAGTCCTGCCCTGGCGCCTTACCTGGGCCTGTGGGCACACGCCTGCTTGGGTGACTCGCCAGCCCGTTCAAGACCTGGGCGCTCAGCCACACCGCCTGTAACCCAGGTAGAGTGGAGGACTCTCTCTTCCCTCCGAAGCCTCCAGAGGGAATCCACCTTTCCCAAATGCAGGAGGGACCAGCCACTGCATCTGCGAAATATGGGAGAGGATGCAGCTGAGAAAGACATCACATGACGCCCTGGGGGGAAGGGGGGGGGGAACAAACCAGCAAAATCACCTTTAACCCTCAGTTAAAGTTAACCCTCAGGGCAGCGTGGTGGGGAGCAATATCCAGGCTCGCTTGAATGCAAGGAGCAAAGCGATCCTAAGCAGAATGACACCCTCCCAAAACTATTGACTTTAAAGGATGTACATCAGTTTAGAACGGCACTGTCCAGTCTCGGGGACTCTGCGACCAGTCCCCAGCTCAGCCAGAACCTGTCGCATTGCCCCAGGAGGCCACTAAGACTGTGTCGGCCTGCTAAGCACGTGGTCCATCACCGCGCCATGTGCCACAGCTTGCCCCGAAGAGCCTACACTCCAGCCAGGAGCCGGGTCAAAGGGCACCGCTGCGCGCTCTCGGGGTTCCCTTTATCTGGGGACCAGGAGGACAGAGAAACTACAAGGGGAGAGGACATTTCCCTTCCTGCCTCTTTGAGGAAGCCAACCTTGACTCGCCCAAGCTGGTGCTGGAATACACGTGACGTGGCTTCGTGGGGGGATATAAATCCAAACTTCTTCTTCTAAAGGGCCGCCGGGGCCTTGGTTGAGCGCCTGCGCTGTAGCGCTTCTGTTCAGACTGGGGTGGCCTCTCCAGAAAAGCCTCCGAGAAGACCCCTTCCGCACAAGCAGAATGATGCACTTTCAATCCACTTTCACAATCGTTTGCAAGTGGATTTTGCTATTCCGCACTGCAAAATCCAGCTGCAAAGTGCAATGAAAGTGGAGTGAAAGTGCATCATTCTGCATGTGCGGAAGAGGCCAGAGTTCGTTTTTGAGTGCTGAGGAGGGTCTGCCTTTCATCCCTTTAAATGTTGTGCAAAGGCTGGTTCTTCTCCACTACTGGACTTGTGGATCCAGCCGCGAGGCGGGCCAGCACCCTGGATAGCTCCAGAACCGAGAATCCGTGTTGGTCGACTGAAGAGAAGCAAAGCAGAACCTAGGCAGGCCCCTTAAAACGCTACCCACGTTTATTCCAGCACCGGGCATCCCTGGCATCATGTGAAGAGGAGAGCTGTAGCACTAAGAAATTCATGCTGGGACAAACTGGAGGCAGGCAAGATTCCCAGGGCACCAGCCTTCCAGAGTCAAAGGACTCTTTGTCCTGATCTGGATGGCCCAGGCTACCCAGATCCGGTCAGATCTCGGAAGCAAAGTGGGGGTCGATCAGTGGTGGGATCCAAAAATTTTAATAACAGGTTCCGATGGTGGTGGGATTCAAACAGTGGCGCCGCCACACACACCGCACCTCCAGTCCCTATTGGGCAGGGAGGTTGCTTTAGTAACCCCTTCTCGGCACTCAGAAAAAAATTAGTAACCACTTCTAGAGAAGTGGTGAGAACTGGTTGGATCCCACCTCTGGGGTCGATCGTGGTTAATGCTTGGATGGGAGAGGAAGTCAAGGGTCGCCGTGGAGAAAGCAGGCAATAGCCACCTGAGAACTTCTCTTACTTTGAAAACCCTGGAGGCCAGAAGTCGGCGGTGACTTGACCGCCCTTTCCACCACCACCTGCAAAAAGGGAGTTGTGAACCTCAAAAGCTGACCCCCGGCCATACTCTCCGGCTCTAAAATTCAACAGGCCTCGGATCTAGCTCTTTGGCAGCAGAACAACACCCGGTTTGCAAGAAAGGCCCGCCTCAGAGGCACGGCAAGAAAATAATAAATGGGAAAGGGGGGGCGAGGGAAGAGGAGCCAGGAAGCTCCAGAAAGGGTGGGGAGTGGGAACATCTGTCCGCTCTGCTCCCCCGGAAGGGCTGCCACATCTGGGCGAAGGGGTCCCCCCCCCCCCGCTGCTATGAACTACCTCCGAGTCACCGCAGTGCGCTGCAGGCAGGGAAGCAAAAGAGGCAAAGGGAGGGGAGGGGAGGGGGCGGGGACAGGCGACCCAGGCGACCCGCAGCTCAGTCGAGAAGCAACCGGGACTTTGTGACTTTAATTAAAGGGACCCTGCAGGGCAGGAAGGAGTGGGCAGCTCTTCAAGTCATGTTTCTTTCAGCGGTGGAACACTTCCGTTCAACTAAATACTCTTGTTTTGTGTGCCTCCGCCCAGATTATCGGGGGGGGGGCATTAAACGGAGAAAGCACGTGGTTGGGGGGGGATTCCTTTGCGAGCGGCGTCTCTGCCCGTCTTTCGGTATACTTGGGTTGTGAAAAGAGTAGACACTGTTTTGAATGGACTAAATTGAAGGCGGTGCAACTGAGACAGGCAGCTGACGGGGCACCTGTAAGTGAAGGGGCAATTCTGGGCACGCTTCCTAAAGAATTTTTCTCCAGTTTTGGGCAGGATTTGCTTCTGGTTAAATAGGATCCCTTTGCAGGTTTGGGACCGCGGAGGCGCAAACATCGGTTTCCGAGACGCATCAAGGAATCAGGCGCACACTCGCCACAAATCTAGAGCAGGATCATGCAAAATAAAATGCGCGGGCTTTTTTCTGCTCCGGAACCCAGGTCACGTTGCAAATGTTGTTACGCCTGCGCTTTTCACATGCTCAGGAGCACTCTGTTCTGATTGAACCTCGTCAGTGTCCATATAATCGAGTTCTGGCTTCTTCACTTTTAGGATGGGATATTTTTTAATCCCGCTTGACATTCCCTCTCTAATGTCCCAAGACTCAAATGCGTCCACAACATCCCACACCGACTCTGATGAAGTCCGCTCTTGCCTGGGAAAGTTCGCGGCGCTGGAAACCCCCAAACACCCCGAAACGGGGAGCCTTTTAAAGGGCCTTCTAAGAATGCGCTGAAGAGTGGCTTTTAAATCTTCGTCTACGGAGTTCAATGCTACGATGTTTGGATGGGGCGTAAAAGAACAAACATCACACATATGTGTGGCAGGGGCTAAAAAAAAACCACAAGCATTATACACATTCATGCGGATAAAACTATCTACGGCTATTAGCCCCGGTAGCAAAACGGAACCTCTGCAGCCAGAGGCAGTGTACCTTAGTACCAAGTGCTGGGGGAGAAACGAGGGCGGGCTGCTTGCGAGCTTCCGGCAGACATCTGGTTCGTTGCTCGTGGGAACAGAGCATGGTGGGCCAGGTGGACGCAGGTGTGAGCCAGCAGGGCCGCGTGGGTGCTGAATCAGCCCCTTTTTTTCCCAGGGGTGCCGGCGTCTCCTCCTCCGCGTCCTTGTGGCTGCCGATTTCCCTGCGTCATCCTACAAACAGGTCCCCGGGTCGAGGGCTGGAGCTCTCCGCGAGCAGGAGGGCGATGCACCCCGGCCGGCCGTCTCGACCCGTTTTCGGCAGCTGCAACTCCCACGCGGAATTCGCAGCGCTGCGCAGGGGCGAGGGGAGCGCTTGGTCTTGAAATGCAGTGGGCTGGCCAGGGCAGCCCCACACCCCGGACCCCCTTCGCCAAACTCAAGTGGCCGGAAGCAACTTCTGGCGGCCTCCCCCTCCAACCCCCCTCCTCCTCCAGAAGAGGGTCTATCCGAGGTCAAGGTCACTGTCCCCGGAGGAAAGAAAGCCCTTCACGCCGGGAAGGACAATAGCCAGCCCGGCGAGGTCATCCCCCGGCACAAAAGAACAGTTATAGAAACAGGTGGATGGGACAACGACACCCCCCCCCCCTTGTCCCCAAATCCCTAATCTTTGTAAGCAGGCGGATCAGGGGCACAGCACTGGATCGGATCCGGTTTTCCTTGGGAGGATCCTCTCACCAGAGGGTGAAACTTCTGACCCATTATTTCTGTGGCTTGTTGTTGGTGCTTCTACAAACTAGGGCAGGAGCCAACCCCAGTCACGCAACTTTACCATAAAAGTAAGTTCCAGTGCGCACAACGGGGGTTTCTCCCAAGAAAGCGGGGCCAGGCTAAAAAATCCTAACCGTGCTATTCTGAAAAAGAGGCGCATCTTCTGTCCGAGACTTCTCCGTTTAGGATCGCTCCGTAAACCCCCTCGATTCCCCAGGGCCGATTAAGGCCACGTTGGAACTGGCCGGCTGAAATAATCGGAACTCGCTTCACTTGGACCCGGGTCGTCCCCGGAGCGTTTGGGGAAGCCCGTTTTTCGCACACCTGACGACCCGTGTTGGGATCGTTCACGCGCGTTCGCCACCTCCTGTAAAGCTTCTTTAAAGTCGACGAGAGCGAAAGTTGCGATCACTGGGGGTGTGGAAGACCCCCCCCCCCGAGTAAAAAAAACAACCCTCATTCTGCCAAGACTTTCACAAGAGGGTTAAATAAGGTTTAAACAGGATTTTAAACCGTGGTCGACATTCCTTAGCCAAAGACTAATCAGATCCATAAGGGACTGGAACTGGTCAAGGCGGAAGAAATATTCCGCGCTGGACGAGCATAAGTAGCAAATATCCCCCACCCCTTAGGTTTCTGTTGGACTTACTACAGAATAGTAACGTCTTTGGAACCGGGGTCTTGAGTCAGCAAGTATAAACATACCTTCGATTAATCGTAATTACCCTGAATAGGGATTCCCTGTTGACAACTAGTGGGTCCCAAAAAGCATGGATTTGAAAGGGGGGGAACGCGCATGGATTGTCCCCCACCCCCCTTTTCCTACTGATAACAATTATCGAAAGCCAGTCTCGTTTCTTCTAGTTTCTTCCAAGTCATGTTTAGGATGGCGGCCACAGGCTACGCACGCCTATTCAGAAGCAAGTCGCGGCTCTGCTCAATGGAGCCCAGTACAGTTGTACAGAATCCCAGACCAGTTCTCAGCTGTGCTGTTGAGACGTAGGTCTTACTGACCAAACTAAGAATCGCTTTCCAGCAAACGGGCTTATTTATTTGATTGAGACCCCCCACCGTTTTTCCCAGCAGGGGACCCAAAGCAGTTTAGATCATTCTCCTCTCCGTTCCATCTTCACAACAACCCTCTCAGGTAGGTCAGGCCGAGAGAGACTGGACCAAAGTCATCCTGCAAGATTCCATAGCAAGCACGGAGATCGGAATCTCGGTCCCCACAGATCCTAGTCCGAGGCTCTGGATCTGTAACCAGCGGCGCTGAATCGGACTTCATATTGGGACGGTAAACCCAGAGCCTCGGCAGTATCCGCACAACATGGAACTGGGGCGGTTTCTGGATCAGGCGCCAAACATTTTCCCTTGGAAATAATACCTACAAATAGTGATACGCGTGGAGTTCAGGGGAGTTAGAATGGTGCAAATCGATTGATTCGATTGACTTTTCCTGCACACGATGGGACAGTCAGTTGGATGCTGCCTTCAGTAGCGCCAGCCTGCGCTCAGGGGCTGGTTGCTTAGGATAGGGCTATTCTTTCCCGGTTAGACGGTCAGCTTTCCTCAGAAAGCAATCTGGCTGCAATAAATGGGGCAGATGCTTTTTAAAAGGAGGCCTGGCAGTGCCGTGCCGTGCTATGCCCGGTTTAGCAGGTGAGTCGCTCCGCACAGGATTGCGCTGTTCATCCCCACTCAGTAGCGCAGCGCGATCCTGGCCATCTTCAATCAGTAGTAAATCGGGCACAATGCAAGCTTGGTCTTTCGTGTAAACGCGTTCACAGTAAAAAACAAAACTCGGGTGTCCGTCTGCATGGAGAAAACTCTGTTGGTGTGTCTGCGGACTTCTCTCCAGCGAAAAGGATCGAGGCCCTGGTCTTATGCCAAAGGGGGAGAGATCAGAAACCCCCCCTCCCCCCCATGGCACGGCCGGTTTGCGGATCGGTTTTGCTGGGGAATTTCTAACGGGATGAGCTATGCTCAAAGGTGGGTTTGTGGAGGCTTTTTAAAATACTCTGAAATAGGGCTCTGTAAACCTACCCTTGGAAATCCCACAGGAAAGCTAAGAAACGTGACAGATCTGTTTGTGTGCGTCTAAAAGAAGAATCTCTGATCCCATAGCTAAAAACTGGGCGTGGGTGTTCTTGACACTCGTAGGATTTGGGGTACCCAGAACCAAGGAACCTTTCTTTGCACCACGTCCTATTGGAATGGATACGATTTACTTCTGAGTACATTTGTAGGTCGAGGTGGGCGTCTCTGCTTCTTACTTCCTGCCGTGCGAGGTCGATGCACCTTGACTCTGACCTCTTTTTGCCAACAGTATCGTTACAGTGAACGTGAAAAAAAATCCGCAAGGTGTCGACTCTCTACTATTGTAGTAGTAGTAGTAGTAGTAGTAGTAGTAGTAGTAGTAGTAGTAGTAAATAATAAAGTAGTAGTAGTAAATTAATAAAGTAGTAGTAGTGGTAGTAGTAGTAAGTAGTAGTAGTAGTAAATTAATAAAGAAGTGCCTTCCTCTCCGGCAAAACCGCCCTTTTTATAAACGAGTGTCCACCCTCAATTTACCTTCCTGTCCACATATGAAAAAAAATTTATTTCCGGGACCGCAGGACTCAGCAAACGCTTAGTGGACGATTCTTTACAAGCTGAGGATTGCCGCACCTATTGCTTTTATGTTGTTATTCTTGTTGTTTTAAACAGAGATGTGTCTGAATCGAGATTCTTAATTCGAATCAGGAGTACCACAGCCATTGTAATCAGGAGTGACCCTAGCTCTGTGGTGGCGAACCTATGGCACTCCAGATGTTCATGGACTACAATTCCCATCAGCCCCTGCCAGCACGGCCAATTGGTGCCATAGGTTCGCCACCACGGCGTGACTCCCGTGGAAGCATCCACCTTTAATACTCTTGTCAGCCTGAATTTCACGGAGGCTCAATACAACCCCACAGCCCATGTTAGATAATCCTGCACCATTCACTTGGAAGTCGAGTACAGAAACTGGAGTGGCATTCACTTCCAAGTAAATACACCCCTATTAGATGGAGGAGCGGGTCTACTTAGAGGAAAGGCCCACCGGACTCCGTTGCAACCCTCCCCCCCCTCCCGCAAGGAAGTGGGCACAGCGTTTGATCCTTACTTCTAAGTAAATATGCTTAGGTGGTTCCAGTGATCCATTTGACCCAGTCTCGGGCTCCAATATAGCTTCTGTCTGGAGTACGCTCGTTCAGAGGTAATTTGCGTTGGCATCTATGGGATTTGCACGAAATACCTTCCCGCTAGATTTTCCCGCTGCTTTTATTGGCGCGCAAAAGGTAAATTTAACTCGGCTAAACTTTTGGGGATGCAGGAAGTCGGGACATTTGTAATGGCAATGACCCCCTTAACCAATCCTGCAAGGTTAAGGGGGAAGAAAGCTGCATTTGGAGTAAGCCCCATTGGAATCAACGGGACTTGTTTCCGAGTAAACATGTCGCTTGAGCAGGAGTTGGTGGCTGAAGCGAGACTGCTAAATTTGGCACTTCCGCGCCTCGCAGCCCGAACTGAGTCATCTGTACACGGAAGAAAGCGCCCCTCCTTCTCTCCTCAATTTAATCTGCCCTTTTTCCAGGGGCATGGATTTGGGATCGCAGCCTGAGCATTATACAGACCCTGGCTTCCTTATACATACAAACACACACACACCCTGTTTTCAAAACCCCTTCTTATTCTGAGACAGACAGAAAGGGCAGCATCTTCAAGTCATTTATTCGGACCAGCTCACCACACAATAATGATTAACAGGAGGAGGAGGAGGAAGAGGAGGAGGAGTTTGGATTTATATCCCCTTTCCTGAAGGAGACTCAAAGGGGCTTACAATCTCCTTTCCCCTCCCCCACAACAAATACCCTGTGAGGTGGGTGGGGCTGAGAGAGCTCAGAAGAACTGTGACTAGCCCAAGGTCACCCAGATGCAAGGGCGTAGCTGCAATGGGAACATTTGGGGCGGCTCGCCCTGGGCACCATCATTGCAGTCACGTGGCAGGGGCATTTCAGGGCAGGAGGGGGCTCACAGGCAGTTAATGCCCCTGGCCCAGTTTCCCCTCCCTTCATCACTGCCCAACACAATTAGCTAATTCCCCATTCCTCCACCTGAGTGGCAGAGGCTTGTCTGGTGAACCAGATGTGCTTTTGTACTCCTACATTCTTGCTGGGTGACCTTGGACTAGCCAGTTTGTCAGAACTCTCTCAGCCCCCACCTACCTCACAAGGTGTCTGTTGTGGAGAGAGGAAGGGAAAGGAGCTTGTAAGCCACCTTGAGTCTCCTTACAGGAGTCTCCAAACTCTTACAGGAGAATTCAAAGTCTTCTTTTTCTTCTCCTTGATGGGAGAAACAGCACCTCATAGTGTGTTGTGTTTTCCCCGTTGCACAGCGAGCAGAGTGCACTGGTGGCTAAATGGAATGTAAGCTTACCTGTGCACATGTGTGTGTGTGAAAGAGTATTTATTAGTGAACTCCATTCTGGATAGAAAGGTAGGTAGATAGGTTCACTAATCTATTCTATTCTAGCAGGATGGAGACAGATGCACAGAGCACCCAGCCTCCTTCTAGGCATATTGGAGTAAGATGGAGAAGTGTGCTAGAAGAAGGCGGAAGGAAGTTTCCTTGAGAGTATCAGTCTATTATTATTATTATTATTATTATTATTTGATTTGATTTTTATACCGCCCCCTCCCCGGGGGGCTCTAACATCAAAGGGGTAGAGCCAGCATGACAGAGTAAAGGTGTCAATCCCTAGGTCCCTATCTAGCCTCTGGCTAACTAGTAAAACACCCTCTGTGGATTGAGGCAGGAAACAGCGTAAAGCCCTTCTCTTCCAACACTTCTTACCTGCAGCTGAGGTTCTTTCAGGTCTTCTGTGCATTCCCACATTGTGATTTCAAAACATTCGGAGAAATTTCATAAGGTTCAGCAAGAAGGTGGTGCGTTTCCAGCGTTGTGTAGCCAGAAATACACCACCTTTTTTCTTAACCTTATGGAAATTTTTCCAAATGTTTAGAAATGGCAGCATGGGAATGAAGACCTTTGAGAATACCTTGAAGTGCAGTTGACCCTGGATGGAGAATATGGCCTCAGTTTCACTTCCAACCTAGGTCGTGTTTGCTTTCACCAAACACCCAGTGGCTTGAGCTGGAAAGACTTCACTGAGCAAGGCTCGGAGAGTGGAAGGCCCACGAGGTTTGTGTGTGAGGAGAAACCACCCAGATATGATGCCTCAGCTAATAGAAACTGCAGCAAGGTTGGTGGTGCTGGCATATTTTGAAAAGGTACAGCTGGTCCCAACTCCTCAGGCTTCCTTGGCAGTAACGTTGTTGTTTCCTCCTCGGATTGTGAAACGAAGGTTGGATTCTGGAGTTCTCCCAGAACTACCACTGATACCCAGCCTACAGAGACCAGTTCCCCGTGAAGGATGACAGCTCCAGACTCAATGGCATCTCATCTCCTCTGAGCTCCCTCTCCATCCCAGACTCTATTGGCACTGCTTCCAAATCTCCAGGGATTCCCCACTCTGATGTTCACACCCCACAAACATTGGCCATGCCAGCAGGGGCTGATGGGAATTGTAGTCCATGAACATCTGAAGCACCAGAGTTGGACACCCCAGCCCTACAGGGTTGCCATAAGTCTGTTGCCAGAAATTTCCACCAACACCATTGCTGATGAAGGATCTAAACCATACACATCCCTGAAGAGCTAGATGGGACTTGACTCTGCTTGCTCCTAGCAACCAGTGGCCCTTTAGGACAGTGGACCACTGGGAAAATTTTCACTATCTCAAGGACTAGTGTGATAAAAACAAAAGAGGGCTCTGTACATTCTCAGATGCTCACTGTCATTAGTTTTTAGTCTATTTTCTGTGGCTGAACTCTAGCGGTTAAAAGTGGCCTCAATTTAATCCAGTGGAAACAGCAACTCTACCAAAGTATAAATCTGTCCAGTTTCTGATTGGATAGATTTTGAGATATTGCTACACTTTGTGGATCTACCCTAAAAACTTTTTAAGCATCTCACTTTGATCTAGCCAATTCAAGATGTGCTATGCAAGGAAATTCTAGGGCTACACAGATTGAGTGTCACTGTGTGGACCATTCTACCATGTTTTCCCGAAAATAAGACAGGGTCTTATACTAATTTTTGCTCCAAAAGATGCCTTACGGCTTATTTTCAGAGGGTGTCTTATTTTTTCCCCATGATTTTGCACCCCCCCGCCCCCCCGTGACCAGATCACCTGTGCTGGGGAATCTGTAACTAGGGCTTATTTTTGGAGTAGGGCTTATATTTCAACCATCCTCCAAAAATCCTGAAAAATCATGCTAGGGCTTATTTTTGGGGTAGGGCTTATTTTGGGGGAAACAGGGTACTTCTCTTGCAGTTGGAGCCCAAACAGCCATTGAGCAGAATGCAAACTGGGATCTCCAATCCAGAACCACTACATGGTTTGGTTTCTCTTATTCTCCCCGCTCCCCACTAACCTGAATGTCTAAAAAGGGACATTATAGACAAAACTTTATTCTAATATAATTTGTGAGTGTGTCTTTTCGATGTGAATGGGTCTTACAGAATGGACACCATCTCCAGCTGATACTGCA
Source organism: Sphaerodactylus townsendi (assembly GCF_021028975.2). Taxonomy (NCBI): domain Eukaryota; kingdom Metazoa; phylum Chordata; class Lepidosauria; order Squamata; family Sphaerodactylidae; genus Sphaerodactylus; species Sphaerodactylus townsendi. Next base: position 101,055,165 of record NC_059431.1, on the reverse strand, counting down.
AGCATGTTTTGAATTCCATTGATTTGGATGGGACAGTGAAGCCCATTTTATGATTTCCTTTCCTTTATTTGTGCAGCGTTAAACAGTATAATGTTTCATCAGAAGCAGGCCACCTTAGGTTCAATGGGATGTGCTCCCCAGCATTGTGGCTTTTGGAAGGATGGTGGAGAATGTTGAAATCTGCACTTGCTGAAGTGTGGCAGGATCATGTCCTTTGTCCACAGGATCAGCCTGTCACTGGTTTTATTGTGGCACAAGCCTTTTCGAGCAGTCAGAGTTTTGTTTACTGCCTTCTGTTTTATACATTCAGTGGAACTGTTCTTCCACCTGCGCCATCCAAGAGACCAGGTGGCTGGCCACGGCACTGCAGCCACGCCGTGCTGCCATTCTCAAAGAGGTTTTCTGGGGGAATGGGGAGGCTTCAAGAGCATAAAAGCCTCCCTGCTGCCAAGAAGCCCCCATTGGGCATAATAGACTTATACCACCCAAAAGGGTGGCATAAGTCTCTTGTCCTGACCGCCAGCGTAATGCAGCAAATGGCCGGGAGAGAGCCAATGTTTCCCCAGCCATGCCTCCAACTCACCTCCATTGTGCCAGCAGCAGGGGTGCTGAGACCCTGCACCTCGTCCAGCTTCACGTCCCAGTGCTGGGGAGGCTGCAGTGACCGCATGCCTGTGGTTTTGCTCCTCTGTCTGGGCAAGGACCCAGAGTGGGCAAATCTACTGGCAAGGCTGTGCATCGCTTCAGGGGCAAATTCTCTCCCCCCTCCCCTCCCCTCGCCTGCCGCCTGCTATGGTTGGTGCCATCAGACAGCCGGTCAGACAATTTTTATTATGGTCAGAGACCAGCATGAGGTAAATAAAGTAAAGGACAAAAGATACTACAGGGTAAAAATAGTAAAACAGAGATATGCATCTAAAAGGAATAAAAGTAAAACTTACTAGTAAAGGGAAGTTGGGAGCACAAAAGGTACGGGAATATAAAGGAAACAGAATAAAACATAAATACTAAAGGAGAATTAAAACTTTAAAACTATAAAGGGGAGGTGGACATAAAGCAATACAGTTGGTAGTTTGAAGGCTATAGCTATCAAATCAAATCACTGAGCCCACTTTATTGCACTGATCCACTTGGATCTAAGCCAGGGAGCAAACCAGCCTATAGGCACATTGGGAATACTGACATGGGGGTGGGGGATGGGCTCACATGCAAACATGGCAGTCACAGAACCAGCTACTTATAGGCAGTGGTGTAGCGCACAGGGTGGCACCAATGCAGGGCGTGGTGGGGGTGTTACGGGGCATTTTGGGGTGGGAGGGGGAACAGGGCACACACATGCCCCAGGCACAGTTCCTCTTAACTACGGCTCTGCTTATAGGAAGCTCAAATGCATGGAAGAAGAAAGGTAATTTTAAAAGAGTGGGAAAGAGTGAGAGGGAATAAAACCAATATTGTGATGGCAGCTTCAGACGAATCAATAGTATTTTAATCTGCATGGCAAACCCAATCTCAAGTGACCAATCAGAAGCCTTGATGGGCAAGAGCCCCGCATGGCCTCACCAACCTTCCAAAATCCATTGATGGGTGCCATGAAGGGTGTTGATGGGCACTACGCTGGGGACCTCTTTTCTAAGGCCCCTTCCACACATGCAGAATAATGCACATTCAATCCACTTTCACAATTGTTTTTAAGTGGATTTTGCAATTCCACACAGGAAAATCCAGCTTCAAAGTGCATTGAAAGTGGATTGAAAGTGCATTATTCTGCATGTGCGGAAGGGTCCTAAGTGGTAGTTCTCACTCAAGCATGTCTCTGGTCTACACCAATTCAGGATGTTTTATGAACTACTCGCTGTGCTGTTACTAATATTGATAAGTTGTGAAGATTTGGGGGGAGGAGGAACAATTTAGTGATGACACCTCACCCTCCCAAAAAAAAACAAAACGAAACCCACTCACCTTCCAGGATGCAGTTAGCTCTCAGGGACTTTAGCAGCCAACAGTCTCTCTCCTTTTCTTCCCCTTTAACTCAGACATTCTGAACATGTTGTCTCTTTTGGAGCATCATCGAGATGGTTTTCAGGACTCATCAGGATGGTTTTCAGGGTTTCTCTTCCCTCCTTTAGGGGAGTCATATCTTTGCACTTGGGGAGTCCAATGAAGAGGCAGAGAACTCTACCTTGTCTGTGGGTGGCCGAGTTATTTGCTTTTGTTGTTCCCAGAGGGGACAGCCTGTTTAGTATTAGATACAGTGATGCTAGGCATGTGATTTAGGAGCACACATGCTCAGAAGAGAAACATTGGGACAGAGTCCCAGACAGATACATGCAGTCCTGTGATGCCAAGTTAGCATCAATTTGTAGTGCTTCTGGTATAACCAAGTTGTTGGTCAAGCAGAGGAACAATCAAGTTCAATAGGCAATGTTTACATAAAGCAGTGATTCCCAACCAGGGTTCCGTGGTACCCTGGGGTACCATGAGCACGTCCCAGGGGTACCATGACAATGCTACCGCCTGCCCCCCCCCTGGAATCAATTGGATTTTGAAGTGGGGGGGGGGGGTTGGAAGCCTCATGGGCTCCCTTTAAACAACATTGAAAAACAGCATTGTTTTATTTGCCTAAATTCGGTGTGGATTGGGGGGTAGATTTAAAGGGACCTCTCCCTTTAAATCCCCCCAATCCATGCCGAATTTAGACAAACAACATGGCTGTGAACGCTGCTTTCCCTCCCCTCCCCCTGCTTGCCACTCCCCCCACCTACAGGCCAAAAACGGAAAAAACCCTAAAAAATGCAAAAAAAAATCAAATGAACCTCAAGGGTACCCTGAGATATGAAGAGCGAGGTCAAAGGTACCGCAACATTGAAAAGGTTGGGAAACAGTGACATAAAGTAAATATCGAGGACCATAAACTTACCATAAAACCATTTTCTACCCTTTCTGCGAACCAGAATTCAGAATCTTTACTGGCATCAGGAGCATCCTATTTAACTCCCCCTAACCCTTTCTTTCCTAGGTTTGCAAAATGCGGCTTGTAAAAATCCTGGCACTCTATTAAGCCTATCAAATTGCGTACACACAGGTTGGTTTGCGTTTCTCCAGATGCCACAAAGTGCTTGGGCGGGGGCGGGGAGAACAGGGAAGGAGAGAAAATGGTGCAGCTTGTGACGTCTGCTACTGTTTACTGATTCAGGGATACTTCCTCACAGCCTTCCTGATGGCAGGCTGTTCAGATGGCTCTTAAGCCGGGCTTGACCTTTTTGTCTTTTGACCTCCCATGCATGAAATTAGGTAGCAAAAGAAAATGTGGAAGAAAGGATCAAAACAAACCCAACGCACACACAACCACTTGCAAAAGCACAAACACTCGAGGATGCTCATTGTACCAGCTTCTAGCCAACGGGTGGCAACAATTAGAATTATTTATTTTGGGTCTCCTGCCACACCAAGCATTTGACTCCCAGACTACAAGCTCGCTTTCAAGTATAAGAAATCTGTATGCATTTGGTGGATTTATTCTTCCTAAAGGAACTATCAGCAATATTGTACTGGCTCACCATGAATTGACACCATTTTTAAAGTGTTTGATTTCATTCATTTCCTGGAGCAGCATATTGGCACTTTCTCTATTTGCCAGGAGGGGATTGTAAGGTACAACCATGTGCTTGGCTGTAATGCGTAGTTGTAGTGTGGTCTTCGTACAACATGTTGCTGAATCTGCCTGATGTTAGGCATGTGCCTACACGTGCCTTCAGTTTTATCCCTACAGTATTTCTGGTCCCTCAAGTCCTATAGCAGTGGTGGTGAACCTATGGCACGTGTGCCAGAGGTGGCACTCAGAGCCCTCTCTGTGGGCACGCCCGCACAGAGTTTGTCATGTGGGGGGAGCGGAAAATCACACACCCCCACACACACACATATCTAGGCTGGCCTTGCTTCTGAGTAAACCCTCCTTGGGCCATGATTCACCTGTTGCACAGTTGATTCACCAAGCTTACTCCCGAGTAACGTGCGCCTCGGAGCAAACCGTTTTTTTCTAAACTAAAACCTCAGTATTCAGGTTAAATTGCCATGTTGGCACTTTGCGATAAATAAGTGTGTTTCGGGTTGCAATTTGGGCACTCAGTCTCGAAAAGGTTCACCATCACTGTCCTATAGAATCCATACAGGCTATGCTGATTCCCCTAAGCCTGATGACAAAATAGGGGGAATTGTGTGATAAGAAAGATCTTGCAGATCTTCAAAAGAAAGGATCCTCTTTTCCCTCTAGATCAGGGGTCCCCAAACTTTTTAAACAGGGGGCCAGTTCACTGTCCCTCAGACTGTTGGAGGGCCGGACTAAAAAAAACTATGAACAAATTCCTATGCACAAATGATTGTAAAATGTTTGATTTCACCTTTCAGCCTTTCTGTCATGGTCTATTTTTAGAACAGTGACCAAAGTATGTCAAGTACAGGGTGGGCTCCAAATATTGTTGGGGAGGCTGTGGAATACCTTCCCCTGTAAAAAAAAGCAGAACTTTCCCAATGAAGCATTCCATCTAACCCAGGATCAGGTATCTTCCTGGGTTCTTCCTCCCTAGCTGCCAGCGAGCAATTCACCAGCCTGGCTGATGCCAATGGGAGTGAGGCGGAACAGAAAGCCTGAGAGCAACACATGGAGTAGCCGAGAGGGAAGGGCGGAGCAGGAGTTGCCACGTGTAAGGTTTCCAACTCTGGGTCAGAAAATTCATGGAGATTTGGGGGTGCCATCATGTAATTGCAATCAACAGCCGTTGGGGCCGGTTCCTCCTCTCCCTCGAGCCCCCACTGCACATGAATGGAGCCATCGCCACCATGCCTGGCGGGCCGGATAAATGCCTTCAGGGGGCCACATTTGGCCCCCGGGCCATAGTTTGGGGACCCCTGCTCTAGATCCATGGTCTGTCTTCAGCCTGACTCCCCCAGTAAATTCTGGAAGATGTACACAAACAGTTTTTCCCTGCCTTTTGTCTCCCAAAGTGGCACTGATAAAGGAACAACATAGCATTTACTGATTGATTTTTTATTTATTTAAAACATTTACATCTCACCTTTCTGTCTAATGGGAGTCCTCAAGGTGATAAACAGTGAAACAAATTTAAAATGTATGTCTGCCTGTCTACCTACCTACCTACCCACCCACCCTGACATGGGTGGGCAAGGCTAGCCTAATCTTGGAAGCTATATTCGTTGGCCCTGCTTTGTACTTGGGCAGTAGACCACCAGTGAAGTCCAGAGTTGCTACACAGAGGTAGGCAATGACAAACCATCTCTGAATCATGTCTCTTGCCTTGAAAACTATGTGAATGTAAATCGGCTGTGACAGCACTTCACCCACACAAACAAATCAAAACAAAAACAGAAAGAAAGTCAGTAAGGGAATGGCCTGATGAAACAAACGTCTTCATCCACTCATGGAGGACAATGAAGAAGGAGAAGAAGGAGAAGAAGGAGAAGAAGAAGAAGAGTTGGATTTATATCCCCCCTTTCTTTCCTGTAAGGAGACTCAAAGGGGCTTACAAACTCCTTTTCCCTCCCCCCTCACAACAAACACCCTGTGAGGTGGGTGGGACTGAGAGAGCTCAGAAGAACTGTGACTAGCCCCAGGTCACCCTGCTGGTGTGTGTGGGAGTTCACAGGCTAATCTGAATTCCCCAAATAAGCCTCCACAGAACAGGCGGCAGAGCGGGGAATCAAACCCGGTTCCTCCAGATTAGAGTACGCCTGCTCTTAACCACTACACCTATATCGCTGATCAAGCGATATAGGTAAATCTCCCTGGGGAAGATCCCATAGTAGCTAGTTCTGGGTGCAGTTGTAATGGTTCATTTATTATTGTTCCTTGGAATGTTAAGTATCCTTTGCTATTTGATCAGAGACCCAGCAGGTGGGCAAATAAATGTTTAGGATAGCATTTGCAAAGTCTGATCTTTAGATTTCCTACCTTGCAGCAGGCAGGTAAGGGATACTGGATATCATCACACCATTTTATTTATGTCTATCCACCTGTTTTTTTGCCAGAGATGCTGTAGGCAGCTTACAAACAATTGAAAACAATGTAAATGATAATTACATCTTAAAGTCACATTTATGCTTGTGTCATTATACTGGAGAGGAAAGAAAGGTCATTCCAGTGCAGCAGGAAGTTATCCAAGTGCAACGGTTTAGATGCAAGATGCTGGGATCCAGCAGATGATTACCGTACATCCAATCAATCCAAGAAGATACTAATGAGAATCAATACATTTATTTATTTACTTTATTTATAGTCCACCTTTCTCATGAAGATTCATGGCTGATAACAGGATGTTTTTTAAGCAAAAAAACCCACCAGAGTAATGCAAATGATAAATAATGCAGCAAGTGGCTTAAAAATTTGTACAGACATTAAGAGTGTAGTCCTAAGAAGAGTTACACCACAGGTATCAAACTCGCGGCCCTCCAGATGTTTATGAACTACAATTCCCATCAGCCCTTGCCAGTATTGCCAGTGCTCATGTTGGGAGGAACTGATGGGAATTGTAGTTCATGAACATCTGGAGGGCCATGAGTTTGACACCCCTGAGTTACACCTTTCTAAGTTCATTGATTACAGTGGGCTTGGAAGGGCATAACTCTTTTTCGGTTTGCCCTATAAAAACCACAGGGGTGGATGGAGTGGCAATTCTCAACTGGGATTCTTTCTCCTTCCAGAAGAGAATCTCAGGCACTGAATGGGAAGGTCTTGCGTGGAGTACCAGAGAAAAAGGTAGATATTCTGTTGGTAAAATGTCCACCTAGCACCCAAGTGGGCACCCTGCTGAGGGCGGCAGAGGAGATTGCAAAGTGGGTCTTACATTTCCCCTAAATTACTAGTCTTAGGGTCTGAGAAACCCAGGCTCAAATCCTCTTCCATGGAAGCTTGCTGGGTGATCGTGGGCCACTCATATTATCTCAGCCTGACCTACCTCATAGGGTTGCTGTAAGGATAAAGTAGAGAAGAAGAATAGTTTGGACTGATACCCTGTCTTTCTCCCCTGCAAGGAGACTCAAGGGAACTTACAAACTCTTTTCAAGGAGCAGCAGTGGCGTAGGAGATTAAGAGCTCGTATATCTAATCTGGAGGAACCGGGTTTGATTCTCCGCTCTGCCGCCTGAGCTGTGGAGGCTTATCTGGGGAATTCAGATTAGCCTGTACACTCCCACACACGCCAGCTGGGTGACCTTGGGCTAGTCACAGCTTCTTGGAGCTCTCTCAGCCCCACCTACCTCACAAGGTGTTTGTTGTGAGGGGGGAAGGGCAAGGAGATTGTAAGCCCCTTTGAGTCTCCTGCAGGAGAGAAAGGGGGGATATAAATCCAAACTCTTCTCTTCTTCTTCTTCTTTTCTCTCTCCACAACAGGTAGGTTGGGGCTTGAGAGTGTTGTGAATAAACTGTGATTAGCCCAAAGTCCATCCAGCAGGCTGCATGTGGAGAGCTGGGGAAACAAATCTAGCTCACTAGATAAGAGTCTGCCACTCAGGTGGAGGAGTGGGGACTCAACCCCAGTTTTCCAGATTAGAATCCACTCCTCTTAACCACTACACCATGCTGGCTCTCTAAAGGACAGAAGAATGCTCTGAGTTTCTTTGGGTTCCCTACTGGGAGTAAGGCTGAGTATAAAAGGAGTAAATAAAATTGCTGGTCCCTCACCCTGCTTCCAGAGAACTATGGAGTCAAAATATTGTTTTTACAGAAATTTGAAATGAGCACCGGGTTATAGTGACACACAATGCCACAAACACAAGCACATACCATCAGTGATGTTTTCTGAAGGGGAATTTTGTTGTTGTTACTGCTGAGGCCTAGGATATGCCTGAAGAATGAACACTTTTTCAATTTCCAAGATAAATGTGACAACAACAGGAAGCAGAAATGGGGAAATAATTCAGTTCAAGTACATTCAGTTCTTGAACTTTTGTTCCATTGGCTATTAACACTCTGAAAAGGTAAAGTAGATTCCTTTCCTTCAGGGGCAAAACGATTGAAAGATAAGAAGCTAAATCTCTCAACAGCTTTTCTCAGACAATGACAGGCAAGGTGGAAAATACTGAGGAAAATAGAGTTTTGATGAAGGAGAATTTTTGCAACAGCTTGAAGTGAAATGCTAAGAAAATACATTTAGAGAGACAGAATAAAAATGAACTCTGAGAATTCCTCATATCACATTGTGTGTGTGTTTGTGCATGATAAAGCTATCTTCTAATCAAAACATTTAAGTTAATTGAGCTAATTTTTGGTTTGTTTGAGATTATATACATACAGAGAGAGAGAGAGAATTTATTTTTAAGCTGTGAATTTTTAACTGCTAGGCACCTAGAGGGCCTTAATTGGGTAGAAAGTCAGAATAAAAATGATTTAAATAGTCAACTATTTTTTTAACTTGTTCATAATAAAGAACTAATCATATTTACATATATCGATTGAGGGAATGCTTAAGATTCTATATTCATATAGAACAGTGGTTGCTGCAACCCTTTAATACAGTTCCTCATGTTGTGGTGACCCCCAACCATAAAATTGGTATATATAAAATATAAAAAGACCATTTTCCGATAGTCTTAGGCGACCCCTGTGAAAGGGTCATTCGACCCCCAAAGGGGTCCCTACCCCCAGGTTGAGAATCACTGATATAGCATGAAATCCTCAGTACTGGTGGCCTTTTTATCTATCAGCCTGTGTATCCCACCCTTTGTTCAAGGAGCTCAGGCATACATGGTTCTCCTTTCTCTGTTTTATCTTACAACACAACAGCCTTGTAAGGTATGTAATGCTGAGAGTGTGGGATTGGTCCAAGGTCCATTAGCGAGCTTCAATGCAATGTAGTAGCAGATATTGGCAACCTCGTGCAGCCCTTGGGCACATTTGAAAATCTGACACCGGATGTTAGGTGCAACCATAAAATGACTGCTGTGGAGGGAGGAGTCAGCCACAAAATGGTTGCTACAGGAGGTGGAGTCACCGAGAAAAATCAAAGAGGGAGGTCATACATCACTCTTAACATTTCAGGCAACAGCTCTGTTTAACACGATGCCTTTTGAGATGGACACGTTGTTTAAAACTGTTTTTTCACATACACCCAGATTCCTTTCAGTCATGTGGGCCTTGTTTTGTTTTGGCAGCTGTTGCCAAAGCTATTTTTAAAAAATCTACACAGATGATCCAACAGTCGTTTGATCCCTTGGAGTCAAGGTTGCCATCTGCAAAAAGGGGTCTCACAACCACCTCTTTCAAAGCAGTCAGAACTGCATCTTCTTGCAGAGAGGTGCTTATTACCTCAAGCAACTGAGCCCAGCTTGATACCCACAGTCATAAAGACAAGGGTTGAGTCTAGAGGTGGTGGTCCGCTCACTTCTGAGCAGCTTGTCCATTTCATCAGGCTTCATCAGCTAATTGCATACAGCTAAGACTGCGTCATGCTCCAAGGGTATCCAGAGATTGAACTAAATCAACTGTGAAATCTGAATCAAAGTGAATGTGAGCAATTCCACCCAGAAGAGTCACACAGAAGGGTCTGCACATTCTCCAGGTATACATTCTCAGGAGCCTGGAATAAGAGATCCCTCACAACCTGGAGAAGGTCTGCAAAATGGTGTTGTGGAGGTACAATGGCAGGGGCAGGGGACACGGGGGGGGGGGGTCAACTGTCCCCAGGAGCAACGGCGTGTGTGTGTGTGTGCAAAATCACCCCCACCCCCCTCCTCCCTCACGCCGACCCAGTTTGGAAGAACCGGGTTGGCACGGGGGAGGGTCCTGAAAACAGGCACCTGTTCGAGTCGCCTCCTTCCCTCCCCAGGCCCTCGGGGGCAGGGCTCAGGGGTGGGAGTGGCTTGGACAGGCATTGCGGCAGCAGGCCGCCTCCTGGGATTCCTGCCTCAGCGCCCTGCCCCCCACCTCCCAGCAAGCTGGCTTCAGCCTCCCCAGGCCTGGAAAGGGCAGGAGGCAGCCTACAGGGAGGCCAGGGGGCAGCTCAGGCAGGCACCATGGCAGCAGGCCAGTCCAGGATCCAGCCAGCCGCTGCTGTGCCCGTCCCAGCCACCCCTGCCCCGAGCATGGGGGGGGGATGCCCAGAGGAGGTGCTGTCCCCGGGCGCCATCCCCCCCATACACCTTTGTACAATGGAATTGGAGAACTGAGCTCACTTTACCAACATCCCTATAGGAGTGGGCACAATAACGTTCTCTGTTTAACAATGTGATCAGATCCAGCTCTATGGATGGGTGTCCATGAAAATGCTCTGTGGCATGAAATGCTTTGAACCACCCTCTTGCATTGCTGGTACCTGAAGGGAAAAAAATGCTCTGGCCACAGGGATTCATATAGAATATCATCTATATGAGATTGCTGATCACGACTGCTAGGAAACTCCAGCTGGCCAGGAAAAAAAGGTAAGAGGCTGTTAACATTGGAACAGACCCTTCTGTAAGTCTTGAAGAACTCCACTGGCTACAAGTTTGTTACCTGGCTTAATTCAAAGCACTGGCTTTGCCCTACAAAGACCTAAAGGGACATCCAAACGACTGCTTTCTCCCATATGAACTTGCCAGGCCTGTAAGATCTTGATTTAAGTCCATCTTTCCTTGCCCAGACCTTTGAGCAAGAACTGTACACCCACCTACTGCACAAGGTGTCTATTGTGGGGAGAGTAAGGGACGGTGGCTGTAAGCTGTTCTGAGGCTCCTTAAAGGTAGAGAAAAGTGGGATATAAAAACCAACTCTCCTAGGCTCATTCCGCACACGCAGAATAATGCACTTTCAAGCTGCTTTCAGGGCTCTTTCCCCAGGCTATGCTTGAATGGCGAAACAGTTTGTGAAAACAGCTTGAAGAAATGCATTATTTTGCGTGTGCGGAATGAGCCTTAGGCCCTTCCCGCACATGCAGAATAATGCACTTTCAAGCTGCTTTCAGGGCTCTTTTGAAGCTAAAAGGGAATGGCAAAACAGAAAGTGCCAGGAAAGCAGCTTGAAAGTGCATTATTTTGCGTGTGCGGAATGAGCCCTACTTTTAGTGGCTCTTTGTTTGTATAATTCCCTCAGCCTAACTGTTTGACTGGCACATTCACTGATCTTTTTACCTGCCAGGTGATACAATAGCCAGTGGTGGCGAACCTTTGGCACTCCAGATGTTATGGACTACAATTCCCATCAGCCCCTGCCAATTGGCCATGCTGGCAGCGGCTGATGGGAATTGTAGTCCATAACATCTGGAGTGCCAAAGGTTCGCCACCACGGCGACAATATAAGGCCCTGATAAGATAAAAAAGAGAGCTGACATATTAGCCAAATGGCAAGCATTTATCAAAGAGGCAGAGACTAAAGGTAATGTAGATTTTTGGAAGTTAATTTCACTTGCCCATAAGCAGACAAGTAACTCAATGGCAAATACCATTTCTGAGGAAATAAGGGAACACAACTTTGCTGCTTGATATAGGGACTATCAGTTATTGATTCACTCAAATATTCTCTTGGACAAAATCCCACAATTGACACTGATATCAACAGGGGGAAACATAAGAAGCTCCTGGACAGTGGTTTTGTTAAAATCTAACATAGACTGGTGGGCACTGATCCTGTCCAACCTTTTTGCCCATAGGGATCAAACTGCCTGGATACCATAAGGGGCAGCCCTGCCAGTGCAGGGGGCAAACATGCCAGCAACCGGCCACCCCTCTGCTCTGTCACGCCAAAACCTGGAAGTGTGGGGTGCATCATGGGAGGCCATGGCATGGTGGTCCTGGGGGTGGAACCGACATTAGTCGGCTTCCACTAACGTCACAATGTAGAAAAGCCAGCCTCTTGGACTTACACTGCACTTTTGTGCAGTTTAAGCCATTGTGACCAATGGGGCAATTTGGGCAGTGGGAGGGATTGCAAGTTTCCCTCCCTGTTGTGCTGCCGAAATGCCCCTTTGGAGGCGGGGTGACACTGCCTTCACAACAACAACAACAACACCGGCTGCTGCAGCACAGCTCCACAAACTGTGCATTTAGGCACATGTTTACACTTGTCTTAGCAACCACATGGACTAAAAGGTTAACTTGCCTTTTAAAAAATAAAAGCAGATTTTAAAAAATGGTTTATGGGCAAAGAGCCTTGAAAGCTGCTGTATGTTTTATACTGTTTGTCTATTACAAAGCAACTATTATTACTGCACGCCACATTTAGTCTTATGTGGCTGAAGAAAACCTTTGGGAGCTCACCAATGGTCACAAAAAACTATTTTAGTATGGCTTCTTTTCCAACGTTTAGACATCTAGATCGGCATTGCTGCAGTCAGGGTGTTTGTTCTTTTGGTTTAATTTATATATATACTAGCGGGGCCCAGCCACGCGTTGCTTTGGCTTATTGTGGTGAAATGGGAAAGGAACAGTAGCAGCAAATCAATTGCACAGTACATGCTCATGCAAACACGCAGCCTGATACTGTGCGATGTCATTGATATATGTCATGACATGCAGTATATAGTCATGACATGCAGTGCTTAAGGAGCAGCAGTGACATAGTGGTTAAGAGCAGGTACATTTTAATCTGGAGGAACCAGGTTTGATTCCCCACTCTGCCACTTGAGCTGTGGAGGCTTATCTGGGGAATTCAGATTAGCCTGTACACTCCAACACATGCCAGCTGGGTGACCTTGGGCTAGTGACAGTTCTTCTGAGCTCTGTCAGCCCCACCCACCTCACAGGGTGTTTGTTGTGAGGGGGGAAGGAAAAGGAGACTGTAAGCCCCTTTGAGTCTCCTACAGGAGAGAAAGGGGGGATATAAATCCAAACTCTTCTTCTTCTTCTTAACCACATTGTTGATAGAAATCAAATTCGGCACTAGCAAAGGAGAGGAAGGGTCAATGGATTAATATGGATTAGAATAATTATTTTATCATTGTTTCCATGGTCCTGTGACTATGGTTCTTAGGACTCTTTCCTGGGAGCAAACCCTGTCAAAAAATGTGGGACTTTCTCAGTAGCCCAGCTTAGGACTGCTCCCTGAATGCAATTCTGCCAATTGCTATCTTTCAGTTTTTGTTTCTATCTTTCATCTTTTGGTATTTTCAAACCCCTCTGGAGTATTCATCTGCTTGAAGGGGCACATATGTGTGTTTGTACATGGGTAAATATGAATGTGCATGCACGTTCACTGCCAAATGATAAAGACACCTCATTTATTTTTATGTGAGTTCCAGTCAAGCAAAGACTTTAAGAATAATGTAGTGAAGCAGTACTTTACAGAAATCAATTTCATTAATTCCAGATCCTCTTTTGCCCCATTATACAACTGTATGAAAATTACTAACTGTGAAATATAAAAGGTTTTTCGGTAATTGAAACCTTTCCCCCCTTTTTTGCTTTTAGTTAAATTTTGAAATCAATAAATTCAAATTAAAAACACCACCAACCCCACTGGGTCAATATATAGTTCTAATAAGTGTGAAACAACCATGTTTGTTATATATTTTTCTGTCAGGAGAAGGAAAGATGTTTTTTGTGCTGGCTTTCTCTCAACAACCTTTCATGAGGCCTTTTCTGCATGAGTTGTTTACAACACATGCCACCAAATGCAGTTTTTCTCTTTTATTTCCACATGTTTTTCCGTCCATTTGGTTCCAGAAACATTTTCCCTTCATTTTTCCTCCGCTGTTTTCCTGAGCATTTTTGTCATGATTTTTTCCTGTCTTTTTCTGAGCCAGCTTCCCTTGTGTGCTCATGTTGAAATGGTCTTTATTTCTCCACTACCATGCCCCCAGGTAGTTGCTCAACCATTTTCTCCTCTCCCTCATTCAGCCATTTTCTCCTCCCCCTCATTCTCCCCTTTCAAAAGGAATGTATTATTTTTTCTTTTTGTCATATCACATTAACAATGTCACATTAGAGCACAGACACAAGTAAGGTCTACTGAGTCAACTTTGTCGATTTCATCTTGAACAAGCAGTGTGATGTCAAGGGAAAGATACCCTGTATCTGCAGTGAAATTGACAAGGGATGTTGCTTTTGCAAGAGGAAATTTGTGAACCAACGCCAACTGCCACTGATGATCATGGGTCTGTACCAAGCATCTCCTGAAATGCTGGCAGAGTGGCCGGGTCTAAGCTCTGCTTGCTCCTGGCCACCAGCAGACCTCTAGGGCAGTGACCTACCAAGAAATTTCCCTGTCTAGTTAAATGGCCATTCTGCCCGGCGTACAATAATATGGCAAGATAAAAAGATATACAGCTATGCTATAGGACAGGACCATGTTGAGCCTTTGGGCACTCTGGGTATTTTGAGAAATGGCAGTAAGTGCCAATATAACATGGCTGCCATCAGTGGGAAGGTTCCAAGCCAAGCATCTTCCTATCATGGGGACAGCTACTTCCAAATGGATATTCCTTGCAGACCTGATGTAATGTAACCAATGCCATTTTAGTATTTGTGTTTAGTTTGGATCTTAGGGTCCAGGGGATAAGAGCTTAATGAGCATGTGCAGTTGATAAACTTGCTTACTTATTACCAACTGCAAGAGCCCCACCCTCCTCAGTTGATCTGCAACAGCAGAAGGAAGGCCTACAGCTCAACTGAGGAGGAGTAGCATTGTAAATACTAAAATGGCATGGGCGATTTTGCACACACACACACACACACACACACACACACACACACACACACACACACACACACACACACACACACACCCATGATAGGATGGTGCGCACCCGGGGACACGTGACCCCACATGTCCCTGTGGCAGCTCCGCCCCTAATCCAATTTATTAAAATACGACAGAAAGCATTTGGGGAAACATTGCCCAAAAGATTACTAACCATGAATGTGAAGGTTAATAATCCCAGTGAATATTAACTAATTATCTCTGATGCAAGAAGTAGGTATTTTAACAGTTGCATGGCGGATGCAGACATCTACAGCCCTGTGTTTTATCCTCCCTTGTAATATCTAGTGATAGTAGATGTGTGATATGATGTCATTGCTGGGATCTTCCACATGACTATTTACCCCAAGTTATGCTTTTGTGAAGTTTTTTTTTTCTGCTTCACCACACTATCATCGTGCATCAGTACACCTTGGAGGGTTTCCCCAACTTTTCTCCAATTTTTCTCTGCTTTGCTTCAAGTTTCTTGGAGCAACATAGATCAAGGTCAGGGACAATAAGAAACTGGACAATGAAAGTTTAAAATGTTGGGAGATGTAAATAAGCTTCGCATGTCACTGATCTATGTAATGCAATGTTTTAATTTTTTAAAATTAATTTTTTAAAAAGTTTTTTAGGAAAGATTGCAGTAAAGCCAGGATGGCTGCTGCTTGGGTAGAAAATTAGGATTTTCCAGTCCACATCACAGACATCTCCCCTGATCCAGCCATTTCCTGCCCCTGTAATTAGGGAGGGGACTTATTTATTTATTTTTAAAATCAGCACTAGAATATTGTTATATCAATATACAACAGAGGTACCAGGTTGCATCCCACCTCTGGATTAGCCACAGTTTTCTGAGAACTCTCTGAGCCCCACCTGCCTCACAGGGTGTCTCTTGTGAGGAGGGAAAGGGAATGAGATTGTTAGCTACTTTGAGACTTGTTAAAGATAGCAAAAAGTGGGATATAAAAACCAACTCGTCATTGTCTTCTTCGTTGTCATCATTTCCCCCCTTCTTCTACCATCATATCACAATTAAGCAACACTTTTTTGTTTCACCAGCCATAACTGGGAAAAGAGGAGAAGGCACAAGATGGTGTGTTTTGGTGGAAGCCATACTTACTGTTGAAATACTAAGTTCCAAACGGAGTTTTCACCAGAAAATTGCCCATATTTCATTCATTACAATGTATGTATCGGGGGGGGGGGGGGCATTCCTGTGACCATGTGTAGCTTTTAATTTAACCTTCAAAATGTCACCTGCAATTTTCTTACAAACATGTCAAGAAAGCTTCTTCTTTTTTTGCATCTTCTCTGAGCTAAATATGGCAAAAGATCTTAAATAGGGGATTTACATATATCTCAGATACCATTTGAAGTCATGCTTGCATTTATCTAATCTTCCCGGTGCCGGCCTAACAACCCATTTCCAATATCATGCATAATTAATTTGTTTACCATATAGTAATACGATTAGTAACTTCACATTTTACACGGGGTACTGAGTCATGTTCAAATAAAACAAGTTCTAATGAGAAAAATTGGATGTGGCAGCAAACTAGTGTTCCACTAAGCAATCCAGATTCATGTGTGTTTGCCTATCTTTCCTGCATGTATATTTGTAAGGATTCCACTGTAAACAAGATAATTTCTCTCGTGTTGGTTTAGCCAGAGTAAATACATTTAATGAACAACACTTTCATTGTAAATATTGCAACAAATCAAGAAAGGGTTTTCCAGAACCATTAGGGATCCTGGCAAAGTTTTAAGAATTACTTATATCTTCAGTATGACAATTGATTTGATCAGTTAATGTAGGTTATATTAGATACCTAACTTTTAGAATCCCTGTCTCATTATGTCCAATCGATCCAGTTATGTAAACTTCACCTGCAGCTGCCAGACGTGTACACCTCTCTTCTGTGCTCATTCTCCTAGGGCCAAACTACACATTACAACTATCACATGATTGCCACAGGATAGCAGAACACCAGATGCTAGTTGCTGATAGGAACTCAATTCAGAAGTACGTCAGAGGGCTGATTTGATTTGGCACAATGGCATGGGAGAAGGGAGTAGCTGTTTGTAACCTGTTTGTAACTTCTTCCTCCACGATTTTCCTAGGGGGGGTTATTTGCTCCATGGGGGGCTGCATGCACAAGCATGCACTGGACATGTAGTTTCCAAACTTGACAAATAATCACTGTCTCAGGTCAGGAAAACAGCATGGTTGTGATGGTGGTGGAGGTCACCCCCTTCCTACTGAATCATTAGCAAATCCTGCCCCCCTCATTGCAGCAATTCAGTTATTGTTCCCAGTGTAGCAGCCATTTTGTGGTAGCACACTCTACCATTCCTCTCAATTTATCAAAATCATTGTACCATAGCTTCCTATTTACGTTCCTTCGTAGCCACGCACAGTGTGGCACAAAAAAAAGGCTGTGCTCTGGTTGGCTGGAAGGTTGGCTGGAAGGTTCGAAAGGCGGGAAGAATAAGCCGCATTTGTCCCGTTTCTCCCCACCGATCCGGCTTTGGAGCATGATTGGGAAAAAAGGTGCACTTCAATGCAGGTTCTAAGTAAAAATGGAATAAGGGGGGGAGCGCGTGCCAGAACCGGGATGAATCCATGTTCGGCACTTAAGTGGTGGGAAATTTTTGCTTAAACTGTGGGGGGTTTTTTTGCATGAGTATCACGCAATAAATTGACCATGGGGAATCGACCATTGTCCCATATAAACATGAAGTCATTCCCTCTTAAAGTCACCGTTCTCTTCCAATTTGGGTCTGACTCCCAGCTGAGATCACTGCAGGTTGCTTCAAGTTATTGGAGCTCTGCCAGGGTATACCAGCTGAAGATTTTATACAGTATCTTTGTTCAAAATCAAAATACTTTAAAAAAGCAAATAGTAATAAAGGAAGGAAAATCTGATTTAATGTCCCCACAGTTGGGAGAAAATAATAAGTTTGCATTACACATTACCATGAATGGATATTCAAGCCACAGCAGGGTGGCAGGGCAGCTGCTGCCCTTTGAGATACTAGAACTTAATGAAGTAGGATAAACCTTGCCGAGGAGACAAACACATAAATGAGATTTATCCCCAGGAAGGATTAAGTTTGGTACTTATACATTTCAAAGCACAAACAGTGAGCAAAGCTTTCCACATGTCAACAGGCTGTGGGGGCTCCAGAGTGGGGATGGTGATTTGAGTTTTACATGTGCTAAATATGGCACAAATCCTCTGAAATGCATTAAAACCAACTCCTTGATGTGAGTATAACCTTCCAGGGTCATTCATAAGGTACCGTAGCCCAGCTGGGAGGGTAACGTCCCTGTGACAATTTTCCAGGAAAGAGTGTAGCTACTCTCCCATTCTGGCATAATTTGCAATAGAAAATAGAAGAAAAAAAATAATCCTTATTCAAGAGTGTGTCACTTTTTCATTCAAGAGGCAAATGCAGGAAAAGAGCAACTTGATTTAAACATTACTGAGATATCTTTAATCTGCACTTTTTAGCAACCAAAGAGCCTTAGGTGGGCATATTTTTTCATCCATCACCCCCATCTTTATGGCAACTTTTTTTTTAAAAAAAGATACTGTTCTTCCACAAATGTCAGCTAGTTGTTTCATGGTCATTAATTCAGATAACATACTTGTTAACTGTGAGCAGATTTGATTTGGGACATGGCACCAGAAAAATCAGTCACTCATTATATTTCCAATTTGCGTAGTTAGCTTTGGCTAGTATGCAAGGAACAGCGGTGGTAAAACTGAGCGTCGCAGCCTTGGATTTTTCAGTCTATCCTGCATTCCTCATATTGAGCTATTTAATTTTTTTATTGAGGCTTCCCTTAAAAAACAACCACCAGCCATCACCCAAACCAATTTGCACATTTGATCAGGGAGAAACAAAGAATATCATCTTGACCCCAATGTATGGTTTGAAGACTGATATTTTTACATTGAACATATGTAAAAATACCAATTTCATGCTCTGACAGCTTATTCTGAGTTGGTGGTGAGATGACACCATGGGAATGTCAAATGTAAAGGAATTATTACATAACGCCAGCTGTTCACATGAGCCTCACTTGGTGTCCCATAAGGACTGTTCTTCAGAGGGAACAAAGAACCACCAAAGGAATACAGGTAAAGTCAGAAAGAATTAATTTCAATCTGAAAGTGGAGAGAACCCCTCTGAACCTGAAGTCTTTTTAGTCATATTATTCCACCTTCTTGTTTCCAGGACCACCTTGTTTCCCATGATTACCAGTTGCTGGTACACTGGAAGGTGGTACACTGTTTCCTCAATCAACATCTTATCCCTTCAAGACCCTCTCTATTTTGCTCTACCTTTCCCTTACAACATTGACCATTGTTTGTCCCTGATACTGTACATTTTTTTCATCCTGCTGGTACGTTTTGTCCAGGCAATACTGAACTTCCTGTAGGGAGGCCTGGACGCCGGGAGGCGCCGTGCCCGGTGAGCACACTCCCGGTCGGGAGTCCCCTCTCAGCTTGACATGCCAAGCTCACAGGTCGTTCATGTGCCCATCCTCTCCTCCGAGCTAATGTGTATTCGGGCAGAAACTGCTGACTCGCAGACTCTCTGGCTCCTGCAAGTACATGCCTTCTCTGACCACGGTGGCGCAACCCTTGCCTGTAACCCCCCGCTCGTCCCATTGTCTTTTACCCTGATAATCTTCATAATAAAAGGTGAAGGGAGAAGGCGCTCAAAAAGGACACTGGACGCCTCTCCCCTGCCGGACCTGCAACCCGTGTCTATTGTCCTTCACTTCCTGTCTGGTCCTGCCTCTCTACTCAGTGTTGCTAGACTTCTCCATGCTCCTAGACCCCGTGAGCCCACTCCTGCCTCACTTTTCAGGCGGAGCATCCCTTTAGCTTGGATTAACTAGGGTTGCCAGGCCAAGAATGGCAACTGGCAGGACAGCTGGGGACATAGGTGTGTGCATGCAATGTTGCCATGTCGCTTCTGGGTAAAACCTAGAAGTGACACTGTGTAGCTCTAGAAATTGCCAGAAACTCCAGGGGTGCAACCTGGGGAACACAGTTTTGGGACAGGAAGAACCTCAGCAGGCCATTAAATCATATACTCCACATCTAAAGCAGCCACTTTCTCCAAGGAAGATCATCAATTTTGTCAGGAGATCAGTTGTAACTCCAGCTCTCCAGGCCTGAGGTTGGTATCCACAGGTAGGTAGGGGTTGAATGCACCTGCCCTACTTCCAGTTGATCCTTCGGTGCTGCTTTGTGGCTAACACAAAGGAGACTCTGCTAGCATCAAGAAGTGTCTTTAGTGCTTTTAACAGAGAAAAGACGCTTCCTAATAGAGAACACCAATATATATCAAGAGATTATAATCTCAGCACCAAATTCAAGACCAATATAACAGTGGCAATCAGTTGCAAAGCCAAAAGAAAGCTAAACACAGACACTGGAGAAGACAAAGTATGCTATAATGGCTAAACTAAAGAATCTTGTAAATGGACAATCAAAACATGAGTTTTATGAGAAGTGGGAATTGCGTTTTTTATATGTGGCTGGATCTATTGCTTAAAAAACTAAATCAATAACAATACCAATGAAGTCTAAAATTAGATTTAGAGTTGTTGTATGAAAAGGTTACTATGTTACCAGTTGAGACTATAAGTAATTATTAAGTTGACATATACCAGTGGATGTTAATTAATTAATTAGAATAGAATAGAATAGAATCTTTATTGGCCAAGTGTGATTGGACACACAAGGAATTTGTCTCCGGTGCATATGCTCTCAGTGTACATAAAAGAAAATACATTTGTCAAGAATCATAAGGTACAGCACTTAATGATTGTCATATAGGTCTAGTAAGCAATCAGGAAACAATCAATAGTAATAAAAACATAAAATTAGTAGACGAAAAAAATAAGATAGAAAGTTCTCTCTTAAAATTGTATTATTTTTATATTTTATGGAATGTTAAGAGTCATCCATTGTTTTTTGTTTATATTACGTTATTTTTCATTTCTAGAATTTTCTAATCGGTCTCCATTTATATTTGGATAAAAATTAATAAAACATTGTATTTTTTAAAAGACCAACATCCATCACCTCCCATCTAGACCTTGCCTAGGGCAGAGAAATTAGCCCTTGCAGGTGACTTAAATCTCAGCACGAAGGCACGCGGGTGAGTAACATCACAGAAGAATAGTACAAACGAACACAAAGCTTTCCTGCGTCGAATATTGCCTCCTGCCACGCGGTTGCTCTAAATGCGGAAGAAGAGACTCCCAAGGCCTCCCACGTGCTCTTTATGCCTACGCTAATACAACCACTTTCGAGATCCTCCTCCCACCCCATATCCGACTTCACGAGTAGGCAACGTCACTGGCGCGCTCCCCCAATCAGAACGAAGCAGACGTTCCTTCCCCGCTGACATAACAGAGGAGACCAATCGGCAGCGAGCACGCCTTGCAGACTCTTTCCCCTCCCCCACATGACAACTCAAAACAGAATGCGTCAGACCGGGAGCGTTGGTACAGTCGCCCACTCACACGCATGCGCAGTGCTGACCGCGTTCCCATGGCCACGCAGGCGCAATCGTCACTCTTTGCGGGCCTCTCTGTCCCCTCCTTTCTCTCAGCCGGCGGAAGCACGGCCCAATCTGAGAGGAGGAAGAAGCAGGGAAGGGGCGGGGTCGCCAGTGGCGCCTGTTCCGGTCGCGAGGGGGCTTCCTGGTCGCAGCAGGCAGCGCTAGTGAGTAACGCGTGTGAGCGCGAGGGGGAGGTCGCCTCCCCTCCCCCACTCTCCCCTCAGGCCAGCCTCGGGGAGTGACGACCCTCGCCTCCATCGCTGCCCCTCACTCGTCGCCCCTCTGCTCAGTCAGCCTCGGCCCTTGCCAAACGGGGGTGGTGGTTCTGTGGTGGGGAGAAGTTTGTGGGGGTTTTAATCCGTCCAGTTTGTATGGAGCACAAGGTTGTGTGTGGGGGGCGATTTAAATGTGAAAGGAACAATTGTTCTCTCGACCGGCAGGCATTTTAGTCATGCTCAGAGGCACCCTTTTGTTAGACTGTGCGTGTGTGTCCCCCGCCGCCCCCTTAGCTGGTTCCTATCACAAGTCGTGGAGGCGGTTGAGAGTGTCGTCATAGTTGTGGCGACCCCGAAAGGTGTTCGAGGCAAGGGTCGCTCAGAGGTAGTTTGAGATTGCCTGTCTCTGTGTAGCGACCCTGGACTTCCTTGCTGGCAGTCCTGATTTAGATGAAGAAGAGCCCTCGGCTATTCCACTTGTGAAGCCCCTCCCAATCCCCCCCCCCCCACACACACACAACTAGAGTGTTTTAAACAAAATTGAGTAACGCCAATGATGATGGCGGGCATTCGTAATTCCGTAATTCACACTTTCTCCTATGAAGGACATAAGATATTATTGTTAAGTACTGTAGTGATTGAAACAAAATGCATAAATGTTAAAATTAACACCGTGAAAAACTGTTGCTATAACCGAAGGGTTGCTTAGAGACTACCCAACATTATGACAACATATGTAAGAAATGTCAGTGTCAGTGTAAAAAATATTACACACCTTGTGAGGCTTTAAGCTTCAGCCTATTCAAGCCTATAGCTAAGTCCAGCACTGCTTGCTGGGCCCTCATCCAAAATTAACCAGGGCTAACCCTGTTTACTTTCCATGATCTGACAAGATTGGGGTAGCCTGGGCTGTTTCTCAGAAGACATCACAATTCCTCAGCTTCCCTGAGATAAAACTGCTGAGTGTGTGTGTGTGGGGGGGGGGTATAGCCTAGGGAGAGGGGAAAGCAGCAGAGTTGATTACAGTGGGACCTTGGAGGTAAGAACAACGCCGAAGTTCTCGGCCATCTTAAGGACTCCTTAAAAGCTTACAAGTAGCTGTACTAGTCTGAAGGAAGTGCCTTTTATGGCTTCTGTTTTGGAGCGTTTATTTTATTAGAATTTTTAATTTCTCCCTTCCCTTTTTGGGTTCAGGGCAGCTTCCATCAATAAATATAGTAAACAAATCAATTTGTTAAGCAGATTTGGCATGTTACTTCATCTGATATGGTGAGACTGCAAGTGTTAGACGTTTTTCTTAAGCTTAATACTTTGCATTTTTGTACCCTATTTCAAGAGTGTTAAATGCACTGTTGGTAATCTCACAAAAGTACATCAGTGTTATTCCCCAAGTCTAAGATGACAGAAAAGGAGGCCTGGGAATGAGATAACGGTTTGCTTGAGGACCTTAAATGCATTCAAGGCAAGGGTGAGATTTGAACCTGTTGTACAAATTCATACTATATCTTTTATAATGTCCAAAATGTTTCACTAGTCATATATTTGATGAGTTAGGGTCTTACTGATAAAAGTTTCTACCTTAATGGGTTTTAGTTGTTAAGTGGCTCCTGGATTATTTTGATCACTGTAGAACACACAGGTGCTCTTATGAAAAAGTACCTACAATGATCCTGTTTTTCTCATCTTTGAGTCTAGAATAGTTGCTTTTTAAGTTGGCAGATTATTTACTGTTATTGTTAACTTAATTTATAGTCTGCCTTTCTGTCTGGGACTCATGGTGGATTACAAATAAGAATTATTTAGTCAGTCACCAACTGAATCACAAAATACGACTGCATAATGAGAGTAGTGTGCATACTCTGCTTAGCTCTTGTTAATAACTGAGCTGTGGCATTCTGTACCAACCTGAGTTTCTGAGTTTACTTTGAGATGTAAATATAGTGTATCACTGAAGTCTAGCCTCATTGTTACAGTAGTATGGATCTGGATGGCCGTGTCAAGATTGGCGACCATATTCCAAGTTAAACTTGAGTTGGAAAAAAACAAGGGGTTTTTTTTGCAGCTGCATCAACTCTGGCAGTAATGCTGAATCCAGTCTAACTCAGTGATGGCGAACCTTTTCGAGACCGAGTGCCCAAATTGCAACCCAAAACCCACTTATTTATTGCAAAGTGCCAACGCGGCAATTTAACTTGAATAACCCCCTTGAGCAGGGGCCAGCCTGCTGTAGCCTCCAGCAAGTCCTACATGCGACGCTCTGCGCTTCTCTAGCATCTTTGCCGCCTCGCCCCCCCCCCCCCCGGGCAGCAGCCACCTGGAGAACAGGCACCTGGAGAACAGTTATATAGCCACAGCAGCCAGACAACAATTCAGGAACTCTACTGCATCGCCAGAGAATTGGTTAAGGAGATAATACAAGGAGCTGAGTATGCAAGTCCAGTATATTGGATGACAACACATCCCCTCTTCACCAGAACTTAAGCGTAAAATGATTTCTCCTAAGGTTTTATGTACAAATTGAAAAGCCAGGGGAATAAGATTGCAGCCTATTGCAGCCACACAAGAAGGCCCCACACTGATGATGAACTGCTCTCTAAATGGCAATCCTTTGAATCTAGTCTATGAGTGGTGATTTGAATCACTCCAATACCAACATTTGCCTTCCAACACCTCAACAAGATAGCGTGGTCCACGGTATCAAAGGTGGCAGATAAATCCAGCAGCAAACCACAAAGAGGCATGGTCTTTGTATCAGAGGTCCCCTGAGGGCACCTTTGAAATTCTGAAACAGAGGGGCAGGCACAACCGCAAGATACTTGCAGTAGGAAAGGGGGCTGCATACATAGGAAATCCAAGTGAGAGGACTAAGGGGTACTTTGGAAAATCACATTGGGAAAGAGGAATAAAAGAATAAACACTGGTGGCTGCTGTGGCTGAAGCAATGCCATTTTAATTTGTGCAGTCAGGCAGAAGCCTTGCTAGGCAACAGTTCCAACTAACTGTACCCATTTTCTAAAAACACTTGGTGGGGTTCCAAGCAAGGTGTCAGCAGGTGCCATGCCACCCACAGATACCTCAGGGCTTTGTTCAGATGGTGGTTATCCTCTAAAGCCACCAGGGCAGTCTCTGTCCCAAAGCCCAACCTGAAACGAGACAGGAAAGGATTTAGGGAAGATGAGTTATTCAGAAAGACGTGGAATTGGTTCATTACCACTTTTCCAATCACTTTGCCTAGAAAGGACAGATTGGAGTCTGGACTCTTCTGAGTGGCATCATTTTTCTGTAGTGATGTTAATTTATACACTAATAATCACTTCTTTTAGTGGCTGAGAGAAGGAGCCCTGAGTTTGTGATTTAGTTATGATAAAACATTTAGGGGTCGTTGATGTGATCCTTACATTATTTTAGCAGTCAGGATAGACTAGGATCCGGAGTACACATAGTGGCTTTCACAGATCCTGGGATCTTGTTAGCGTTCATCATAGGATCTGGGTCAAACAATTTCATAATGAGACCATGTAAAATATTGGGCATTTCTTCTGACTGACCTGGGTTACAGCCTGCATCCAAATCAGAGTGTAGTTGTGATTTTTTTAAATCAGCAAAAGGGTTTGCAAAAGTATCACAACTGATTTTTCCTGAAACAGTAAAGGCTCAGATTTAGGAGGCAACAGATGCTGAGCTGTCCTGACCTGAATGGTCAGATCTTGGAGGCTAAGCAGGATTGCCCTGGTTAGTACTGAGATGTGAGGCTGCCAAGGAAGTCCAGAGTCACCACACAGAAGCAAGCAATGGCAAGCCACCTTCTTTTGCCTCGAAAACCTTACGGGGTCACTGTTAAGTCATTCGTGCCTTAGTGACTGATTGGGATGGTCATGAACTAGCCGGTCCAGCGGTAGTGGAAAAGAAATGTTTCTTGGCTGCTGTGACTGCTGCTTCACATAACGTTTTGTATGACATCAAAATGTGTGTATGTGAATATTTTTGGTCATTTCTTGTTGATTCGTTGTCAGTTACTTTTACATTAAGTGATGGAGGATGAATTCTTGTTTTAGCCAATTGCTTTTTCTGCTGGCTTCATTATTGAGTTCAGTGGAGGTTTTTAAAGGAATAATGGAATGATGAGAAACTTGGAAGAACTTAGGTAAGGGTTAGAGGTTAGGTTTTTGTGTGTGGTAATGATAACTGTAGTGTTATTCTTCAGTCATATGTCATAGTTCTAATAAAAGAAACTGAAGAGTTTGGGGTTAGGTTTTGTGGCAGAAATAAATAAAAAAGAATGGTTGTTAAAATGCAAAATCTTGAAAACTAACTCCTACAGTTTTGGGGCGACTGTTGGAGCAAAATAAATTTGTCTAGACCCTGGGATATTAACTGTAATGTGAGGTACAGTTGACCAAGGACTAACAGATTGCTTCTTACCTTTGTCATTTATTATTTATTCAATTGATTGATAGGCTCAGAGCTGCTAAATCATGAGGTGATTATAAATCCTTTAAATAGTTGGAATTGTGCATCTCTTTCTCTGAACATCCATCTGCTGCTATATCCATGGACAGGTTTTCACAGATCTAATACTTTCTGGACAATTTTTACTTGCACTCTTGATGCATCTTTTTAACTTTCACAGTGTAGTCCAATTTTCAAACTTTTTTTTGCAGCCACAAGTGCTAGAAATTTACCACACAAGCGCTAAGATGTTCAGTTTGAATGTTAGTGCTCAGATGATGTTCAACAATTTATTATTAAATTGTGAAAATCAGCAGTTCTGTCACAGATGGTCTGTGTCTCTATCTAACGCTCCATCTAAGATTGTTCATCCACATCTGTGTGGCTTGGCTATATGGCTTGACTCAAGAGCCTTGAGTCAATAATCACCTTCATCTTCTGCTTTGTATGATGCCAAAAGGGTGGTTATTAAGTCAAGGCATTTCTTCTAAGGAATACCTTCTCAAGCTAAGATTGATATGAATGAACCTGAAGTGTGGAAAATTAAGTCCCTCCCAGCATATATTGTATCCTTTTGAGTGCAAACCGCCTGCCATTATAGCACCAGGACTTGTTAGCTTTGCTTAAGATATGGAAGTTCAGCTGCTTCTTGCTATTGCTATTTCAGTTCATGGGTTCTGGGTTTAAAAACTGGAAAGCACTTTCTATTAGAAGGTCATGATTGATGTTTGAAAAATGTCTGAGTATTTATTACATACCAAACATTTTGAAACTCTGGGCATTACCCAAATGTAACACAAAGTTGTGTGCCAGCTGGTTGATTTTTAGTCTTACACTTTCATTTGCCAATAGAAACAAATGCACAACATCTGGTCTGAGTATTTTGGACAACTCTATTGAGCTTGAGGCATACGGCTCGTACCAGGGCCAAGCTGGAGCCCATCTGAGCTGGGGCTGTTTTGGCACTTGAAATGTGTGTGTAGGGGGAAATAGCCTTGTCCCGCAGACCCAATCAGGATCAGGCCTTCACAGCATTGTTAAATGGCCAACTTTATTTGTAAAATCGTGGCGGCATTCATGGATCTAACCAGCAGACACTGTAACATCTAGGGGCAATTTCTGGTTGCCAGAGATGACAAGGTAAACCTGGTGAACGTTGCCTGTTTAATTGAAAGTTTTTAGGTAGAGACTAAAGGAAACATTAGCCTGTTTCAGGAAAAAAGTAGGTTTGATATATTTTATTTTTCAACCTACAGGAATGTTTGTGTGCTTTTTTTGGTTTTGTGTCCAGTATGATCCTTACTGCGCTGTCTGAACCGTGGCAATAAATAAGTAAGCATTTAGTCAGTGTTCTTTTTATATGTAGTGACTTTTTGACTCTTCTTCCCAGCAGTCATTTTCTGATGTCCATCCAAAGTCCCTTCAGGTCCTGTTTTGGAGTGACATACCATGAGGCATGGCTACTCCCTAAATGAAATATTGGCTCTCCCCCCATGGGGGAACTTCCTGTTTATACAGAGGTGTCTCTGTGTGTTGTTTTCCTATGCATGGAGGTGTAGTAATGGCTGTGCTTTTTTGTTTTGTTTTTTGCAGTGGGATTTGTGTAGAAAGAGAGCCAGCACAGTGTAGTGGTTAAGAGTGGTGCACTCTAACGTGGAGAACCAGTGTTGGTTTCCCACTCCTTCACATGAAGCCTGCTGGGTGACCTTGGGCCAGTCACAGTTCTCCCAGAACTCTCTCAACCCATGCAGAGGCAGGCAGTGGCAAGTCACTCTGAATGTCTCTTGCTTTGAAAACCCCATGGAGTCGCCATAAGTCAACTGTGCTTTTTGTGTAAGTAGAACTTTCAGAATATGATGTCTGGAGTAGGCCCCTCTGGAGGGCATTATGCTGATTGGTACACAACATGACTATTGCAGAATGGTCACCATTTCTGTGTGGTTGGATTCTCTGTTGCAGTGACAGTGTCTGTTTAGAAAACTTGTGGGTCAAGATAGAGATTGCCTCAGAACATCTACCACCCTAACTATAGAATAGTGAAGTGGAAAATAGGAGATGTGGAAAAGTTGAAGACATTTGGTTGAATCCAGATATGTCATTCCCTCAGTGTGGTTTTTTTACTGTTTATCTTAGCCTTTTGAATACTCAGTCTTGTTTTTGCTTGAGTCATCTCCTTCATTGTCTCCTCATTCTCGCCCTTCTTCATCTCCTTCTCTGTCTCCTCCTCCTCCTCTTTTTCCTCCTCCTTTTCTTCTTTGCCTTCATTTTCTCTTCCTCCTCTTCCTCCTTTGACTTCTCCTTCTCTCACTTTCTGTCTCTAGTCAGAAGTTTAGGTCAAGCCATATATTTCTGACCTATAAATGACCTGTAAAAGGAGGGAAGGGGTTGAGATTGCTTAATAAATCTAGATCATTATGCAAGGAATTCTTTAGCAAGAGCATTGGTCAAGTTAGGAACAGGCAGGGGTATATGTACCTGAGAAACCCTTGAATTGTCAACTACAAGGTACTGGAGGTGTTTGGCCATTTATGCACAAACTTACCTCTTTAATGTTGGGTAGTCAGTTTTCTGTAAGCACAGCATTTATGTTTTGAAGACTGCTGATTTAACAATGGAAGCAGCTGTGATGCACTGAGATTTCTGTTTCAACAATTTGGGTTTTTCTTTTTTAACAGATAACGCTACTTTTCCACAATGTTTGGTGGATATGAGGATATAGAAGCATTTGAAGATGATATTTACTGTGAAGAGTCCTCCAGTGAAACAAGTATTGATAGTGAGGTAGAATTTCATCTTTACAGCCAAGTGCATTATGCCCAGGCTCTTGCAGATGTCAGTGGACAAGAAGAAACTGAAGGAGCTGGACCTCTGGAGAAGCAGATTCAGTATTCAGTGAGTAAACAGGACCAGAAAGATAATTTTGTAGTAATTTCAGACAGCGACATCATTCAAATTTCAGATAGTCCTGATGTCATCATCTTGTCAGATACCCCTGATGAAGATAGTGTTTACAAAAGTAAACTCCAGATGTTGACCACTCCAGAGTCTCCAACACTAGAAAGAACATACAATCACACGGACCCCATCTCAGTTAATCCTTCTGAGACTACCCTGGACTCAAAGGGTTCGTCTACAGTCACTGCAAGAAAGGAGAAGAGAATTCATCGGAAGTCTGTCTCTTTTCACCGTGATGGTGTTCGCATGATCCACAAGATCCTGGTAATAGAGGACAGCTCCAGCGATGAGAATGAGGATGAAGATGTGACAAGCACAGTCTCTGAAAGTGACAATGAGAGCTGGATGTTGTTGGGTGGTGCCAGAGATATCAGAGATGAAAACATCCTCTTAAACCTTGAGGGCTGTGGAAGTTCAGCCACTGAAGGTTAGTAAGTGGTGGATGACCCCAAATACAGTTAAGCTATTGGGAAGATCTGATGATCAGAATGGAAATAAAGGGTAAAAGGGCAGATAAGAGCAGAGGAGTATCGGGGGGAAATGGCGCCCGGGAAAACCCCTCCCTTGGCCTCCCTGTGCCCTTCCCCACTTGGGGGTGGGACTCAGGGGTGGCTCGGCCGGGCAGTGCAGCAGCAGAAGCCATCGTAGCCACCCCCCAGGCCTCCCTGCAGGCCACCTCCTGCCCTCCCAGGGCCTCGGATGGGCGCTATGGCAGCAGGCCAACTCCTGGCAACAGGCCAGCCCTGGCTTTAGGTGCCTCCCCTGTGCCAACCAAGCTCTTCTGAGCCAGGTTGGCGCAGGAAAGGAGGGGGGTGGGGGCAATTTTACACCCCGCAGTTGCACCCGGGGTCATTTGACCTCCCCGTCCCCCTTGCAGATATGCCACTGGATAAGGATAAGTGTTGGTAATCAAGGTGTGACATAGGTAGTACAAACTAATTTTAGAAATAAGTGTGATGAATAATTATAAAATTACATTCAGGCTAAAGTTTTCAGCATCCTTCCTAGTGATTAAATCACAGCACACTGGTTGAGCTAACTTTGAAATAAATGAACATGCTTGAGATAGTGCTGCCACTTATATCCTATAGTACATGTGTTTTCACACTGCAGGTGGTGTGGATTTTCAGGGGGAAAAGAATGGAGAAATTATATTAGTAATTCAGAACAAGAGGAGGAAAGAGACCCAATCAACATTTGAGATAGTAAGTTTAACCCACAGGTATAATACCATGAACAAGAGAAATAAATAAACTGTAGTATAGTGTGCAGCGGAAGGAATTTGAATGGACAAATCAGACTTTGGCATGAATCGATAGCATTTTGCATCTTCTTCCTTTTGCGGCAGCCTTTGTAAAACCACTCAGAAATCCCCTGAACATGTGTGAAACCGCCCTGCTGCTCATGTGAGAGGGCTTGTGTCCATCCCAATCGCTGAAGAATTTAGCAGGGAAAGGATAGCAACTCCAGTAAATGCTATTGAGGCAAATGGCACAGTTCTGGTGCTGATCTTGTGTTGTATCTGTTCATACGTGGTGCCAGCAAGAAACATGCTTTTCCTATTATGTATATTCTTGATAAGGAAATGCAGGCAATTGTAGTTACCTGGCACTTGTGCTGGGTGTATGCTGGCATTTGCTGCTTAAACACATTTCAGTTTCATAAAGGGCATGTAAAATGGTTTGAGTATCCCCATTTTATAAAATGTTCCAAATCTTTTGCCATACATGCTCATAATCTGACAAGTGACCTATGGTGTGTTTTAAACTAATTTTCTACACAAGTACTGAAGAAGTACAGAAGAAATGAGGTAGGTACAAATGTTGAAATGCAGCCAGTAACAGCGAACACAGAAGTTTTGTTCCGCAGTACATTTTAAGCACAACGTTTGGGGAATACTGAAAAATTTAATTGAGTCTTTAAAATTTTTTTAAAATCTCATTTTTTCCCTGTTCAAGTAAGGCTTGTTTGTAGCTGAATTTTGCTAGCGTGCTCCTTATTGGTACACTGAGTCTAAACTTTGTCTTTTAAGATTTAGATTTAGTACAAAAATACCATCATTGCATCAGTTCAGATTCCATGGGTTATAATAGACCGTGAGATTTGAAGGGCAGGGAAATGTCCTTTCCCTGTGGATTTTTGGCTTCATTTTACTTCCCTTCTGGTTTTACTTCCTCAGTCTTTGCCCCTCCGTCCAGTCTTCGCACCTGCCGCTTTTTCTTCCCTCCATTTGCGATCTTCCAGTTTCATGATGGGGTAAATTACCAACGACTTCTCATGAGAACGCCCCATGCAATTTTGACAGCATAACTGTTTATGGCTGCCTACACCATTCAGAAATGACTGCTGAGGTCTTTTGAGGTCATCTTGTGAGATATGGAGACTTAAACCTATCTTATGTGTAACTCCCCCTTTTTCGGATTTTTCTGCAATACAATATGTTAGCATATAAACAATAATTATGCACTAAGTGTTAACTCACCGCATATTTAGCGGCATATTTGTGAGGAGTAAAGCCAAGATAATTCTTCGAGATGGTAAAGAAAACTTGGACCTAATAAGGAATAGAACTCGGGTGTTAAGCAATAATGTTACAGCTGAAACTCATGGACGATTCATAAAGCTGCCCACATGATGAGTAAAGTAAAAAGGGTAAAGTTTCCCCTTCAGTCGTGTCTGACCCTGGGGTACCACTGCAAGCAGTGATTTCATAGGCAAGCCATTTTTGTGGGGTAGTTTGCCATTGCTTTCCCCGGCTATTCTTTACCCCCTAGCTATGTGCTAGGTACTCATTTACCGACCAAGGAATGGATGGATGGCTGAGTTGACCATGAGCCAGCTGCCAGGATATCTGACCCACAGGGGGCTCGAACTCCTGGCCATGTGAGTGGCAGTGCAAGCACTTAACCACTACACCACGTGGCTCCTTCTGGATGGGACTAAACCAGTGAATTTTGAACAGATTAGACTCTAGCACTGATGCCACAAGAGCAGTTCTCAGGGAACCCTGATCCAAAGATGGCACAGTGGTAGGCTCTGGTTGTCAGCTGCTGGGGAATGAGGTGGTAGGGTAGGTATGGCCCCTGGTGGAACCTTTTATGTGGAGTCCTGTATATCTTTTCATGCTGCCTCTTTTAAGGGTAGGATAGCAGCTACTATACCAGTCTCACAGTTTATTTAAAAACAAACTCAGTCTTCTACCATACACTGATTGGGGAAGACACAGTCAGCATTTTCAGTTCTTTCGGATTGTCTCGTCATCAAATAACATTTTAATTATCACAATGGAAGTTCAGAATTCTACTTTTGAACACATAATGTGATTGGACAATTGCTTGTGTGTAGGAAGTTGAAAATGGGTACTGTGGGGAAAAATAGTAGAAGCAAGTAAAAGTTGGTGGAAAGGAACTGTTCTTCCAGACCACTCTAATTTTGCTGTTGTGTTATACAAAAACTTTTATTCCATTTGCTTTCTTTTTGCCTCTGGTCTTGTCATTATTACTTTGATTGTGAGCATTTTCAGCATTGTGACAGATCTATCATTGAGTCTGAGGAATAGATCAGGATATACGTACAAATAAATAGGTTGAGTCGTAACGTTAAAAGAAGCTAGTGTTTTCTAGCAAAAAAGTTTTCTTCGCTGGTGATATAACAACTATCAAATGCAACGTAATGTGTTTTTAGTATGCTTGTACTACTTTTATTGAGATTGAAATGCCAGAATTATTTAGTGCAGAGCTATGTTCTGGTTTCAGAACCTTCTGTCAGGTTTTAACACATGTGTGGCTTTGAAACTTTTACTCCAGATGTTCTAAAATGATAGAAATTAAAACTTGCTTTCGGGTTACGTTCACTACCTTTCTGGTACTGAACACATTTTTGCTTGAAGAAGGTGGTATGGACTCGAGCAGAACATCTGAGAAGTAGGATGTCCCAACCAATGCTGTTTCTTTCCTTGCTTCCTCAAATATGGCTCCTGCAGATACATCATGGGTCTTTTGGTAACAGAATGAGGTGCAAATGGGAGTCTGCCCTGGGAAGGTGAAATTGGTGATTTCTGCCAAAGCTTGAAGTGCATTTCTTCTTGCAGAAGAAGGACCGTGGGAGTACCTCACTGTTTGTAATACTTATTTAATGTCTGATTGGGGCTCATCTTGATGGTTATTGTTCCTCATGCTTTATATGTTGTGTTTGAAAACTCATGGGCTGAAGCCTAAAAATAAGTCTTTGGTTAATTGCTTGAACAGGTTATTATTTCAGATAATTGAATGTCACTGTAAAATCCTAACATGCATGTTCCCTAAGTTTTCAAAATTTAAATTTAAGTCTGCTTCAGAATTTAAGCACAACCTTTTTCTGAAGTAGTGGAAGATTGTGCTCATAGGATGGCCTTTCCTTTCTCAGTATGCAACATGCCTGGTTTGATTATAAATTGGGAACTAAAACATAAATACTGTGACAGATGATACTGTGACAGCCTGCTGTGTCAGTTGCCTAAAAAAAGGGCTTTTGTGCTAGAAATGTTAAAAGTGCGCAAATGTCGGAAATTAGTACTTAAGGAAAAGATTGAAGCACATTTGTTTATCATCCAGAACCATACTCTCACTCCCGTATTCAGCTTGTAACCATGGTTTAATGCTTTTGAGACAACACTGTGATTCCAGATTTGGAGAAGGAAGTACCCCTATCTTTGGTCTCGGATGTTTACCTGTAGTAGGGGTGGAAGTACTTGCTTTAAAATATAGCTAGGATCCAGATAGCCATGCAGTTGTTCCAGATGCCGATGGGCTTTTTAACAGTCCCCCCCCCCCCCGGATGCCACATGACAAATCTCTTTTGAAAGAGAAGGCAATTTTTGAAGCAGTTTGTGATTTGTCACTGGGATCTTTTACTCACTCAATTTCCCCAAAGCTTTGGATATGTTGAGAATAACTATTTGGATTATAGTTTATCTTTGCTAGCAAGTACAGAATTAAATATATTTGAATCCACTGAAATCAGTGAGTTTAAATGCTCCAAACTCCATTCTAGATTATGCCCACTTTGTTTAGATGTTTACCACAGTGTGTTTCTCTTCAAGTTGCTTTCAGTATTTTACACCTTGTATAAAGGATTCATTTCATCCATTTTCTTTTGGGGTAATATTATGGGAGGAAAGTCAAATTAATATTTTTTATATTCTTGCTTTCCTTGTACATGCTGCTAGGATATAAACAAAGTTTGGTTCCTTTTCAGTTCTCAGAATTCTGTGCTTTCCGATGTATAATCTTTCCTGAATGTGGACATTCACGTCATTTGAGTTTTGTAGTGAAATGGTTTAATTCTCTTTTAGCAAAGTAGATGGGTCATACCTTTTTGACTTTCTTGCAGTGATCGAAAACACTGTAGTTATCTGCAGTTCAGTAAGGGACCCCTCCTTTTGGTACCATTCATGTCAACCACATTTCTTTTTCCCTACTTTGTATGGATAAAATTTATTGGTTTAAAATAATTAGGCATCCCATCGTGACCTTTCCTTTCTTGACTATGCAGGTCCTGTGACCTGCTTGTTACAAAAGCTTAGTATGTGATGTGACTGTAGAGTCTAATTTTGTTTTTGCAAGAAGTCAGTTGTTCTCCAGCATCTGTACTATTGTCCTTATCAAGTGAGCTATACATGTCCTTAACATTTACTTTCTGTTTTTCATGTGTATTAGATTGATCTCGGTGCTGTAGTAGTATCATGAGGCTGAATGCCTTGACCACTTTTTCTGTTTTTCTTCGCAAGTAAGATCCCTCCAGAACCTGAAGCCTTCAGGAACCGTCATGTGGTTGCCAACAGATTTTATTTTTCAAAAAAAAATGTGACTTTATTTAAAATGAAGGCGTAACATCCTGAGCTTTAATTTGTCATCACTAATTATAGGTGTTTTCTACTATTTCATGCTGTCACTGCTTCTTGTGAACAGTATTAAAATGAAATGCATTTTGAAGCTGCCCAGGAGACAGAAACCATCATTAGAAGCTTTGGTACCTTCATAGCAATGCTGGCATTTTAAAGAAACGTTGGAAGTTGGTACAAGACTGAGGTGTTTGACTAGCTTCTAGGTTTTTCTGGAAGTACTGCTTGTTACCATACTATTTCTGACACTTTCCCCCCAAATTGACTAGTTTTGAATTCTGGTCCTGCGTCAAGCCAGAAGCTATAATTGTAAAAAAAGAAGGGAAAAACAAAAAAAAGTGGGGGGGGGGGGGAGCACAGTGCTTGTAGAATTGTGTGGTGCTTTATTGAAAGACTGAGTTTTGTATACTGGCACTTTAATCCCCCCCCTCCCCCCCGACCAATGGGACAACAACAATAAAGAACATGTGATTTATTTGGCTTTCGAAGTGTACCGGATTTACATCCCCAAACCTGTCAATAGAACTAGCATTTAGGAAATGAGAGATGAAGAAAAATAAATGTGTAGAGCAGATTGTGGAGGCAGTGGCTGGTGGGCAGATGCGCTTTAGATAGAATGTCTGATGCTGACTATTAGTATATAAATTGAGAAGGAGGCCTTTTCCTGGAATTCGCAGTTTATGTTTTGAATCAATTTGCTTTTTATCTGACAGGGCCTTCTGCTCACACTGCCGTTAGTGGAAGCTTTAAATCTTGGATTATAGAGAGGAAAAGACATAGGCCCTACTCTTTCTAAACAGGTTTCTTAAAAACAACTACCCCCCCCCCCCATTTTAGCGAATAACTTTTGCTAAGCTTACCTATCTCTAGTGAAACTGGTAGACACCTGGCATTAGGGACACAAAATACAGATTCTGTTGGGATTCATCTTCTTCTATGCCTATTAAAGGTTAATAAAGATAAAGATAAAAATAAAGATAAAAATAAAGGATTCATCTTCTGAAGTTAAGCTCAGAAATGTGAATCAGGTTTTATTTAGCAACAGTGATTTGCTACTTACATATGCAAACGTTAGAGTCCATTCAAAAAAGGCAGTCTCATAGAAGATCTAATTCTGGCATTAGCAGCCACGTTTGCAGTATATAGAACCTCCCACTGAGCAGCTATCCTTTAAATGCTATCTGTACTAGTGGAGGGGGCGGGGGGGAGCACAAAATGGAACTTAAACAAGTTGGGAAAACAGCTTTTCAGTTAATAATTATTTATTTCCTTTTCTGACCTTGTTTTCCCCATGACAGTCTGAAATTGATTTTTTAAAAAAGATATAATGATATCTAGGGTAGAACTAACATATCCCTAATAATTCTCAATATGTTTTGACTACATAGTGAATTGTTCATTAAATACCTCACCCACTTAAAAAAAAAAGTTTAACATGCTGCTTCTTGTATATCCTGGGACTGATTATGAAAATATTTGTTCTCTACTTGGGAAGGCAGATTCCTATCTAAAAAGTAAAATAAATTATTCTTTGTTTGAATTAAAACTAGGCTAAATTTATGTATGTTTTCTTCCCATATAAGCCCTGTACATTATCCCATTTTCTGCATATCCTGTCAAAATTTACATCAGCTCATTTCTAAAATGTTATCATACTGGAAATCAAGATTTACCGGGCGGTTAGCTAAAGTACAATTGGAAGCTCTACCTGCAATGTACGTTAAGGTTAACAGCAAGGAATTTTAAGAAAAGCTACACTGTTTTTTTAAAAGTAGCTGTTTCAATCAGTTTAT
Source organism: Sphaerodactylus townsendi (assembly GCF_021028975.2). NCBI lineage: Eukaryota > Metazoa > Chordata > Lepidosauria > Squamata > Sphaerodactylidae > Sphaerodactylus > Sphaerodactylus townsendi. The sequence continues at coordinate 101,018,616 of NC_059431.1, read as the reverse complement.
TACTGCTGTGTCAGTAAATATCCTCTTGCACATTTTTTACAGCAAACATTTACTAAGCTGGAGCAGAAGGATGTTCCTTCTGCAGAATTAGTTTCACCTGGTAAAGAGGGTTGTTTGTTTGAAACCCAAACTCTGTTGTTTAAATGAAATAAAAATTATCACAGATTTTTAATTAGAGACAGTGTTTTGAGGCCTAATGGTATAATTTGCCTGTTCTTCTACGTAACTAGGAAGAATCTGCACTTTGCAGGATGAATGACATTTTTTCAGGATTAGACTTTACAGTCTACCTATGCTACATGTTTGTGGGTCAAGATTTATATATCCATGTATCTTGTATACTTTTGTACCTCAGAGTTTATACAATAGTGCTCTAAGCAAACTATTATTACAGAGTTCCTCTCTGTGTTTATGAAGTTCTTGGGATAATTGTTAGTGTTTCAGGACATAATTGTACATGCAAGCTGCTACGTATCTCCCACACTGAACTCATAAATCAGACCAATTTTCTTTTTTTAAAAAAAGATTCAAAATTAACTGTTGATTCCCCGCCCCCCCTGTAACATACATATGAAAGGAGTAAGTAAATTACTACTGTACTGAATTAAATCCAGAATTAGGGCTAATATTATTAAGTAGGGCTTGTGTCCCTGCATCAGACTGCTACTGAACCAGTGAATAATGTTTGCAGCAATGTAATATGTTCTGCTTTTCATGGGGATGAACGAATCCAGTTTAAAGATGCTCCTTTATTTCTAACTTTCATTTTTCCTGCCTTTTGTTTATGGGAACAGTAGCATTATTTAAACATAGGAAGAGCTTTTTGTGCATGAATTATTATAGCGTTGTGCACCCTGGAGCTGTAATAAGCAGTGGGAATCCCTCACTTATTTCTTGGAACAGCACATGCATATGGATATTTGATTAAAAAGGGGAGAAAAAAGGTAATCTTCTTTATGGTACAATACGGGTACACTTGAATATTTTGATTATTTTTTTAAAAAAATTAATAAAACTAATGAAGTTTCTGAGGAAACCTCTGGTGATCTGGACTAAGTCTACCTTCAGCCCTTTCAGCCCCTTGTATCTGTGTAGATTTCTCTGCCTATTGTGGACCTTGGCTTTAACTAATTTAAATTTCCCATGGCTTTGGGTTGCAGACTGTGTTTTCTGCAAGAGTGCCCATGCTTACATGGTCATATTCTGGGAGACTTTTTTCCCCCCTTTTACCCCTTTTTGTCATTTTGTTGGTCGTTAAGAAGGGAGTTTTTCCTGTTCTTGCACCAGTTTGATCTTTCTTCCTTATCCCCATCTCTTTATAGTCCTTATAGGTCTGAAGGAAGCCTGGCTTTGTAGTGTGAGCTTTGAGAATTGGTGGGAAAACTAATTTTGTCTGTTTTTACATAAAATATAACAATTAAGCAGACAGATGTTCTCAGTTGCCCCTTAGAAACAAGGTGATACCAAGCGAGCAGCACATTTGCTTTACCAGTTGACAAAGGCAGTTTGTGACATGACAGAATCACCTTTGTAAAAATATAGTAGGTGTTGCATCATTTGATAACATGACTTTTTAGGAAAATGTCAGTAAAAGGAAAACTGAGAATTTTATTTTTTAAAGCAAGGAAGAACAGAAAAATATTGTTGTTCTGAGTGAAGCCAGATGTTAAAATGAGTAGAATGCAAATACCTTAAACATGCTAAAAACATTAAGTGGCAGTACAAAATAAATAAAAGGAAACAGGTAAACTCTTGGTCTGTTACATAAGTGAGTTAACACAGTCCTGCTACAGTGTGATCTTCTATGCAGTGGCTGCACCACTAAAGCATGTTAATGATCGTTCCATCAGTAATATGGTGTAAAAACAGAATTTATATACTGCATTTATTTGAATGTGAGCTTTCATTAAAATGTGGTTGTTGGGTAACGATTAATGCAAGTGTTTATGGAACAGAGACAAGTAAAACTAAAACTCCTACTTGCTTAACCCTGACCTTCAAACGCCAATCCAAGTAAAAAGGCCTTATAGGACTATATTGTAATTTTCTTTCTTAATTAGTTCTCCTGGGCAAGGAAGAGTGCCCATGGGCCAAGCTGATACTTTGTTCATTTTATTGTACGTTGCAATGGCGCTGTTAATGAGTCAGTTACTGGGAATCATTTTTAATGCATTTTTCTTCCTCTGGTCTGGACACGTTTGCTTAGAAACGGGTTCAGTTGTATAGTGGAACTAGTTCTAAAGTTAGCTTCTTCAGGCTTAACCTGTCATTTTGTGAATTGCCATCTTCTAAAAAGAGATCTTATGGTACTAAATATACATTTTAGTCAGTGTAGTGGTGCTGCAGATTGGAGTGAAGCCTTTCATCTGGTACAAATAATCACCTGACTCCCTCCCCTGCTAGTCTGAGCTGACCAAATTTTTATTCTTTTAGTGCAATGAGGTACTCAGAATTGTAGAATTTTTTTACCCACTACATCAATATACAGTTTCACTCTTTAGGCGTAGCTGTGTTCTGGGGTGGCAGCATAGAAATGTTCTAAATGTTTGGGAACTGACAAGTTCTCTTAAGCCTTTCCCCTTTTAAAAAGTCAGTCCCTTCAGGGTATAGGAATACGTGCCTAAATAATTTTAATTTTGGAAAGCTAAAGGTGCTGCAAAAAGCAACCTTAGTTTGTCATCATTCTGTCAAGTATGTATGAAACAGCTAGCACATAGCTACATCTGGACAGTGCCTCTTGTTTTCAGTTGTCTGATTTCATGCACGGGAAAAATGTGCACCTGTACCAATTCTGCCTCTGTCCTGCCCTATCACATCTGAAAGGGTGTTGTGAATGACTCCTGCCTCGTATTGTGCCTGGGATAGTGACCAGTGCTCATGTATTGCGTGCATCTTCTAGGTCAGTGGTTCTCAACCTGGGGGTCAGGACCCCTTTGGGGGTTGGACGACCCTTTCACAGGGGTCGCCTCTCTGCATCAGTGTTCTCCATCTGTAAAATGGATAAATGTTAGGGTTGGGGGTCACCACAACATGAGGAACTGTATTAAAGGGTCGCATCATTAGGAAGGTTGAGAACTACCGTTCTAGGTGCTCTCGCTAGGATAAGTGGCGTCCTCTGTGAAAGTTCTGGCCACCTAATAAGGGGTGAAAACTTGACTTCTTCCTTTTGTTCACTTCTGTGCATCTTTACTGTTATGCGTTAGGATCTGTTGAGCAGGGTCAATATGTATGGGCCTGCTGAAGTTTTTTTCCCCTCCACAGAAACTGGAAAATAATCAATAATCACAAACTTTTTAAATTCATTCATATTTTTTTTACAAAGCAGAAAGAAATGTTATTTAGTTTACAGAAGTCATGATTGGTTGTATCTTGGATCAAACACCTTTATTTGGGTGACACATTTCTTGCATGTGATGTATGCATTAGGCTCATGAAGTAGACAGTTTCTTGACAATTAAATTATTCTTCTAGATCGTATGCACAATTATAATAATGGGATAAAAACACGCTGTGTTAATGTAGCCTTGGTGGTCATCTATTTTCGTTTTTCCAACGTCTGCTGTTAGTCTGACATGTATTTATAATTCTGTCTTAACAGAAGAAAAAAAGTTAAAAGGATTAGATAGGGTCTGCACTCTGCTCAGGGAGACAATGATAGGATATGAGGAACAATATTCAGGGCAGTTCAGTGAAGCAGAGAGAGAAATCAGTTTACATTTGTAGGGTGTGAGTTCTTAAAATATTCACATGTAGAAAGGATTATTGCCAATTTGTATAATGTTATGAGTTAAACTCTTTACAGGGCAGAGCTCTGAGACACATCTCTTTTAGATATCTAAACTGAAAGTTTGGGGACTGGGAAATGGAAACCAAACAATAACCTTTTCAGCTATCAAATCCAGCGCGTCACAATTTCTATTGTCCTATTTCTAACTCATGTTCTATTACTGTTTTTAATCAAGTTCCTAGAAATGAACTTCTTTCCAAAATCAAGTTTATGGTATGGTACTGACATACAGTATGGTTTGATGAACAAGTATGATTTATAAAAAAAATTGGAAGTGTTTTACAGCATACTTTGGATCATTGTACTTTGTCATTCTTTTTAAAAATAGGTAAATCACTTTCTCGGGCACATTTCAAACTTAAACGTGAGTGCTCGTTGGCTTTCTAAAATGTGTGCCTCATTCAGACTTAATTTGGTTTGTCTTTTGGCCTTCTTCTGTAGACTTTGTGTTGCTACAGTTTGCTCTGTCTAAATGAACTTGGTCAAGGAAATTTGTTAGATTTTTTTTAATGTACTTCTTCTACTGTTCCTTAAGTGTGTCTTAAACCTAGTGTTAGGTCCCTGCTAAAACCAGAACAAAGTTTCTGTGTAGCTGTTCTTTAGTCTACCTTTCTGCAAAAAGACTGTCAAATGTATGGGACTAGCCCACTCTTTTGGAGTCGTTGAGCAGGGGTGGGGGGTGGGGGGTGGGAGGAAATGATCTCAGAAGACTCAAAGGAATTCTTTAAACTTCTAGCGGGGCCAAAGGGTCAATGTCAGATTTAGTCATGCTGTTATTTTAGCCCAGTCGGCCAGAGAGATGGCTGAAAAGTGAGTCTTTTATTTCCTTTTTGTGTGATTATTAACAGGATTAAATGTAAGCCATTGTGTACTTAGTACCAATTAGTTTCTCATCTGAGAGGTTCATTATGATTTTTTCCCCAGTCTTTGTCTTGTAATTTTTTTTCCTAGTGTTTGGTTATGTTTGAGAGTGAAAGGAAGCCTTTCGGAAAACTGTGGCTTTAATATAGTGTTCAATTCTTTTACTCTTCTTTAAGTTGGTAGCATCACGGCTAATGAAAAACTTTGAATTCAAATGCTTTAATGTTGTCTTTTGCCCCCTTTGAAGAAATGCTTCCAGCCACAAGCAGAACTTAGTTTTGACAGTCAAATGTTTAAAACGGAAGTACTTTGGACATCAAGCGTTTCGGACATCGATTAAAATTAAACACTGAGATATGTTTTATGGACTGTTAAAATATGTGCTAGTTGCTTCCCTTTTTAGAAGTCTCATGAGTAACCATTTCACTGTTGGTACAAGCTGTGAACAATGGCTAGGATCGTATAATTAAACATAGCATTGAACTGTTTTCGTCTAGTAGTCAGCATTGTATTTTGACATAAATATGACTGTGTGTGCATGCGTGCACACATGAGGACACAGTTATAACCTTTAATCTATTTCAGTGACTATACATGGCTAACACTTCTAGTATCTAGACAGAATAATATGTTCAGAATTTTAGTCTCCCCCCTTGAAGCTGTCAGTTTTCAGATTTTCTGGAATTTTGAGTGAAATTGCCTACTCATGAGTAAATGGCTTTACAGTTACATCTTAAACTGTATCACAGTAAAAAAATAGTAAAAAGTTCAGTTTTCTCTGTGTTGTAGTTTCTGTTTCATGGAAATTACTGGACGTGTTAAATTCAGACAATTCTTAATTAAAAACAGATTGAACAACAGTTGAATGTTTGACAGTGTGCAGTCTCATGTTACATAACAGACATCAAGAGAACTGGAATTATTCAATAATTGCAAATGTTAGCTTTATAACCTTTTAGTTGGCTTAATTGTCATTTCTTATTAAAATGATCACGCTGCGTTTCTCCAATGATAATACATTACATAAAATTCATAGATTGACTAGCTTTGCTGTGAAATAGTATTCGGCCACAATTTTAATTCTAACAATGCAATTGAAATCTACAGGACCCTTCCAAATGTAATGGTTAGAGCTAGGAAGGTACTAGGATGAACTTTCCAAAAGAATAGTAAACGCAGTGTGTAGCGCTGGCTGTTAGATGGCTGTGGGTATCACTGAACTGTAGTCCTGTCCTAATATTGCAATAGCTGTTAAACCGTTGTAATGGAGGTTTACTACTTCACCCAGTTTTCTTTCTCTGTCCTCAACAGGTTCGTTGTTTCAAAAGTGTCGTAAAGCCGTTAGGCTTAGAAAAATGTATTCATTAGATTTAGCACCATTAGATTTAGAAAGCCATTTGATTTAGAACAAATGTAGCACTTCAACGATATGTAGTGCTGTCGTAATAATATAGGTTTAACTGTGTTTGCTTGTATCTAAGAGGTATACCCATGATGTGTCGACTGTTTAAATATTTTCATTACATATTTTGAAAGGACATTTCAGACAGTGTCCTTAAATCTATGGTATGGCTGCTTCTTCAATAATGCATTATTTTTATCTTAAAGGTTACTATTCGCATTTTTACCTGTGCCCTTTTAGGATTCTCCTAAGCTGCTATGATGATTTAGATAGCAGTTACATATGGTCTGTAGTGTTGCTTGTAATTGTAAAAACATTGGTGTACACAGAAACTTTAAATTAATTAAATATTAGGGAGGCAAAGAACAACAGTATAATATAGGTTTCTGTGATGCTGAGAAATTGTTTTGTAGGAAAACTTAGAGAATAATGATCAGTCTTTAGTAGCCATGCCGGTCTTCAGAAAAAGGAACATGGAACAGGTGAGGGTAACCTTTAATGTTTTGAGAAAATGCTTGGCACAGTCTGAATAAATCTATGCAAAACTTGATTAATAGCCTGTTCAGGAAGCGGGGAGCAAACACCTCTTTCAGAGTCACTCAGTGATGTTACCTTAATTGTTGTCATGTCTGCAGACTTTTTGCCCCAACCTGGATGGCTCATCAGATGGAGAAAGGAAGGGCTAGGATCTGCTATGAAGCATGCTAGGTGACCTTGGGCCGCTCACACACACTTGCAAAGCTTTTCTCACAGGGTTGTTTGAAAAAAAAAAAGGCCAACAATCTATTCCGCTGTGAAAGGCAAGGTAGAAGTGGACAGAATACAACTTACCTGCTTACATTGCCTTTTCTATAACAGAGTATCTTCCGCCATTCAGTTTTGCCATGTTGCCATGTTAAATCTGCATAGGTGACAATATGTGTAGCTGGCCAAATTTTAACAGCCTGGAGGCATAGAGTGCAAAACAAATTATAAAAGCAAATGATAAAAAGCTTAGTAAGACCTAGTTAAGGTAAATATGGCTACTTGGTGTGAGAAAAACACACACACGCACAAATATATAATAGTGATTTAGCATGAATTAATGCACCCTTTGTAGTAAATGTTTTGGCGGATTTTTATTGCCTATATTTTTGCTTCATTCAGGTGGTATATAAACTGTGGACAACAAAAGTGCTTAGCATCAAAGGAGAATATTCATAAGAGTTCCATATTTCTCGATTTAGTGGTGTTCTGTCTAAAAAGTCGATTGAAATTCATTCTGGTAGGCTGGACAGCAGCAATATATGGAAACAGTGGCTAACTCTTCTAATATTTCACAGGCAATTTAGTTGTCAACTTTGCACTAAAGAAGCAGTAACACTGTGTCAAAAGACATTCCTTTTAGTCAGTGCAAACTTTTCTTCTTTTATGCTAAAGAATTATCATTAAAATATTGTTTATTAAAACAGAATTTATTAAAATACTACAGAGGGTAGTGTTAGATATGGTTGGCTCAAACAGGAGCAGTTGCTTCAGTTCTGCCCTAGCACTTCAAATGTGATTTATATTTATGGTCAAATATAAAATTGGTTTGGCTTACATTATTAAGTTACTTTATTGCACCATAGTAGTTGAGTAGTCATTCTCTGGCAGCCCATGACATTTGCTGTAATTGGTTACCCCACACAGGTCAAGTAGGAAGCCACTGCACCCTTGGTTTACTTATTCTTAGTTCAGATTTTGACCTTTGTTGTTCAGATGCCATTTAACTGTGCATCCTTATTTGTAATTAAGCACCCATTTATCTGACTTTATACACAAATGTTACTTATGAGTTTGTATCAGGTCTAATGGGCCAAACTGTCAGTGTGCAAGTCCATGATTCCAAATCTCACCATATCTTGAACTTAAAAACCACTGACATGGCTTCAGTTTCCTCCCTCCCCATCCTACAGTTTGGGAATAATAGATTAGTGTTCTCTTACAAGGTTGCTGTGAGAATTATAGGAAGATAATATACATGGGAACTCTAGAGTACTGATAAACATTGTTGAGATGGAGTTAGAGAACTGAAAGTTGAAAGAGGCCTAAAGACCTCCCAGTCCAACCCCTTGCACCATGCAGGATGGCCTACCACATCCTGGAAAATAGTTGACCAACTTCTGTTGAAGAGCTGAAAAAACAGGACATTCTTTATTTTGAGGTCAAGAGCTTTGCGGATTCTTAAGCAATGCTTATTTGCTCATTGGTAAAGATCTGACTTACTGATTTATTTTTCCTGGCAGCAAATATTAAAAACACTTAAAATGAATGTGATCAAAGCTTTAAAAAATGGAATCGGATGTATATTTTTATTTAGAAAACAATTAAAAATACTCTCTTGGAATTATGATTTCTTTTTAGAAGTAGACTAAATCTTGTTTTTTTTGGGGGGGGGAGTCGATCCCCCCCAATAGGTTGTATTCTCCCAATAAATGTGATCTACAATATAGCAGTCAGTGTTAGAAAGATTTAGCTCTGGAGGGAAAAATATGGCAAACACCATTACTGGAAGGGCAGTAGAGATTTTGTGCTGAGTTTTTTTGCCAATATCCTTAGAATAAGGGAAACGTTACAGAAATAGATTAGAACTATGAATGAAGTAAATATTTTGTTTTGCCACTGTTTGGAAGTCCCTAATTTTATCTGACACTTGTTTTACCACTGTAGTGTTGGCAGGGCTGATAAAAGACATTTTAGAGCTAGAAAGTTTAAATTATCTGTAATAAAAATTGTAGCAATAAAGTAAATTGATAAGTAATACCTTCTAGTAGTATCCATCATCTGTTGCTTGCCAATAGTAACTTGCTCTGCATCAAGGTAAGGCCATGTTATAGGTAAAGTGGATCATGAGACAAAAAGAAAAGGATAGGTAATGTATGAATTAACTGTTAAAAAAAGATGTAATATAAAAATATAGATTGTGCTTCCGATTTGCTGTCTCGAATGTCTTAAACTTTCTTTCAGAATACCGTTCCAGAAAACCTGTTTCTTTCTCTCTTTCTCTCCTGACAAAATTGGCAATTTCCACTGATGCCCTCTTTCTGATTTAGATCTTTCTCATGCTATTCCTTAGGGTCCACTGTCCTCCCAGGATTAGTGGGCAACAGTGGGGAGTGATCAGGCAGGAAAGTTCCATTCTTCTGACAGGAAATTTCGTGTGGATCAAACTCCTTCAAAGTGTGGATCAAACCTCCTTCAAAGGTTCTTTTATATGGACATTATATCTGTAATTGCACATTTTATTCTTGTCCGCCTCCGTTAGCCTTGCCTCTGTTGTCCTTCACAATGTTCTATTGCCCCGCTCTTTTCAGAATATAATTTCTTGGCTATACAGACTTACCTTTTCATTTACTTCTTTTTGTAAGCTGGGGACATATTTTGATAGTGCTCTGTAAATAATAAAAGTGCTCCCCCAAAAGGTTATCTCTTTAGATCAACAAATAACATTCAATACCAGCATACAGTGTTGAACATGGTAGCAAAAATGCAACAGATGAGCCTCAACTGGCTATAACAGTCAAAGAAATATGTTGAGCTTACAGTGGAATGCAAAATGGAAACATCAGTGCCTTGGGGCAATGAAAAAAGGGTAAATTTTGTGCTAAGAGTTATTGGGAAATGGATTGAAAATAAAGCAGCAAGTTTACCAAAACCACGATGTTCAAGTTAGGTGTGCTAGTTTGGACAGTTCTGATTGCCCATCTCAAAAGATATTGTAAAACTAGGAAACTAAAAAAAAAAAGCCCTTGTATTTTATTATTTGAAATCATTTTTATACATTCTATGCTGATTCTAAAACAGTTTGAAGGTCACTACCTGCAAGAAAGTGGAATACTTTGGGATTTTTCAGTTTAGAAAAAAAGATTAAAGTGGGACACTATGATAAACCTCTGTTTTTTCTATATGACAAGTGACGACCCATGATACTTGTGAGGGGATCCCTTCTCCCTCTTAATTTTAACCCCCCATCAGTTCTACCTGAGGGAGGGAAGGGATCTCTCCCATAAGTATTATGGTTCCTACCATCCACTGTTACAGCCACTGCGGCGAGCCTGATGCAGCTCCCAGCATCTACCACGGGGCTACTACACTCCCAGCCTCCTCACCAACATTGACACTGGCAAACCCAACATGGCTCCAGGTTCATTGTGGCTCCTGAAGCACCTCCATCCTCAAAGCTTCTGCCAGTCAGCTTGATACAGCCCCAGCCCCCCAGCGCCCCCATTCACATCAAACCCAGACCTCTGCCACCCATCCTGCTGAGGGTCCTCAAGCCCCTCCACACTCAAAGCTAATGCTGGTTGGCGCAGCTCCCAATCCCTGCGTCTACCAATGACATCAAGGCCAGTAAGCCCATCGTGGTTACATGCTCCACCGTTGAGCCTGTGGCGCCTCCCAAAGGCCCTCCATTCTCATATCTTCTGTGGTCCTGCTTCAAATTGGGCTGCTGCTCATAGGAGGAGGAATCCTAGCCCTTTCCCACACTGGGCAGCCATGCGCTCCCAGAAATCTTTCTAGCAGGGCATGGGTGGTAAAGCTTTCCCTTACTGTTGTCTCCTGGTCACTGGAATTCAGAAATATGCTACCTCTGAATGTGTAGATTTCATGTAGGTATCTAAACAAATAACCATTGGTGGACCAGTCCTCCGTGAATGTATGTGATATTTTGAACCCATGACTAAATCTTGTGGCATTGAGTCCCAAAAGGGAAATTAACTTGGTGCAAGGAAATTCTTTAATGTATTCTAAATCTAGTACCCATCAATTTCATTGTATGCCCCTGAGTTGTAGTATTACGTTAGAGAGGAAAAAGAACTCACTGTCCACCTTCTCCATGTCATCAATGTTTTATAAACCCATGTCCCCCTTCACCTTTTGCAGTTGTGTGATATCTGTTTTGAGATAAGGTGACCATAGTATTCTGAATGCAGCTAATGGATCTACACAAAGGACACTATAATAGTGATGGTTTGTTTACAATTCCTTTTCTGACTCTGTATTTTGCCTTTTTCACTGCTGCTGCTCACACTGTCCATATTTTTTGTTGAGATGTCCATGAGAACCTCAAGAGTTTTTGTGGTCAGTTACCCCTAGTTCAGATACAATCAGTGTGTATGTAAGTCAGAATTCTATTTATTTTTTTGCTCTGAACTGTACCACTTTACATTGAATCTTATTTGCCTTGTTTCTAATTCACTTTGTTTGGAAGGAGTCTTCCCTACTGATTTCTCACTTCTGCTCTTTACTACAGGTTTGGGTACCTAGGTATGAACAGTGAGCTTTCTTCCCTCACATTCACCAAAGCTTCTTTGAGGACTCCTTCCTTATATTCCTTCATATATTCTTTATTCTCAGATTCTGGTTGGGAGCATACTGAAACTTATGACTTATAAACAGATTGCCATACCCCTTTCTTCAGCTTGGAATGTTTAGGACAGGGGTAGGGAGCCTGCGGCTCTCCAGATGTTCAGGAACTACAATTCCCATCAGCCCCTACCAGCATGGCCAATTGGCCTTGCCAGCTGAGGCAGCCACCCTCACTCCAGTCCCTACTCTCTCCCCCCCCCCCCGCCCGCCCCAGGTTCTGTTCTGGCCTGAAGACCCCACTGCAGGCTCAACAGCCTCCTACATACCAATCTGGGCCTGGTGAGCCTGCTGTGAGCTCATCATCTGAGGCAGCCAACTACACCTTCCCTGGGCCATGCCCAACCAAGTCACGTTCATGTCATATCCAGTCCTTGTAACAAATGAATTTGACGCACCCCTGGTCTATGATTTGTTGTTGGATGTGCTCATAATTCATAGGAGCTCATTTCATCCATTTAAACCACAGCTATGACCATTGTTTTCCCTCAAAAGAGACTTTTTTGGGTCTCCTGTGGACTTTCATAGCCAAGGTTTGAGGCAATTCTTACTTTTCTTAATGTCCTCAGAGCAGTTTCTTTTGACCTGTGAGTCAATTCTATGCGACATCTATAGATGTCTTAATATTGTTACCATATATATCTTGGTAAGGTATCTTGGAAGGAATTTTTAAACGTGTTTTTGCTTATTATGTTATAACTCTGCCTTTTAAAAAAAAGTTGTGATGAAATAAACTGTCCCATTTTATCTGTGCCACAATCTGACTAAAATATAATCATCCACTCAAGGTTACCTAATCATGGTTGAGTGGACATTTGAACTCAGGATTCTGCCATCCATGACCATGATGCTACATTGACTCTCTTAAATAAGTTTTCAACTAATTTTCTCCACTGTTATACACACTCTTGGTCAGTATAAACACTGGTTACCAAGTAGTAATGTACCCTGCTTTCTCTAAAAGGCCTTGGCAAGCACATCCTCAGTAGTGTCTTGTTTAAGTGGGGATGGGTTATATTACCTACTGCATGTTCCCGGCAACAGGAGGGGCACTCCACTTGTCACAGGAGGAAGGTGTGATTTTCATTGAGTCCAGGGATGGATGATGCGTCAGCTGCTGCCAGAAATCCTATCTCTTCAGCAAGGACACAGTTCTTTCCTCCTTTTTCCATAGTCCAAGAACCAAACAACTTATCACTGTCTGTATGCTGAGAGAGGGCTTATAAGTCTCTGACAGAATATTTTCCATTAACATTTAGCGAAGATGAGACGCTCTCTTTCGACATGTGGTACTACTGAACTGTGCAGGGGCCACAAAGGGGAAAACTGCTTGCCCATAGTTTGGATCTTTAAGTGGTCGTCTTTTCACTCACACATTTGGCTCTCCTATCTTGTCATAAAAGGTTGCTTCTTATGAGCTAATACAGTGGCAGAAAGAAGATGAGAGATGATGCTATCCTAGCTGTATCATTCACGTATAATGTGTCAAGGAAAGGGGCAGGAACATTAAATTCTATAAAATTCTATTTTCAGAGGGTGGCCAGATTGATCTGCAGTGGGAGCTGATAAAGGGACTGTTGACTCTCAAATTACTGTACCCCAGAAATCTTGTTGGTTTCTTAAGTTACTACTGGATTCAGTTCTAACTCTTAAATTCTGGCATGATCCAAACTCTGTATCTGAAGTCCTATACAGATTTATGTCCCTGTATGCTTACATGGAATCATTAGAACAGATAAACAATGCCAGATTTGGCCAGACTCTGCCAGTAGTTCAAATGGTAAAACTCTGCCAATAGTCCAAATGGATTTCCCCCCAAGCTTTCAAAACAGTCTGTGCTTGCAAAAAGTCACATAAACTCATACAAGTCAGCTCCCTTTCTTTTCTAAGAAGTGAATTCCCATCTCCATGAGAACTGAACATCTTTCAGGGGACATGACCATGTTGCGTAGAAAAGATGCAGCAAGATGTTTCCAACGTCGTGGTTGAAATGTTGATTCAGTTCACGTTAATTGCAAAGTGGTTGCGTTCCGAGCTCACGTATGGGCTTTAATGGAACCATGTGCTTGTTAGGAGTGCCCCATGTCACTCCAGTCAAAATCCGTTATGACTCATGTTTTAAGATGAGCACTCCTTTTGTAATGGTTCACAACAATAATTCATATAGCAAAAGCTTAAAAATTAGTATCTTGATAGCTGCAACTCTTTAGAGTCTGCAACTCTTTAGAGCAGTATTTTGGAGATCGTTACGCTGACACGGGAACATTTCATAGGATTCAGCAAAATTCATAGTTAAGACAGAAATGAGAAAATTTCCTAATCATATGTCCTGTGCTTGACTTCAGGCAACCATTCATGTTTATAGTTTGAATGTATAATTTAAGAAGCATTTGTAAGACATTTTAAGTTTTTATAGATACCAAGTTATTTTCGTATCTTCCAAAACAATTTTAAAGTAGATTTGAGGCATTCTTATTTCAGTGGGATTGTGTGAGTAAAACATGTTACTTATTAAAACTTGTACACATGAAATAGTGTACCTTTTTATAGCTCTCATAAGAAATAAGTCTTGAGTCAGCAGTTTAAAGATCTTAAAATGAATGTAAACTTGCTGTATTTTATAAAGTCTTATATTTTGCATTTTGGTGTCTAGATAGACAATGGTATTACTTTAGAAGAAAAGTTCTTAGGTGGTGAAAAGTGCTATTAAGTTGCAACTAACTTATGGGGACACCATAGTTTTCAAGGGAAGAGACATTCAGAGGTGGTTTGCCATTGCCTGCCCCTGCATAGTGATCCTGGACTTCCTTGGTGGCCCCCCATTCAATTACTAACCAGAGCTGACCCTGCTTAGCTTCTGAGATCTGATGAGCCATCTAGGTTGGGGCAAAAAGTTCTTTAATCACAAATTAGTTTGAGTCTTACATTTTACCTGTTGCTGTTTAATTCATGACTAGATGCATCTTCATCACGCAGCATACTCCTAATTATGAATTACCATGGAATTTGAAATAACAAGCATAGGTTTGGGTACATGAAGCTCCGGCATTCCATGCAATTCTTTATGGTGTGCTTTCCTCCATAGAAATACCGGTAGGGTTGATGAAAATATGTCACAGAAAATGGCATAGCCTGCAGACCAGGCTGTAACTTTTTGCTTTCCTTGTTTTTAAATCTGACATGGAACTCCCATGCTGTCCAAATGGTAAAATTCTATTTTTTTTAAAAAAAAAGGAAATTAGTAACACTTTCCCAGAAGTTTATTTTGCTATATGGTGGCCAGAGTTCTCACCAATTTTGTATCTTCTTCTTTATCTTTATTAACCTTTAATAGGCATAAATAGATCAAGATTTACACAGACACATTCTTCAGTCTCAAGTATAGTTCAGTAGCAAGGAAATAGACCACATAACTTGACGGTTGACTTCAAGGGGTTCAAATCACTTCAGATTTTTTTTTAAAAAAAGAAATAGCCAGAGCAAATGACAATAAATACCCCTACACATCAATGTAAAAATACAATCTAATATAAAATTGCAATAAAAATAGATCAATTTTGTATATTTTATAGGGAAAATTAATACATTGGTCTTCCACCTTATGTGAGGTGGGATAGACTAAGAAAGCATGACTGACCCAAGGTCACCCAGCAAGCTTTCTGGCAGAATGGGAATTTGAATGGGGTCTCTTAGATCTTGGTCCAGTCACTGTCCACACTGACTTTCAACAGCCAGTTTATACCAGAAATGGCCTAATAAAAGTTGTTTCATTACATCCAAAACTGTAACTGTTATCCTTCTGTTAGAATGTTGAGAGTTAGAATGTAGTGGTTAGCATATTGAACTAGGTTTGAATCTCTGTTCTGCTGTGAAAATTTTGGGGGGTCATCTTGGGCCAGTCTCTCTCAGCCAGCCTACCTGTCAGGGCTGTTGTGAGGCTAAAATGGAGGGTTGGAGAAGAACGTTGCATCTGCATGGGCCAGAAAAGCAGGGTATAAATATTAACCTACTTTTCCATCCAGTGTATACCCAAAGGAGTTCACAACGTTCTTCTCCCTATGAAAATTAATATATAACCAACCCCTGTGAAAATTAATATACAACCAAGGTTAAACATATACAATTATGCCATTTAGACAGCTTCTGTAAATCACCAATTTTGTATATTTTATAGGGAAAAGTAATGATTTTTAATTTGAGTTCTGAAGCTGCTATAGTTTGTTACATTTCACATATATTTTAAATCTGAATTTTAATATAATATTGGACACTGCCCAGGGCCCCTAGGGGATGGGGTGGTATAGCAAAACAAACAAACAAACAAATAAATATAGTGGATACCATGGAAATACTTCATGTTTAAGTGCCGTGTTCTTTGCAAACAGCAGTGAATTGCATTTTTAATGCAGAAAGAGGGTATACCAAGATAGTGAATACTTCCAGTTCTAACAAATGGGTCTGCTACTAAGCTGTTGAGTATGCTGTATCGTTCAAGGCAGTGACATTGTCTGTTGTATGCTTAATTTTGCATCAAAAATATGTGACACGAACGCTTTAAATATATCCAAAATTACATCTCTAATTACCATGAAAATGGATACAGTGTGTGCTGTTATGACAGTCTGAACCTTGAGGCAATTTCATTTTTAAATGTTTGTAAAAGGGTTTATTTTTCCGTTTTGTTTGTCACCAGTTTGGCAGGTGTAACAGCAGATTAACAACCATTACATCAGAAATAATAGTAAAACCTCTACTACTGTAACCCCTCCCCCCATGCTTCAAAGTCACCCCTAATGGAAAGATCCTGTAATGTTTCTAAGGTCGTTTCTGCACGGCCACGCTGCGGGGGTGCGTCAGCGTAAACGACGCCAACGCATCCCCCGTGACCATTCGCACGGACGGTCCCGGTAGGGGCAGGGAAGACAGCACAGCCTGCACAGAGGCTGCGCCGACCCTGAACGCTTTACCGTCCCTCCGACCTTCCGGCACATCGCCCAGGCCAGGGAACATGCCCCCCAGCCCTGCACGACAGCTCTGGAGTAGCAGGGCGGGGGGGCGTGCCCCTGGCCTGGGCAACGCGCCGGAAGGTCAGAGGGACAGTAAGGCGTTCAGGAAAGGGGGGGAATGGCGCTTTCCAGGGGCTTCCGTTCGCACAGCAGCGATCGGAAGCCGCTGTTTCCGAAAAACCTCGCTCAGGGAGCGAGGTTCAGAAACAGTAGCTTCGCGCCACTCGGGGGTTGCATGGCTGCTGCTGGTGCAATGCAGTGGCGGCAGCCGTGCAGACCCCTCTCCAGGGACGCTGTATTCTTCCCATGCGAAAACAGCCTCAGTTTTGACAAGTTTATCAGGGGGGTTGGGTACACTTCCATGGGGAGGGAGTTCCATAGCTGTAAATATTTGTGTCATCCACATGTTTTTGTTGGTTTTAATTTTCATATAGGAGATGATAATTTATATAGTGAATCATGCGATTCTTGGGAATTCATTATTTTGTCAAACAATTTACGTCCTCTTAGTTAAGTTTTTTTCCTAGTAATAAATATTCGTAGGTTATTCCTAGGTATATATAATTTAGCTGTTTCTTTGTTGTGCGTTTTAATGAAGAGCAACAGTGGGCATTGAACGAGATTGTAGGTGAATGGCCTGTATCATCTTTGACATCCTCTTAGACGGGAAATAAAAGCGTTCATTTGCAAAATGTGCAGAAGTTCATAATTTGGCAATTAAAAACAAACCAACCAGACCAACCACCATGGAGGGTCACAACAGAACATTTCTTCTCTGTGACAAATAAAATAAATAACATAGGATATGTTAAACTTTGAATATGTGTCCAGGTTTGTAATCTTCGCTGAAATGAAAGGGCTCAAATGTTGTATCAAATGTTGCAGGCTGTGTGTGTGTGTGTATTCATTGCCAGAAATCCAAGAAACAGTTAAAATTTCCTCTTTAAATTTAGATGATAATGGAAAAATTACAGTTTTTTAAAAAGATTTTGTATTAGGATAATAAGCAAAGGTTATGGAAATACGTTTTTTTTTAAGAGAACAGATATTTCATTCAGAATGTACAGGTTTCATAAAATGTTGAATAAGATAAAATTTGTACTTGGGCATTTTTCAGGGAAGGAGTTGCATTTCTGAGATACTTGTAGTTTATTGCTTCTTACAAAAGTAGACTCTTTAGCTCCACAATTGAGGTTTATTCAGTGTTCATTAAAAAAGCTAATGATATCATAGCTATAATTGCCTTGAAGTCAAAACTTAAGGCTGTTTTGTGTAAGTAATGCAGTTATTGTACAATTGGACTGAGGTCTTACATTCAGAGTATTTCTACTGGCAGGTTGGTCTCAAATGCCATCTTCATTGGGAGATGCATGACCATATTAATTCCAGCATGGCATTAATTTATTTGCTTTGCATTTCTGTAACGAAAATCTATTCATCTGATACTTTTGTGGAGGTTAATTAAAGTTTGACAAACATGAAATTGGAATCCATACTCACAGCACAAATAAATACACCAATATTTATTGCAAGTAAATTGGAAGTTTGTGTGTGAAAATCTACTGAAGCTAGCAGTAAGGTTACTTCAATTCCTTTCCTAACCATGTTTATTGAAGAGCAGACTGAATTGATTTCAGGTAATACTTCTAACTAAAAGTACATCGAGACTCCTAATCCATCTCTGCTGCCACTCTGCAGATATCCATCATCTCTGCTGTCAGTTGCATATTTTACTTTTGCTATGTACAGTGACCAAATGCTAGATTTAGTCAAATCTTATATTAGCAAATTTTTTCTACGTGATTTCTTCTTTATTGTCACATTTGCAAAGTATTGAATATCACAGGGTTGCCTTTTATGCTGCCTTTTGTGTTGCCTCTTTGTCCAACTTCCTCTCCAAAATAGCAAATATAATCTCCTGAGTTCTTCTAATGCCCTGACAATCTGCCAGTGAGACAGTATTCCTCTTTAACGCAGGCCTTTTAGGCAAGCCAGATAAACTTTTAAAAGTCCAGCCGTAATCACGTTTCCTCAGGAAAGTTCTGGTGAGTTCAGTGAGATTAACTTCAGAGTTGGTATATTTAGGTTTACAGTTCCAGAGTCCTTTTTTAGTGGGGTGAATGCAAAACTTCACTTCTGCAGGTGGAAGAGTAATTTGCGCTTGTGCATGGAGGGATCCATGATTATTGCAGATCTTCCACTTTTGTTCCTGCTTGCTGTGGTGTAAGCCATACTGGTTCCAGGTCCTGCCAGCCTTCAGCAGCAGGTTTTTGATGGCAGGAAGGGTATAAAAGATGGAAGACGGTAAAGACACTCTCCTTTCTGCTCATGACTATTTGGATTTAAACCAAATGTTATTTTTTAAATACCCAATAAAGATGCAACCATATACAATTCAATAGTCAATTCCAATGTTTCCTGTCATGTAAAAGCTGTTATAGGGATGAAATCTGTGTGTAAGCATCAGCTGCTGATAGCTATATAACGTAAACATTTAAATCATTTGATTTGTTGAGGTTGATTTGTTGAGGTTACCAGTACAATGAGCAGTGGCTATGGAAAAGCAACTGTAATGCAACCAGCATATTTATTTATTTCATAGTTTGCCTTTCTTGCAGAGGCTCAAAGGTACCATGGTAATCAAATCAACTCTTTGGAATACTGTAGCAGAAAACATATTTGTAAACTTTTGTAAAAGCTGCTCAGGGCGTACTTTGCTCTGGTTGCCCTCTGCTGCTGTTAGAAAAACAGTTTACTCTCCAAGGCAAACTTTTCTTTCTAGTCTTCCACAGATTTATATTACCTGCTATCCTGTAGTCGATCTCACAGTTCTTTACATGAAGTCTTCTTAAATGACATTGTTAAAGGGTTTTAAAAAATTGAAAACATAAGCTATAGATGGAGTAGCTTTTTGTAATACCTTTCAAATGGGATTGAATGACAAAGGAACGTTTTGGATACAAATGAACATACATCCCTTTATTACAAAACAACAATTCGAAGAAGTAGATTGGAACACCATTTTGTGAACTGGTCATTTCATTAATAGGACAATTGCCTAGCCTTTTCTTTACCACATCCTGTTTGCTGTCATCTTGGCAGCATACTCTCTAAGAGATTGCCATCGCTAACCGTCCCGTTTAAAACTTGTAATACAGGTGAAAACGGCTGACTCTTACCCAGAGTACCTAGAGCAAACTGGTGAGGGACCAAAACCTGGTTTGGCCCAGCCACCTAGCATGACCACCCTCACAGGTGGTGGGCATTTAGGGTTATTTTAGTGTTTTTTTTATTGCCTGCAGGGGCGCATTTAAAGCTAGCTGCACCATGATTTCAGAATTTACCATCAGAGACTATCTTGAGTAATTACCACCCAAGAGATTTGGTGATGAAGATGTTTGGTTCAGGAGCAAGGTTATGGACCCCCCAAAGGGGGGGTGCCCCCCATCCCATTGTTTTTCCAGTAGGGCTAGCCTGGATGGGGGGCTACCACCCGTTTGAGGGACAATGGCACTGGTCCTCCTGAGAACATAACCCTGGAAACTTGAGTGGCATCATAAGAATAGTTAACAGATGATACCCTGGGGAATTTGAGTAATCATACTAGCTGTAAAAATGCCCCATCCCTTCCAGGCACCCCAAAAGAATTGCCCAGGATTCTTTGTTTTGCAGTGACTTTTTGCTCCCACTGCAGTAATGAGATTTCTGGGGCAGGCTGCACATTTTGAGATAGAGGCTGTGGACTTTCAAGGTGGCTCAGGAGGGAGGGCATCCTGCTAATTGCATCC
Source organism: Sphaerodactylus townsendi (assembly GCF_021028975.2). Classification (NCBI taxonomy): domain Eukaryota; kingdom Metazoa; phylum Chordata; class Lepidosauria; order Squamata; family Sphaerodactylidae; genus Sphaerodactylus; species Sphaerodactylus townsendi. The sequence goes on along the minus strand of NC_059431.1, from coordinate 100,998,384 downwards.
CAGCAGGCTTAGAGACCTGGCCTGTCCAATTTTGCCGATGCCCCCCCAAAGGCTTATTTTGGCAGCTCCCTGCACTTGGAGGCCACACTGGAGTGAGTTCTCTCAGAACTTCTAAGCCCCACCCACCCCAAAATAAAGCTCACCAAGCTTGGATGCACAACCTCCAAGGCCTCTGGGGCCACCTTGAAGTCTAGGCACAATGCTTCAAAATGTGTAGTCACTGCCACCTCAGAAATTCCCAAGTCTGCCCGCCATCAAATTATGCATGATGTGCATGTTTCTGTAATTGGAAAATTATTTTTCCCACCACTTAGACTCAATGGGGCTTTCTATTTGCTTACTTGGCTAGTATGGTAGAGGTTTTTCCAACAGAGCCTGTAGTAGTGGTTTTCTCTGGGGCAGGCACTTATTTCCTGTAGGGCTGTAGGCAGATCTCCATAGAAGGAACCAGCCAACTTGCTGGGATTTGCCTGTGATGGCAGATGCTGTGGGCATCAGGTTCACCTTCTTTCAGATTGCCCACAGCATTTTTCCTCTTCACACATTTGCTTAAGATTTGGCTGGTTCCACTGGAGACTCACACCAGCCCCTACAGAATCCCATCAAGGTGCTTATCCCTACAGGGCACCTCCTGCTTTAGAACCCTCTACAGGCCATCTGGAACATAACAAACTCAGCTGTGAAGTCCATAGTGTAATTTTCCACCTAGAAGGCCTATGAAGAGCCCTTAGCAAATTCTGGGGAATTTCTGGAAGTGTGTGAGGCATCTTCACCCATTTTGAGATAGAGGCACTAGACTTTTCCAAGGTGGCTCCAAGAGGACCTTGGATAATAGCATCCAAGCTTGAGTGAGCTTTTGCTTCTGGAGTGGGGAGTTGGGAGTTCTGGGAGCTCAGCCCACAGGCTTTCATGTACAGAGCAAAGAAACAAATGAAGCCTTTGGGAGGCCCATAAAATTGAACCCCATAAGCCAAAGTCTCAAACCCTGGATGCAATTGGCAGGTGCCTCCTCGGGTACCCCTGAAGTCTGGTGCCTCTATCTTTCAAAAGTATGCTTACATGCACTCAAGAATTCTCATTAAGCTGCAATTTTGACAGAAGTCATATGAAACAAAGAATCTTGACCCAGAATTCTTGGGGTGCCTGTAGGGTGTATTTTACAATGAGTGACCCCAAGATTTCAGGGTATCATCTATTGCTTATTCTTGCCAGTGCCACCCAAGTTTGAGTGAAGTTATATTTCAGGAGATAAAGTTGCTTGTCCCTCAGGTAAGCCCCATCTCAGGTTAGCTCCAATTTGGGAGAAACAATGGGGATGGGAACTTGTGAGATCCACAACCTAGCTTCCCCTAGACAAACATCCTGGAAATTTGGGTGGTATCATCAGGACAGATCTCTGGGTGGTACCCCAGGGAATTTTTTGGAGTGCTGCTAACTTAATAAGGAAATGCATACAAACAGACGTGAAAAAACCTTTTTTTTTTTTTTTTTTTTTTTTTTTTTTTTTTTTTTTTTTTTTTTTTTTTTTTTTTTTTTTTTTCAAAAAAAAGATGCAAAAAACATACAAGTAGCCCTGGGAGGTATTTAAAACTGCATTTGACCAAGATAGAGTAGCCGGGGACTCTAAGGTACCCCATGTGTGTCCCTGGGTAGTAGACTTGACTTTCTCTTCACCCTCTGGACATCTGGGGAGATAATAGATGTAGAAGAAGGCCTTATATATATATTTCCCCAAACAATGTAGGATATAAGGCCTTTGTAGTAATTAGAGGAGTCCACATATGGAAGATTGAGATAAATGAGGTGGTACAGTCAGTATTTGGAAAATAGCTTGCCTTCAATGTCAGCATTGTGATATTTGTAGCTAACTAAGAGGCTCCGCGATCTTCTAAAGCTAGGGAAACTGACAGTTGTCGAGTTGAGCCCTGTCCTGCCACTCATTTTAATAAGATGACTGAAATAAGCTTAGGTATGCATAATTTATAAATGTCATATATATAGGTCAGTATGGCTCTTGCTGTATAGTTAAGATGAAAATGTATTCTTGTGGAGGTGAATTCATTATTACAGTAATGCTAAGCACTCCTGAAGCTCTCGTTGTATAAGATGAGTTATTCTCACAGCAAAATGTCACCAATGAATTTACTTGAACCCTGTTCAACGTTGTTCACATTTTGCAGGTAGAATGGAAAAGTACAGTTAGCTTTAGTGACTTCGCTAAAGTCAATCAAGAGGCGTTTGATAGTCAGAATTGAAGTATTGATTTAAGATACTTTATTTCTTTACTAAGAAAACAGTAGTGTGGGTTTTCATGGCTTTTGTTAAGACACTAAGGTATGGAATTTGGACTTGCCTGACAGGTCAGAATAACTAATGTAAATATTAACTGTATTTATTCATAAGGTTGCATCTGGTATTTTTTCCCTCATCCTATCAAAACATAACAGTATTTTCAGAAAATATTACCGATTTTTAAATATGTTTAACAAGCCTATTGTTTTTTGTCTCAACTCTGCTTTCAACTGCAGATGCAGTGGGTGCACAATAACCTCTGTGGTGTGACTGGGAAATTTTACAATTTACCTTCTGTAATAGTGTGTTCTATAATGCAGTTCACACCTTTTGGAATTTTGCTTTCTTGATTTGCTAAGTGCAGCAGATTTTCAGTTTGAATATAACTTCATCTGTTTTATTAAAAACGTAACAGGACATTATGTGCTGCAAATAAAGTTCAGAGGAACCTTTTTTTTAAAAAATCTGTTTGTATTGAACGGATGATTAATACCTCTCTAATTTCGAGGTTTACTAGTCTAGCTCACCTGTCTTTTTGCTTGAATAGTTGAAATTGATGGCTGTCGGGTATAAGCATTTATTTACCTGTTGATTTTTAGTGGATGGATTTTTTTAAGGATAATGCAGAATCCCATCATTGGGCATTCATTTATTTGCTGCTCATCAAGATGATTGACAGTTTAGCCAACAACAGGAGTTGGAAAAGAATGCCTTTTCTCCTTGTGCTGTGTGTGAAAGAAATTTACCTTTTGGTGACAAATACGTCACAGAAATTAGATTTTCAGGCTTATAATTTTGGTTGTGATTTAGCAGAATTCAGAATAAAATACATATTGGACAGCTTACTAGAGCTGTATAAATCTTCAAACACTAATCTGAATCAAAGTTTTTAAAAAATGAAGTATCTGAGTATCTGAGTAAAACAAGGATTTGTAATTCACTCATCTTTTAATGAAACTGCCTGTAAAGTCTTAGAATTTTGAGTGTGTGTATGGGACATTGAGTGGAATTTGTATAGTATCTTTTGCCTTCTTACTTCGAACCAGTGAGCAGAGCACCAGAGTAATAACACAGGGCTAAAATGGCACAACTGAGAAGAAGCCAATGGATAATTTGAAGAGCAGGGATGACAGAGGCTTCTGCATTTGGTGCTGAAGAGCAGGCTTTCTCAGTTTGGCCCGCTGAAACTAAATTTGGCCCATTAGTTCTCTGTGGCAATCTAGTCAAAGGTTCTGTGAATCTCCCGTTTTTGCTTCCCTCTTGAGTGCCAAACAATGATGGTTGTCAGCATTTGGCAGGCCACAATAGGTAGCGTTTGGCTTGTTGGATCACAAGCAGTGAAGACCCGCTGTAACGCATTCCTGTGCATTCTTACTTAAAGTCCCTTGTAAGTTCACTGGGATGTACTCCTGAGTAAGTGCTCATAGGATACCAGCCCGAGTTCCAGATGTTACTTTTTGCTGATTTCTGAATATTGCTATTGAGGAGAAAAGAGAAATTTTAATGTGCTAAGTACTTTGAACTAAAATTGTTGCCATTAGTGTTGTATCTTTTGGTCCCATTCCACGCACATCTGTCTATGGTTTCTTTTATTGTTGGCAAACCTCTGCAACAGAGAAAGTCTTTCTTCTTACATACATACCCCTTTTTAGAAAATGATTTTGCTCCATTGCATTGTTAATGGTACTTCCATGCTCTTTTCTAATTAAAATAGTAAATTTTGAAGTAACAGCCTTTAATAATAACATCCCTTAATTTTTAATTGGCTAATTTTGTACCATCTTAAAGGGTTTTTTAAAAGCATAACGGCTAACTATGCATTTGTCAAATTAACCCTTTTTTTTGGTTCCGAAGGAAACATTGCAAGCATTAGGGACTGGAGAGAAAAACAGCCCAATGAGAAATGTGAGAGGCAGACATTGTTTTTAAAATTTGTTGCTGCAGGCAAAATGACTGTGGAAGTTTTAATAAATACTGATTTTTGTTCTACTTGTTCAGCAGAGTTCCAAAACTCTTAAAGTCTGTAGGGCTTCTTTACGCATCCATAGTTCATCTTCCTGTTGATGCTCGTCAACTTCCTGCACAGCTTCCCCACTCTTCTTACGTTTTCATTATCTCTTCTACTTCTGGTTATGCACCTCTGGGTGTTGCTTGTTGATTTTTTCTGCACGTTGGTCAAGCATGAACAAAAAAATTTTTGGAGCACTATATAGAAAGGCAAATTTAGAAGAATTCTATAGAAATTGTACCTCTGTGAGCAATATTCTTTTGGAATTAAAGTCCCCATTCCAAATTTATGAACACAAATGTTGAGAGAGAGAGCGCGAGAGTGCGCACGTGCATGAGAGAGAGAGAGAGAGAGAGACTTTTCCTATGTTTTAATGCTTAGAAGTAACTTACCAAATTTGGACTGATGCTGAACCCTAGGAATGTGATGTGTTTCCCAAAGGCAAATGTTGTTGTATGCTCAAAAAGAATTGTTACGTGCTCCTTAAAAAGAGGTTCCTGTAAAGGAGAATTTTAGTAGCTAGTTTTCATACTGTGAAATATTCCTAGAATAAAAAGGAAGGCGATTTAGAGTATGGGCATATTTGGGATGAGGCATGTGAAATAAAGTGAATTTTAAAATCATTTGAAAAATTCTAAAAATACTAATAATGTTGTAACTGAACATCTTTAATTTTATTAGTGAACTTTTCTTGGAAAAGTATAGTTTTGAAGTTTTTTAATGTGCAGAACCTGTAAATAAACAGTTAATACATTGTGTTCTTTAGAGTGGCTATTTTCTCATTGTGCATGGGTAAAAAAGATTATTGTATTTTTTTCAAACTAAGAAACTGTTTAAAAAATCTTGAGACTAATCCCAGCTGTATAAAAAACAAGGGAGGGTACTTCAGAGGATTTGTTGAAGTTGTGCTATTGTCTGTCTTTAAGGTTTTAGAATGCTCTTTCAGTTTGTTAAGATGACCTCATCTTTCTATGGCTGCTAATCCACAGGCTCCATTTTTCTGTCTTAGAAAAGTTTACTTAAGAAGACTTTTCTTGGCATAATCAGTGAACGTGCATGCCCTTCAAGAAATTGAATCATATTTTCATCACAGCTTGTATAATTGTCACCATTTTTCTGGAGTTTGTTGTAATAAATACTTTTATGTGGTCATTACAAAAATGTAAACATTGACTGTGCTTTCTATGTGGTTTTGAATGCTTTTCTTCGTGTTCCTACAATAGTCTGCCCAATATCAGTTCTGTGACTTCTTAAAATCTGTGTTAAGACCTAAAGGACTCTTCACTGATTGTGACGGACTTTCAAGATAAAATAGTTAATGGTACTGGTGCAGTGAATTCATCCCAGTGAATTGTTGACACATATGTACATATCTGATTGTCCTCAGTGTTCTTGAGTGTGGAAATTAGGGGGGAAAGGATCAGTCAGACCCAGCAACCCCATTTATAGAGACAGGCTCTCATACTGGTCAGATTCAGAACATTGATTGGATTCTGCAATCCTTGAATGGAAGAACTGAGGGTCTCTCACATTCCTCTTTCCCAGTGAAATTTCCCCTGGTTGATCTTTGTCAAAAGAGCTCTGCTGACAGAAAAGGATGGGCAGTTTCATCGCCCTTACTACAGTGTTTCACCCTGTGTGGCTGTTAGTTGACACTGGTCATGCGAGGCCAACTATAATCTTTTCCTGGGATCATAAGGATCTGCTTGTGGGAAAACATGCAGTAGTCAGGACCTTCTGCTGACAGATCATGGAGTCCAACCCAATAAGGTCAAGTAGAATGACCAGTTTACTTTTCAACATATGTAAGTGTTCCAATTTCCAGAATTATTTGACTGAGGAGACCCCATTTGTTTTTTTAAAAAGGTACTGTTAGTGATGCTTTGGAAAAAAAAAGCCTGTATGATATGGAAATATAAACCATTTTTTCTTGTGCTTGATAAAAGCTGCTTCAGTGCATAGTTCTGAAATATCTGAGAATAACAATAGCCTGTGCTAAGTTAGGCTGTCTACTTTGTGCTTTTAAAAAGAAAAAATTGTTTGAGAAGAAAAACCTATTGAGAAATTACTTTCCCTATAATAGTAGGGTAGTAGTATAGTAGGCAGCTGATGACATCAGCCAAACGTCAAAACATCTTCATTCCCTGAATTAAGTACCCAAAATCCATGTGAACCTGGCCTACTTGCCAATAAAATTAACCTAGTATAAAAGAAAGGTTAAGAAGACGAAGAAGAGTTTGGATTTATATCCCGTCTTTTTCTCCTGTAAAGAGACTCAAAGAGGCTTACAATCTCCTTTCCCCCCCCCCCCCCCCACGACAACAAACACCCTGGCCGTTTCCATGCACGCGAGTGAATATAGCTACCTAGGGGACGGCAACAAACGTCCGGGATCCCCAGGCCTCATTCACTACAGGAAGAAGCGCCAGCTGCATCAGCCAGCTGCACACACGCCCTCAGCCACTCTCGACCGGATTGCAAAGCCGAAGCCCCGTTCCAGAGTCTTTGCACTGGGAAACTACTTTCCGGGAGCGCCCGGCTTAAAATTTTCCACCTGTCGATGCAGCGAACGGCAGTAGCTTCAAGGCGCCTCCCCCCACTCCCTCCCTGCACTTACCTTGTCCTCGGGCCTCTGGTGCATTTGCGGAGGCCCACGGAGACCCGCCCCCTGCCCCTTGGCTAGCTGGAGCAGGCGGCGCAGGGCCAGGCGTGTCCCTCAGAACTCGGGCGACGCGTGCCAGAGGGATCGGCCGGCCATTGACAAGCATCTGCGGCACTGTCATCCCGGCTCTTTCTAGGACCGTCCATGCGGACGGTCCCAGCGTCGTCGGGTCGGCGCGAAATGCGTCGACCCAGCCGCTTCCGCCTCTGTGCGGAAATGGCCCCTGTGAGGTGCGTGGGGCTGAGAGAGCTCCAAAGAGCTGTGACTAGCCCAAGGTCGCCCAGCTGTCATTGAGTGCATTGGCTAATCTAGTTCCCCAGATAAGTCTCCATAGCTCAAGTGGCAGAGCAAGGAATCTGGTTCTCCAGATTAGAGTTCACCTGCTCTTAACCGTTACACCACTGCTGCTCCCAGAAGTTATTTATCCAAATCTTAAGTTACGTTGAGTAGTTTTCTGACAACATAGTCTTAAGGAATATTGGAAAATTCTTTGACAAATCACTATTTTATATACCGTATAAACTCAAATATAAGCCGAGGCACCTAATTTTACCACAAAAAACCTGGGAAAACTTATTGCCCCTTTTTGTGATCAGTTTCCTTCCCTTTACTGCTACCCCGTATCACTTTTGCCAAAAATTGCCAAGGGCATCAGGATGATGGAGAGATGGCTGTGGCAATGGAATCGATGCTGGGGGATAGAAGAGATCCCATCTTGAACCACTTCACGTCAACTTTGGGTGTTTGCTGCGGTGTAAATGGTAATGGACTTCAGCGCTTGTAGTTTGGCTGCATTTGATTAATCTGTATTTGATGTTTGAACCAAAGTCCACCGTTAGTAGAAAGGGAGCGGGAAAAGAAGAACCCTCATTGCAAGAAGTTAAAGTGTAGCTAAAGAAAGGTGAAAGACATTAGAGGATTCACACTCCCTTAGACACTCCTGGAAGCTTTTTCCATCCTCCTGGTACCTTCTCTGTCTAAAACACCTTCACACAAACATCCAGTCCACTATTTGCAGGTTTATGGACTACACAGTCCAGAAATAATTTTTTAAGTACCTGGAAAAGATTGACGTTAAAGGTTTGGTATTGTATGTCATTATGTAATCAGTGTCAAGTTGTTCTACTGGATGTTGGGAGACCGTCTTGCTTGGGTTTTCATCACCTTCTCTCAAGGAGGCAGGGACAATTTCCGTTGGCCACGCCCACTAGCTTTGCTGACGTCGTCAAGCCCCAGTATCTTCCTGCCTTGAACAGGGAGTGCAGGCTTTTTTGTAGGCTCTTCAAAAAAAAAAGAGAGAGAGAGAGAGACAGAGGATTTGTGTGTGTTTGTGCTTTACCTTTCCTCGTGTTGCCAAATTTACCTCACATCCTCCTCCCCCGTTCCCTCTGTGGTCTGTGAGGAGAGGTGAGGAGAAGAGAAAGAGCGGGAGTTCTTCCCGCCAACGGATCGTCATGGCGTCGGCGCCATTTTCCCCGCCACCGAGAGGCTAACCCGTGCGCTCGATTGCGGAAGGAAACTTACCAGAGGCGGCAAGGCGGGCCCGGACCCTCCTGCACAGCACAGCCCTGGAGGGGCTGGGAGAGAGGAGTAGAGGCTTCTGAGGGGCCCAAGCACTTGGCCCGGCTTGGCCAGTGGTCGGTCCCCCTCCAGGAGGCGACTCCCGCACCCGTGGCGTTCGGCGCTCCTCCTCGGCCGGGGCGTTGTGTCGGCGGCCCGTAGGCGTTCCGGGAGGGCGGAGAAGTCCAGTAGCGGCAATGGCGCAGAGCAGCCTCTGTGAGGCCCGGCCATGCGGCAATGGGAGGAGGCGGCGTGACCTCCGGCAGCCCGAGCCCTCAGCTTGAGCGGGCGCCTTCTTAGCCTTTGCATCGGCAGCTGGCCAGCGCCAGGGCAAGATGAACACGCAGAGGGAGGTGACTTGCTTGGGCCCTGTTGTTAACCCGGCTGGGAGCCGAGATGGGCCAACTTCACTCCAGATGCGTTTACTGTCCCTCACTTGAGAGAGTCGATCAGAAGGGGAGGAGGTGGGGAGGTGGCATTATTACAGCCCCCTTCCCACTTCCAGGCACCCCATCTTCCAGGCACAGGGGCAGATCTAGGTCCCCTAGGAGGGCTAACAGAAGAGACAGCAGGCTGTGGCGGGAATCTTCCCCAGCTCTGACTGGGCGAGGTGTTCTAGAAGGCAGAGGTAGACCTGGACTCCTGATCACTTTTCAGAATCAGGAATCACCCCCAGACAGAGGCTTCTGGAGAGCAGTCCCATAAGGCCTATTTAAGTCCGAGGGATGTTTCCTTTCTATTATCCAGACAGATTTCTGCACTTGAATTGCATGATAGAGGCAGATGCAGAGGGACCCCAATGATGCTAGTAAGGAATAAAGCCCATCAAGGAGGAGCTGTCCCAAAGGGGTTAGGCTCTTCTGCGCCAAGGATGAGGAATCCCAGAAATATTTCCCACTCCCAAGGAAGCTCACTTTGAGCGGAAGTTCAGGAAGGAGTGGGTGGCCCCGGCAAAAAACGAGGGTTTGGGCGCTGTTTTCAAGAAGCTCTATCTTACACCAGACCACCTCACGTCACTCACTAGGACCCCATTGGTGGATGGGCCCGTCTCAGCCCTGCATTCAGGGGGCTTAGTATATAGAGATGGTGAGGGTTCAATTAAGGACCCCTTAGAGAAAAAGGCGGACCACCTACTCCAAGCGAGAGTCCATGAGAGCACGGGCTATGTCGGGCCAAGATTTTGGCCCCTAAGCCACGGTAGCCAGAGCAGCCATAGTCTGGCTTCAGCGTTTGCTGGCACGCATTCCCCCTGAAGATCAGGGTCTCAGGGAGGGGGCGGAGCGAGTGTTAATGGCCACTTCCTAGCCGACGCAACGCTGGACGCCTTCCCTAATTCGTCATGCACTATGGCTACTGCTTCGGTGGTGCGCCGTCTTATTTGGCTTAAGCTGTGGCAGGCTGATGTTTTGTCAAAGTCAGTGGTTTCTAGCTTCGACTTTCAGGCGGGCATACTTTTTGGCACAGAATTAGACCGTATTTTAGTAGAGACAAAAGATCACAAAAAGTCAATGCCACGCTCGGTGCGTGCAGATAAGCCCAGATTCACGCCAAGACAGCCCTTTCGATCCTATCGTCCTCCCCCCCGTTTCAGTAGGGAGGGGAGAAGGCAACCTTGGCAAAGTCAGTCGTCATTCCGCAGGAGACAGGACTTCAGGTCCCAGGGTAAACCCAACAAGGGTTTCCGTCCCGAGTCGGGGTAACAAGGCCTGACTACCAAGACATCCCCATAGGGGTCTTTTGGCCTTCAGCCACAGGTGGCTAGGAGATCACGTGGACGCCTGGGTCAGGGAGGTCGTCTCGGTAGGGTACTCGTTAAATTCAAGCTTTGGCCAAGTAGCCGTTTCATTCCCTCCCGGCTCAGCTCCCACCCTATCAAGGCTACCCAGTTGAGATTAGCAGTCCAGCATCTTTTGGGCATCCATGCCACTCAGCAGGTACCAGAACACCAGCGGTTCAGAGGGACTTATTCTCCATTTTGCACAGTACGCAAGAAGAACGGGATACCAGGGCCATCTTGAATTTGAAAAAGGGTCAACCGACACCTCACACGCTTCAAATTTCGAATGGAAACGCTCCGCTCCACAGTGGAAGCAATCCAACGTGGAGATTTCTTAACCTCCTTGGACTTGTCCGAGGCGTACTTACATGTGCCAATCCACCCAGCCCACCAACAGTACCTCAGGTTTGCCATAGGCCACGACCATTTTCAATTCGTTTGCCCTCCCTTTGGGTTAGCTACAGCCCCTCGGGTGTTCACAAAGGTTTTAGTGGCCCCCATAGCCCTTCTCAGGAGTCAGGGCATTCACTTACACCCGTACCTGGACGACATCTTGATTCGATCAAGGTCGGAAGCTTCAGCGAGACAAGATGTCCTCCAGGTACAACAAACTCTTTCCGATCACGGGTTCGTGATCAATCAGGAAAAGAGCTCCACGATCCCATCCCGATCAATGGAGCACCTAGGTGCGTGGATAAACACCTCCACCTGCACGCTATCGGTGCCAGAGGACAAAGCTCGGAAGATTCGTCAGGCAGTTCTGCAGACCTTGAGACGCAACAGCAGCAATCTTCTCCAGCTGGCGAGTCTACTGGGCCTCCTACTTTCCACGATGGACATGATACAGTGGGGCAGGGCCCAGGCCAGGCCCTTACAGGGTCTGCTTCGTCCTTTCGCCACCCAGATAATCCTCAGGTTGGACAGGCAGATCCGCCTTCCCTCGGCAGTCAGGATCAGTTTGAAGTGGTGGTTGCTTCCTCGGCAGCTAACGTCGGGGAAGGTGTTCTCCATTCTGGAGCCGTGTCACATCTTCACAGATGCAAGTCTCCTAGGTTGGGGAGCCACCCTGGGGCCCCTCTACGCGCAGGGGGTCTGGCCACAACACCGTCTTCAGACGCCAATCAACATCTTAGAAGTCAGAGCGATCGTCTTAGCCTTGAAATGCTTTCGCCAGGAGATTCTTCGACTGCATGTCATCATCCATACGGACAACATCTCCGCGAGGTGTTATATCAACCATCAGGGAGGCTCCAGATCGTCGGACCTTCACAGAGAGGCATTCAAGATTCTTATTTGGGCAGAGGCGAATCTGGCCTCACTTTGGGCGGAGCATATTCGAGGTGTGTTGAATGTCGAAGCAGACTGGCTCAGCAGATCCAAGATCAGGGAGACGGAGTGGAGTCTGGCTTCGGTGTTTCTTTCGATCACCAAGAAATTCGGAATGCCGACGACAGACCTTTTTGCGTCTCAGGACAACGCACAGGTTCCATCATTCCTGTCCAGATTTTTCAATCCTCAGGCGCTGGACACCAACGCGCTGTCCGCCCATTGGCCGAACGGTCTTCTGTACGCCTTCCCTCCGTTCCCACTACTGTCCAGACTGCTGCACCGAGTTCAGAGGGAACGAAGGTCATTGATTCTGGTGGCACCCAATTGGCCTCATCGCCCTTGGTACTCAGTGATCCAGGAGCTGGCTATCGCTCCTCCCCTGGTACTTCCTGTAATGACAGATCTCCTAATGCAGGGCCCCATAGTACACCCAGACCCAGGTCGATTCAATCTGACCGCGTGGCTATTGAGGGGAGCAGGCTAACATGTTACCAAATCCCCTGGCCCAGATTGCATTCACCCAAGAGTTCTTAAAGAGCTCAAGCATGAAATTGCTGATCTTCTCACTTTAATATGCAACTTATCCCTGAAATCAGGCTCCATCCCTGAAGACTGGAAGATGGCCAATGTCACACCAATCTTAAGAAAGGATCTAGGGGGGACCCGGGAAATTACAGGCCAGTCAGTTTGACATCTGTTCCTGGTAAATTAGTAGAATCTATCATTAAAGATAAAATTATAAAACATGTAGAAAAGCAAGACCTGCTGAGAAAGAGTCAGCATGGCTTTTGCAGAGGCAAATCCTGTCTTACAAACTTACTAGAGTTCTTTGAGGGTGTAAACAGGCATGTGGACAGGGGTGAACCGGTGGACATTGTCTACTTGGATTTCCAAAAGGCTTTTGACAAAGTTCCTCACCAGAGACTGTTGAGAAAACTCAGCAATGAAGGAATAAGAGGGGAAGTCCTCCTGTGGATTAAAACTGGTTGAGAAACAGGAAACAAAGAGTGGGTGTAAATGGGAAGTTCTCACAATGGAGAGATGTCGGGAGGGTGTCCCCAAGGATCCGTTTGGGACCAGTGCTCTTTAACCTATTCATAAATGACCTGGAAGTAGGGGTGGGTAGCGTGGTGGGCCAAGTTTGCAGATGATACCAAATTATGTAGGGTGGTGAGAACCACAAAGGATTGCTTAAGAGCTCCAAGCGGACCTTGATAAATTAGGTGAGTGGGCTCAGAAATGGCAAATGCAGTTCAATGTAGCAAAATGTGTGATGCACATAGGGGCAAAATCCAAACTTCACATACACGCTACAGGGTCAGTGCTATCAGTCACAGACCAGGAAAGGGATTTAGGCGTCTTAGTTGATAGTTCCATGGGAATGTCAACTCAATGCATGGCAGCTGTGAAAAAGGCAAACTCTATGCTGGGGATCATTAGAAAAGGAATTGATAATAAAACTGCAAAGATTGTCATGCCCTTATATAAAGCAGTGGTGCGACCGCACTTGGAGTACTGTGTCCAGTTCTGGTCGGCGCATCTCAAAAAGGATATTGAGGAGATAGAAAAAAGTGCAGAGAAGGGCAACAAGGATGATTGAGGGACTGGAGCACCTTCCCTATGAGGAGAGGCTGCAGCATTTGGGACTCTTTAGTTTGGAGAGGAGGCGGCTGAGGGGGGATATGATTGAAGTCTACAAAATTATGCATGGGGTAGAAAATGTTGACAGAGAGAAATTTTTCTCTTTCTCAGAATACTAGAACCAGGGGGCATTCATTGAAAATGCTGGGGGGAAGAATTAGGACTAATCAAAGGAAACACTTCTTCACGCAACGTGTGATTGGTGTTTGGAATATGCTGCCACAGGAGGTGGTGATGGCCACTAACCTGGATAGCTTTAAAAGGGGCTTGGACAGATTGATGGAGGACAAGTCGATTTATGGCTACCAATCTTGATCCTCTTTGATCTGAGATTGCAAATGCCTTAACAGACCAGGTGATCGGGAGCAACTGCCGCAGAAGGCCATTGCGTTCACATCCTACATGTGAGCTCCCAAAGGCACCTGGTGGGCCACTGCGAGTAGCAGAGAGCTGGACTAGATGGACTTTGGTCTGATCCAGCTTTCTTGTTCTTATGTTCTTATGTTCTTATGTTCTTATGTTCTTAACAAGCAAGGGTTACTCCAGGGAGGTAGTGGACACCATGTTGGCGGCTAGAAGAGGGTCCACGATTAGGGTTTATAACACATCCTGGAAGGCCTTCGCTCGCTGGTGTGCACGCAAGAAGCTGGACCCGATGGCACCTCTATTGGCTGACATTTTACACTTCCTCCAGGACGGATTTCAGAGTGGACTCCGTAGCGCCACCCTTAGGAGGCAGTTAGCAGCATTGGCTACGGTTATCCCTAAAGTACAGGGTAGTCCCCTCACTAGACATCCTGATGTGGTCAGTTTCCTGAAGGGGGTTAAGTTGTCCCAGCCTCCCGTAGTCCATAGGTTCCCAACTTGGAGATTACACTCGGTATTGGACGCCATCACTAGATCTCCCTTCGAACCCGTCCAGTCCATCCACCTTAGGTGGCTAAGAATGAAACTTCTCTTCTTAGTAGCAATAACTTCGGCCAGACGGGTTTCGGAGATCAGAGCACTTTCTGTCAACCCTCAATTTTGTCAATTTTTTCCGGAGAAAGTGGTCCTTAAACTGGATCCGTCCTTCCGGCCAAAGGTAGATTCCAGATTCCACCTTAGACAGGAGGTGGTGCTCCCCAATTTTTGCCCTGATCCAAAGCACCCCAGGGAACGTCTCTGGCACCACTTGGATGTTAAGCCGTTCCCTTAAAGCTTTCCTTATTCGATCTGAACCATTCAGGAAATCAGAATGCCTGTTTATTAATGTGGCCCCTAGGTTGGGAAGCTATGTCCACGGGCGCTATAAGTTCTAACATCAAAACTTGTATCATAGAAGCCCATAAGGCTGTCACCTTCCCTTTCCTCGAGAGGCCATTACCGCTCATTCAACCAGAGCTGGGCTAATGCAGCCTTGGTGAAGCATGTACCCATTGAGGAGATTTGCCGAGCTGCCACTTGAAGTCTCCTTCCTCTTTTGTCAAATCACTATTGCCTATCCTCCATTGATGCAGTCCAGAAGTCTCGGTGAAGCGTATTCTGGAGCACATTGTGGGGACTAATTGACCTATATTTAGGTACTGCTTTCGAAGTCCCCAAGGCGGTCTCCCAACATCCAGTAGAGCGACCCATTGGTTACTTACGTGAAGGGGTCTTCTGCTGGATGATGAAGAACCGTCTTAACCACCCTATTTTGAGTCTCCCGTCCAGCGTGCTCCGGTTCTTGTTCTTGTTCTTAGTTATACTTCGTTACCTTGAGCCTACTTTTTTGATCTTATAGTTAGTTGGCCACTGGGTGAGTTGGATGTCAGTGTCCCAGGTTAGGGCCTTGTTGGTATGTTTGTGTCGTTTGTACTATTGTTTGTGCAAGTCCTTCTGCAGCAGTCAGATACTGGGGCTTGACGACGTCAGCAAGGCTAGTGGGCGTGGCCAACGGAAATTGTCCCTGCCTCCTTGAGAGAAGGTGATGAAAACCCAAGCAAGACGGTCTCCCATCATCCAGCAGAAGACCCCTTCACGTAAGTAACCAATGGGTCATTTTGCACCATTTTGAGGTAAATGATCTCAGTCTGCTTTTATTTTTTTGATTTTATTTGATTTATACCGTGTCCTTTCCTAGAAAGACTTGGCTTAGGGTGACTTGCAACATTAAACTAACAATAAAGAGGTGCGAATACAAAAGTCAAAACATAACATTAATTAACATTCGTATTTAAAATAATAAAATCCTAGCCTAAAAACAAAATGGCGCCCTAAACTATGCTCCTACCTCACGTGTAATTTAAACTAATATCCAGAAAAGGGCATAATCACTAAAAAGGGTGATGTTGGAAGGTAATAGGGTCACCAGTGGAGTGGCGTCACATCAAGACATTTACTAGGCAGACTATGTTTACAGAGTTGTTTGCCACTGCCTTCCCCAGTTGTCTTACTTTGTCCCCAGCAAGTTGGGTGCTCATTTTATTGACCTTGGAAGGATGGAAGACTGAGTCAGCCTTGAACCAGATACCTGAAACCGACTTCTATTCGAATCAAACTCAGGTTGTGAGCAGATCTTTGACAGCAGTACAGCATCTTATTACTCTGTGTCTCAGGGTGCATTAATAACGGGAAGACCCAAAAGAAAGCCGGAGTATATCCAGTAGAGTCCAGGAAGAAGGAAGGACCAAAAAAGAACAGGGAAAATGAAGGAAAGGGATAGAAGGAAAGGGTGGGAGAAAGGGGAGGCAGAACTGAGCCTGGTCCCACAGGGCATGTGTTTCACTAGGCCAGGGGTAGGGAACCTGCGGCTCTCCAGATGTTCAGGAACTACAATTCCCATCAGCCTCATCAGCATGGCAATTCCCATCAGCCTCTGTCAGCATGTGGTGGCCATCAGCCTGGTAAGCTGATAGGGAATTGTAGCCCATCCTGGTGAAACATCTGGAGTAGTTCCCTGACACTAAGCAGGAACCTAGTCCAAGGCAGCCAGATAGTTCCAGGGCCAGATATCACCAGAGAATTGTTTCTCCTTGAGCATAAAGCTCTGTGGGAGGTATATTGAGAGAGGCAGCCCCATAGATAACAAGGATCTCAAACTGTTTAGGGCTTTTATTGTGTGTGTGTGTGTATATATATATTCATGGGGGTTTCAAAGCAAGAAGCTTTCACAGGTGGGTTGCCATTGTCTGCCTCTGTGTTAAACCCCTGGTATTTCTTGGAAGTCTCCCATCCAAATACTTGCAAGGTGGTGCAGCTGTTGGATCACTGGTATGTGTGACTCTCCATCGAGTTTCTGTAAGGAGCAGCACTGCTGCATTCTGGACCAGGTGTAATTTCTGGAGCAACCTCAAGGGTAGCCCTGCATAGAGTGAGTTACAGTAGCAGCCCAGTTTGGGGTTCAATCATCAGACTTGGTGAAGATGAAAGAATGCTGTCCCAGCAGTATTTGCAACTTGAGCCTCCAAAGAAAGGGAAGCATCCAGTGTCACCCCAATGTCAGTGTCACCCCAAGCTTCCTCTAGCTGGTATCAACTGAACTTCATGACCCAGACCTTAGTTTCAGAAGACTCTGCTTTAACTATTTCACCATGACATCCAAACAAACGGCCAAGTTATCTAAGACAATGCCTTGTTTGTCATCCATCAACAAATACAGCTGGGTATCATTTGCATATTGATGACATCTTCCTGAAACTTCTGACTATCTTGGCAAGGGGCATATATAGATGTTAAAGAACATTGCGGACAGGATTACCCCATTCATATACCAAAGGATACTGTTTTGAGACCCTCTCCATTAGAGCTACCCTCTGTCCCCGGTCTTGAAGGAACGAGATCAGCCACTGAAAAACTGTCCCACATAATCTAGTATCAGTGAGGCGGTGAGTCAAAAGATCATTATTGACCGTGTCAAACACTGCTAAAAGATTGTGTCACACAGGACAGACCCACCCGGATCCAGCTATCTATGGAGGTGGTGAGTTTTGGTAGTAATTACGTCTCATAGGAAAATCAAAAAGTCATGTAAAATGGCTTTCACACAAAATACAAACTTAGTGATGTCAAAAGTCTTTCCACTTTTGGCGGTGGTTGGGGTGGTAGTGTTAGAGTTTAGAATGTTTTATGTTTTTGGAATTGGTTTTACAGTGGTTTTACTGCTGTATTGTATGGAATTTTATGATGTCTTTTATTTAACCTGCCCAGTCATAAAGAGTGGGAAATAAATAAATAATGATGATAATAATGTATTTGCATATGTTTTGTTGCATTATATATAGCATACAAATACATTTGTATATATTTCAGATGTGTGAAGTTGTGTTCAGAATCAAGTGGGTCCTGATCCTTGAGAGAGAAGAAGAGTTTTGGATTTATATCCCCCCTTTCTCTCCTGTAGGAGAGTCAAAGGGGCTTACAATCTCCTTGCCCTTCCCCCCTCAAACACCCTGTGATGTGGGTGGGGCTGAGAGAGCTCCGAAAAGCTGTGACTAGCCCAAGGTCACCCAGCTGGCGTGTGTGGGAGTGCACAGGCTAATCTGAATTCCCCAGATAAGCCTCCACAGCTCAAGCAGCAGAGTGGGGAATCAAATCCGATTCCTCCAGATAAGAATGCACCTGCTCTTAACCACTACATCACTGCTGCTCCTGGAAGAACAATTAGGTCTGTTTCAGAACATGTTGGGGCTGTGTAGCTGCCGCCACCTTCTTTGCATATTTCTTGTTTGATAGTATACTTGCGCACAAAATATTGATCATTTTGTGTAGCTAGAATGGGAGAAGCAACATTAACCATGTCCCTATTCATTTGGATTTGACCAGGCACTAAAAACAAGATTATTTCTTCAAACAGGAATGCATGCCAAGGCCCAACTGTACACCTACAAACCCATGCTTGCGCCATCCTTCTGATCCATCCGTGAGAAAATGGGGATGAGGCAATGTTCCCTGTGTGGTGTGCAAATGAGCAGCTGTGCACTCCCCATTCCTTTGGCCAACAATTAAAAGGTTTGCTGCTCATGGAGCGGGCGTGAGGGACCAACTGGCAGGGGAAGCTCTCCCAGGTGGCTGACGATCTTCCTCAATCTCAGGCAGGGTAGGGAGGGTGTGCCCCGATGTGTGTTGGCAACCTGACTGCCAACCTGACTGGAGTGCGGAGGCGAGAGACAGAATCCGCCGCAGCTGAGGGGAAGTGCAGCCCAGCGTGAAGGCAAGAGCAAGGACTCTAGGAAGTGAGGCGAGGTGGGCTGGGGCGTCGCCTGCTGCTGCTCCTCGGGGAGTCAGCCTCTTGCTCTGGGCTGGAGCAGTGCTGGTGGATTGGGGCTGGGGGAGTGGGAAGGGGAAGCTTCTGTTCTCCACTGGGGGGGGGGTAGGGGAAGGGCTGGATGCACCTCTGCTGGGCTCTTTCCTTTCTCCTTATTTTTCTCTCCTCTCTTTCCTCCCTTCCCTCTGTCTTTCCTTCTCCCCTTTCTCTTTTTCTTTCAGATCCCACACCCCATATGTTCCTGCAGATCCCAGTTGTTAATAGTAGTGCCTAGTGTGACATACTCTCAGGATTCTTTGCCAAAGGCATCTCTATTGCCTTTTTTCATTTATAACAATTTATAGAATAATATTACTGCCTCTATCACATTCCTGTGGCTGAGAAGTGGACACTCAAGCCTGGTCTTAAGTTGTTAGGAAGCTCCATGAAGATGTGAGCACCAATATTCACAATTTAAGAAAAAAATGTTTTCGAGTTCCAAAAGTGTGGCCAAGGATATGGTTTCTGGGTGTAGTGATTAATGACGCCTGTTTTTGATTCTAGAGTAGTCCCTCTTTTTAAACAAAAAAACAAAAACCCCAAGCCTTTTAAAATGATGATTTTCAATAAATGATATGGACCTAATAAATGATAGGAGGGCCTAATAAAAAGAAAATGGAAAGGGGAGCCTTGTGGCAAGGAGGACTCATTCGTTTGTGGCGCGATCCTCTGCATATATGCTCAGGGGGAAATCTCACTGGCCCAGACCTAGACGGCACAGGCTAGCCCAGGGGTCTTCAACCTGTGTCTCTCCAGATGCTGGCAGGGGCTGATGGGAGTTGTAGTCTGTGAACATCTGGAGAGCCACAGGTTACAGACCCCTGGGCTGGTTTGTAGTAAGATCTGTAACAGAGGAGGACCAGTAACAGAAAATGATGTTAAGGAACAGAAACTTGATAACAGTATGGTCACTTAGGTATCAGACACTGTCTCTGGAGTACATATGAGAACGCCCCAGGGGAGAAAGAGGAAGATCCTGGGGAATTTTTCTAATGGAAAGATATGGGATATTTTGGCAAACACAGAACAGCAACCCTATAAAATATGAGTCCAGTGGCACCTTTAAGACCAACAACGTTTTATTCTTGGTATCAGCTTTTGAGTGCATGCACAACTTTTCAGATCACACCAAAATGCATCTACCATGAATAAAAACTTTTTCTAAAAGGTGCCACTAGATTCACACTTTCTTCTGCTGCTTCAAACCAACATGGCTACCCATCTGAATCTGTCTCTGTGAAATATAATCTGATTTTGAAATAATTGAAATACATTTTAAGACAAGGTTTTGCTCAGTCTGTGCTATGAAGATTTTTATGGCAAGCTACCGTGGATGGTGATGATTTCCTGTATGTATCATACAACATACTTCCATGGATACGTCTATTGTTTTAATGCGAAGAACTCTGGAAGCAACGAATATGCTATAATATGTTTGACAATGAATTTGTGAAGAGTTGAGCAGGTTCTATTATGAAATTTACTGTGGTATCCAATTACAGGACTACTTTGACTGTGTGAGGCGATTTTCTATCCAAATACCACAGTTGCCTTTATTTACAAAACTTGATTTCTGATTACAGCTTCCCCCCAGTCATATGGCAGAAATTAAAATATATATGCTAAGCTAGTTTGGGATACAGGAATTTGTTACTGTCTTTCAAATAAGGGGTGTATTTGCAATCTGGTTTATAGAAAACTATGCCAAGTTATAAATGATGCATGTTACATTAATACAGTAAAACAAGTTTAGTTATTAAACATATTTCAGTGCTTCTTCATTTATACCACACTTTTCCCCCACAGACCTCTCCTCTACTTTATCCTCACAACAGCTATGTGAGGTAGACTAGGCCAAGGGTCTGCAACCTGCAGCTCTCCAGATGTTCATGAACTACAATTCCCATCAGCCCCTGTCAGCATGGCCAATTGGACCCATGGCCAATTGGACCCTAGACTAGGCTGAGCAAATGTGACTGTCCCAAGGTCACACAGCAAGCTCCATGGAGATTTGAACCTGTGTCTCCCCGGTCCTAGTCTGACACTTCAACCATTGTGGTGAATCCACACCGGAAGGAGATGGGTATTGGTCCATATGATATAATAATATAATTGAATACTGTTACAGATTTCACTTCACTGTCGTCATATCAAAAAGGAAAGGCATGAAAGTTGGACAGTGAACAAAAAGTATTCTGATGCTCTGTCTCTGTATGTGTGAATATGAATATATATTTTCACCTTTTTTCTAGTGATGCAAGCTGTGCTATTTAAATCCACAATAAAACAGAAGTAAAACCACCATAACAATATCTGTTGCAAATAACCAACCACCGGCGCCTCATTGTCACATTTATTTTTATACTCAACTCAACAAGCCACAGAACTGACTAGCAATGAGATGTTAACAGGTGTAGACTGAGGACTGCAGCAGTTTTTGCATGTACCTGTAAGACTGGGGTGCCAGTTATTTTAATAAAGTCAGCATCTGTACATATTAGTTTAAAGTCTGGAGCAATCTGTTCTCCCCCCTCCCTTTTTTCACCCGTGCACATTAGTTGTCTTTAGTAAAGTTTGTGTGGGAAGCTTTCTAGAAGTACTTCATTCGGATTTTTAAAAAAATAACTTTCAATTTTAAAACTCTGTTTTATAACAGTGGAATTGCATGTAAAGGAATTGCTTTCTCTTTGTCAGGCCAGAATTATTTTCCAAACTGTTTAATTCTTAAATAAGACAAATCTTTAGATATAAATGCAGGACTCTTGTTGGTCTGAGAAGCTTCTGCGAGCGGAAGCCCTCAATGGCATAGTTTTTCTCATTGCACAGATTTACATTAGTTTCCATATTATTTGTATGGGACAGAGAGAAGGGTCACTCATCCATTACAAAGAGGCCCTTTTGTACAAGGCTAGTATTCTTTTTATTTCCGGGGGACGCCTTGTTGTTGTTGGAGTTCTACAGTATAAAAAAATGTAGTGTTCTCTTCTTTTATGGGAAAGCGAAGGCCATGTTTTAAATTGGGGGAACTTTTTATCAGACACGGTCGCTCTTCTCACCATTTCCAAACCCATCTGGCATTTCAAATGAGAATGTAATCTCGGTGATTTGTCTTGGGACATGTTGCATTATATTTTTAATACCATCAGTGCCTTAAAAGCTGCCTGCTGAGATAATTGTTGGTTTGATCTTTTTTTTTCCTGTGGCATTACAAGTCAGATTATTCTAAGCATTCACCTGTATTTGGTATTCAAAATATCTAAAATAGAATTTTTGTTCCTCTCTCCCTCCCTTGCTCGCTCCCTGATGTTCACATAACAGTATGCCATGTGAGTAAATCCTTAAAATGGAAAAAGTAATCCAATTCTAAGGCTGACAACATTACCAAAGTAACTGATTCCAAGGATGAACAGAATACATTGAACTGAATAGCCCTGAGAAATGGATTTTCATAAACTTTCATCCAAAGTAACTGGCTTCTTGTATACAGCATAAATGGTGTTATGGAAAATATAAAGTTCATTAATGCGCTGTGTATTTTTATCCCCTTTAATGTAATTTGAAGATTATACACTGTAATAGGATTTATTATATTATACTGTTTAATCTTTAGGGTGTTGCAAATATATCAAATGTAGTTGGCAGTCACTCCAGTTTGCTTGGAGTAGTAGTATTAGAACATGCAACTGTAGTAGAATTAGAATATAAGTGGCTTGATCATTTTTCATTAAATAGTATTCATTCTCTGTTGAAAATATAAAATAATATATTTATATCCTACTTGTTGATCATCAGTTCTTCATTCCTGGTACCTGAGCGCTTGGTATCGGACACAAATTTGCTTCAGCCAGTCTTAATTTATTATTTTTCCTAATTTTTTAGAAGTTGTACAACATTGTAGAGTTTTAATGTGCACAATGTAGTGAAAGCTTGATGTTTCAGAGATCCGGAGAGTATGTCTCATAGAAGGTAAATGTTCATACTTCACTGCTGTACTTGATGATGCATTTAACATGGTAAGGACGTCTTCAGGATCCTTTAGTAATCTTTCAGTAATCTAGTTTTGAAACAAAGCTTAGATACAGAATAGATGTCCATCTGCATTTTTAGATCTGAAGACCTTTTTTCTTTTTTAAAAATGATTCACCCTTTCAGCCAACAAGGCAGTGCCTTTCAGACTTCTTCAAGAGGAGACTACTTTTTAAGTTTAACCTGCTTCACCCGCTCTTTATCATAAAATGTGCTAATTTCTCAGCAAGGTGAAACTCTTGTTAATTACTGGGAAGAGTTACCCTGCTGAGACATACCTTGAAAAGATGGGATTATCATAGAAAGTGTAGTTAGGGTTCCCACAGCAGTTCCAAAGAATGTGGGAGGATGCAGAACTTAATGCTTCCCCCCCTTTTTTTTGATGACAAATACCCTTCCAAATGTTTTGATGGGGAAGGATGGTCAAATAAGTGCCGTTAAAGAAGAGGAGGAGGAGTTGTCGTTTGGATTTATACCTTGCCTTTCTCTCCTGTATGGAACTTACAAACACCTTTTACTTTCTTCTCCCCACAGCAGAAACCTTGTGAGATTGGTGGGTTTGAGAGAGTTCTGAGAACTGTCACTTGTTTAAGGTTACCCAGTAGGCTTCATATGTAGGAGTGGGGAAACAAATCCAGTTCACCAGATAAGAGTTTGCCGCTCATGTGCAGGTGTGGGGAATCTAACCTGTTTCTCCAGATTAGAGTCCACCTCTCTTAACTGATGGTAATTTAGGTTAGGAACAGATGGGCTCTAATCTGGAGAACTGGGTTTGATTCTCCACATGAAACCTGCTCTGTGACCGTGGGCCAGTCACAGTTCTCTCAGAACTCTCTCAGCCCCACCTCTCTCACAAAGTATTCATTGTGGGGAGAGGAGAAGGAGTTTGTAAGCCGCTTTGAGACTTCTTACTGTTGAGAAAAGTGATGTGTAAATCCAAGCAGGGTATAAATCAGTGGTTCTCAACTGTGGGTCGGGACCCCTTTGGGGGTTGAATGACCCTTTCACTTAAGACTCTCTGCATCAGTGTTTGCCATCTGTAAAATGGACAAGTGTTAGGGTTGGGGGTCACCACAACATGAGGAACTGTATTAAAGGGTCACGGCATTAGGAAGGTTGAGAACCACTGGTATAAATCCAGACTCCTCTTCTTCTAATGAAACAGTGACTGTGAGACTTCACAGATGAGTTTCCTGCAGTATTCTGTAGATAACTTGGTTTAATGAGGTTTAATGTGGATGTTTAAAATCGGTTTGTGAAAACACTCGCCTTGAGATTACTACTTGCTTCCAATGTTTGTTTCACACACAAAAAACCCATTGCTGACTTACTGGAAATGCCCTATGCATTGTATGTTCCCCCATACACCAATCGATGCCAAGTTGAACATAATAAATATATGAACTAGAACAGGGGTAGGGAACCTGCGGCTCTCCAGATGTTCAGGAACTACAATTCCCATCAGCCCCACAGCCTTGGCCAATTGGCCATGCAGAATAAGGCTGATAGGAGTTGTAGTTCTCTGGAAGGCACAATTATGAACCTAGAACAGGGTAGGGAACCTGCGGCTCTCAGATGTTCAGGAACTACAAAGAATTCCATCAGCCTGCAGCATGGCCAATTAGCCATGCCGACCAAACTGATGGGAATTGTAGTTCCCCATCTGGAAAACCTGGAAATTCTGGGCTCAAGAGCAAGATGTCTGATGGTAGTTTTGTAAAAGGAGGGCCTCTTAAGTCATCAGCCATTTGTCCCAGGTGTTCTGTCTTGGGCAAAATGAAAAAACATCCAAGGCTGTTTGGCAGAGATTTCAAGAAGCTTTTAGTTAAGTTGGAATGCCATTGCTGATCTTCTCAGATCCAGCATAAAGCTTGTGACTTATTCATTGGCTAAACTTTTAGTTCCAGAGGGTTTTCACTGCGTCTTTGTAACCAAGGCCCCAAACTTTGCCAATTGTATCATTGCTCATTTATCTCTATCTGCAAGTAGTATCAGCAGTTTGTGCTGGTCCAGCTACTCTGATTATTGTGATAAAATGTACCCAAGATATCTTTCATGCTCTACTGCTAACCTTGGGCACCCCAAAAATCACAAGAGCCAGGTCCTCAGTGGACTTGTGGTTGCAAGAGCAGACTCATTCATCATATGGGGTCTCGTTATAAAGACCTCTTAGCATTGCCAATTGTGAAGTATACAGCTGTGTCTTAGCAAAGGCTTTTCCCCCACTCCGAATTGGATAGATCAATAAAATAGGCTGAGTCTGTTAGGGGAGGGTGCTACTTATTAAGATAGGCATTTATTAGGGTATGTAGTGATCCAGTATCCACTTGGACACTTCTAACTAAGAATCCGTGTTTTATGAAATGTTTAGCTGCAGAGAAATCAAGCCTACTGATATATTCCTCTGAGAATTGAAGTTTGGCCACTATATTCAGTATACTAATTTGCCATGGATTAGCTTTCATCTCAAGTTAAGAAACCCAGTGGACAAAAGAAGAATTTTCAGCCAAAAATTAATAGCAGCTTTATGGGCTGGAGTTGCTATTGGAACAAAGACAACTTGGATCTGTAACTGATGTTGTTGAATTAGAAATTGCCAATAACATACAAGCCAGTTTATTTTGAATAACTTCTAGTGGGTATAATTCTCCAAACCCCAACATTGGAGCTCCATACAACAGCCGAGGAAGTACTTTTATTCTATTCATTTCCAATATTGGGGTCACCAAACGTTGTATTGTTTCAGAACATTTTCCATGGGCCTCTGTAATCTTGATGTCAGAATACTTGTCTTTCCTCAAGAGTCTCAATGAATCTTGGTCCTTCATCAAAAATGCATACAACTTTCTCAGCATTTCATCCCTTCTTTGATGGGGAATTCTCCATCCAATTTTTATGAGAAATTTTGTCAGAGGATTGGCTAATCTGCTCCTTTATTCTCTACTCAATTTGCCTCTGGTTTTAGACATTTTAGTGGTAAAGCCTTTTAGCTTTAAGAACATAAGAACATAAGAACTAGCCTGCTGGATCAGACCAGAGTCCATCTAGTCCAGCATTCTGCTACTCGCAGTGGCCCACCAGGTGCCTTTGGGAGCTCACATGCAGGATGTGAAAGCAATGGCCTTCTGCTGCTTCTGCTCCTGAGCACCTGGTCTGCTAAGTCGATCTATGACTACCAATCTTGATCCTCCTTGATCTCAGATTGCAGAGATCAAGGAGGATCAAGATTGGTAGTCATAGATCGACTTCTCCTCCATAAATCTGTCCAAGCCCTTTTTAAAGCTATCCAGGTTAGTGGCCATCACCACCTCCTGTGGCAGCATATTCCAAACACCAATCACACGTTGCGTGAAGAAGTGTTTCCTTTGATTAGTCCTAATTCTTCCCCCCAGCATTTTCAATGAATGCCCCCTGGTTCTAGTATTGTGAGAAAGAGAGAGAAAATTCTCTCTGTCAACATTTTATTATTATTATTATTATTATTATTATTATTATTATTATTATTATTATTATTTATTAAACTTGCTATACCGCCCTATCCCCGGAGGGCTCAGGGCGGTGAACAACATAAAGTCATACAAAAAACATACAAATCTTAAAACAGGTACATTCTACAATAGGGCCCGCGAGACCCATATACCACCCTCTTCCAAAAATGAGGAGGGGTCCCAATGATGTTAGGGGACCCTACTAACAGGGGGGGCGGGGCATTATCAGCGGCTGGACTCTCCAAAGGCCCGGTGGAATAATTCGGTTTTACAGGCCCTGCGGAACTCTCCAAGGTCCCGCAGGGCCAGATAGCTGGTGGTAATGTGTGTTCCACCAGGCGGTGCCAGGGCTGTGAAGGCCCTGGCCCGTGTGGAGGCCAACAGCGTCATCAAAGGGGCCAGGGATCTCCAGTAGATTAGCCTCTGCTGATGCAGAGGCCGAGCAGGAGACATATGGGGTATCGGTCGAAGATGCGAGGGTCGGGCAGCGTAAAGGCCTTAAAGGTCAACACCCACACCTTGAACATGATTGAATCGATAGGTAACCAATGCAGGCGGCGCAACACAGGGGAGATGTGTTCACGAAAGGCACCCCCTGTGAGCAACTGGGCCGCCGCATGTTGGACCAATTTCAGTTTCGGATCAGAAGCAAGGGAAGGCCAGCGTAGAAGCGAGTTACAATAGTCCAGTCTGGAGGTGACGTTGCATGGATCACAGTGGCTAGGTCAGTGTTGGAGAAGAAAGGGGGCCAGCCGGCGGGCCTGTCGAGAAGATGGAAAAGCGCAACCCGGATTATATGGGCCACCTGGGTCTCCATTGAAAGAGGCGAATCAGGTGGACCCCCAGGCTTCGAAGCGGAGGGTCGGTGCCAATATGGCCCCCTCCCACACCAGTGGCTGGAAATCCCCAATCTCACCTCCCGACCAAGCCAAAGGATCTCCGTCTTGATGGATTAAGTTTTAACCTGCTCTGTTGTAACCAACCAGCGACCGCCTCAAACATTGCTGTAGAGCTGCAGGGGCAGCAGCAGCTCCCTCCATCCAACAGAATGAGCTGGAGTGTCATCCAGCGTACTGATGGCAGATCAGCCCAAAGCTCCGTACCAGCTGAGCAAGTGGTGCATATAGATGTTAAATAACAGTGGGGACAGCAATGCCCCCTGAGGCACACCGCAATGAAGCGGGCACCTCCGGGAAGCTTTGTCCCCACACCACACTTGCTGACTTCGCCCCCGGAGGAAGCGAGGCAATCCACTGAAGGACAGTGCCGAACCCCGGAAGCGGCCAGGCGGTGGGTCAAAAGGTGCGTGATGCGACCATATCAAGCGCTGCGGTGAGATCTAACAACACCAGCAGCGCCCGATCCGCCACCGGTCAGTCTAGCTGCATGCGGGCGTATCTGTGACAGCGAGGAGAACCGTCTCCGTCCCATGCCCAGCAGAAGCTTGGACTGGAAGGGATCGAAGGCGATGTGTCATCAGAAAGCCCTGAAGCTGCTCCAACACCCACTCTCTCAATTACCTTCCCCAGAAGCGAAAGATTCGAGGCGGGGCAGTAATTGGCCAGATCTCAGGATCTAAGGATGGTCTTTTCAAAGCCGAGGCGGACCACCGCCTCCTTCAACCCATCTGGAAAGACTCCTTGCTCAAGGGAGTCATTGATGATCTTCAACAGATGGGGTCGTAGCTCCTCCCGGCACGATTTAATCAGCCAGGAAGGGCACGGATCCAGAGGACAGGTAGTAGGTCTAACAGCAGCCAGGGCCCTGTCAACAGCGGCTTCAGAGAGCAGGGAAAACTGGGCCAAACTAGGGCCTGAAGACGGCAAGGGAGCCTCCAGTTCGCTCATTGTAGTTAAGGTGGCCGGAAGGTCCTGGCGGAGCGACGCGACTTTATCTGCGAAAAAGCAGATTTTCTACCCCATGCATAATTTTATGGACTTCAATCATATCCCCCCTCAGACGTCTCCTCTCCAAACTAAAGAGTCCCAAATGCTGCAGCCTCTCCTCATAAGGAAGGTGCTCCAATCCTTCAATCATCCTCGTTGCCCTTCTCTGCACTTTTTCTATCTCTTCGATATCCTTTTTGAGATGTGGCGACCAGAACTGAACACAGTACTCCAAGTGCGGTCGCACCACTGCTTTATATAAGGGTATGACAATCCTTGCAGTTTTATTATCAACTCCTTTCCTAATGATCCCCAGCATAGAGTTTGCCTTTTTTACAGCTGCCATGCATTGAATTGACATTCCCATGGAACTATCAACTAAGACACCCAAATCCCTTTCCTGGTCTGTGACTGATAGCACTGACCCCTGTAGCTTGTATGTGAAGTTTGGATTTTTTGCTCCTATGTGCATCACTTTACATTTTGCTACATTGAACTGCATTTACCATTTCTTAGCCCACTCACCTAATTTATCAAGGTCCGCTTGGAGCTCTTCACAATCCTTTGTGGTTCTCACCACCCTACATAATTTGGTATCATCTGTAAACTTGGCCACCACACTACCCACCCCTACTTCCAGGTCATTTATGAATAAGTTAAAGAGCACTGGTCCCAATACGGATCCTTGGGGGACACCACTCCCTACATCTCTCCATTGTGAGAACTTCCCATTTATACCCACCCTTTGTTTCCTGTTCCTCAACCATTTTTTAATCCATAGGAGGACTTCCCCTCTTATTCCTTCATTGCTGAGTTTTCTCAACAGTCTCTGGTGATGAACTTTGTCAAAGCCTTTTGGAAATCCAAGCTTTGAGTGTTACACCATTTCTTTTGGCTCACATTTCAGATGATTCTGCTATTGGCTGTAATCTCCATGAGCTCAGTTAGCATACTAACAGTTCTGAGTATTTATCCCTTTATTTGCAAAAGACAAAATTGTACTTTTGCCTGGTCTTCTCAAGACCACAGTTGTTTCCTAATTCTGCCTAATCCTGCATATCGTTCTCTTGGTATTTTTTTGTTCTTTGATTCTGCAAATGATTTGAGAAGAGCTTGAATTTTCCATTTGGACAAAATACAGTGGAACCTCGGTGTTCACCGGTAATCCATCCGGCGATGGCCGGCGAACACAGAAAACAGCGTGCTCCAAGGTATGCCGTTTGCACACGCACAACGACGTTTGCATATTCGCAACACCATTTGCGCATGTGTAATGGAGTTTCCGTAGCCTCGGAAGCTGACAGAAGCCGAGACTTCCAATGACTTCCGAGTGCGGAAGTCGGTGCCTGGCAATCAGCGATCTTTGAAATTGGTAATCACTGAAGGCATCGATTTCCGAGGTACCACTGTAATTCCATAGTCTCTTCATTGCTTGTGTTATTCCACCCAGGGTAACTCCATCTTTACAAATTGAATCTACTGGTTGGTTTTTCAAACTGTTTCCTTCAGCAGTGACCTCCAGAACAGGCAGTGTCTTGGTCTGTTTTGTATACTCCACTAGGTCTATAGCTATGTCTATAGTCTTTGCCATAGGCAGATTGCTGACATTTGCAGAGCTGTGAGATGGTCCTTTTCATGTACTTGTGAAGGATTAAAATTAGATTTACTACCATGGAGACCTAAGACTTTTGGCAGAGCAGTTCTGAACTGTTTCTTCATCTCATCTTTTCCTATTTTCATTTCCTGATAAGCAAACTCTCTGATCTCCAATGCACAAGATAGTATAAACCTCACAAAGAAAAATATTGTTTACCAACAATGATTGGAGAGGGTCACATCTTATCCTCAGTCTACACAGTAGGAGTCTGTCTAGCATTTGCTTGTATCTTGGTCATACTGACTCTAGCTTTCAGTGGTGATCACACTTGAGCAGGAACACTGTTCCCCATCTTTCAGAGCTTTCTTCAATGTCCTGTTTGTGGTTGGTGCAGATGCACTCCTATATGTGTATTTGAACAGCCATTATAGGAAAGCAGTTCTTTCTTAGACTTCTACCAGAATTTGAAACCATGATTTGTGTTATCTAGTTAAGAGGTCAGAAAACATTACTCTGCGCCATTCTCTGCAGGGAAGAGTACAGCAATACATTGCTATATGGATAACCAGCCGTTTCAAATCATTAAAGTTAACACTTCTCTTTGTTGCAATAACTTTGCTTCCTTATATGACATATCAGGTGCATGTTAACGGTGTTACTCTTTCTGATGTGAATTTGTGACAAGAAAATATTACCTCTTACAGTTGATTCAAAATAGCCATTGGTTCTTAAGATCAGCAAACCCTGTTCTTTTGTTTGCAGTGATGGCAAGTTTATTAGTTTGGCAGATTTATCATATGCCGACCCTAATTTCATTTTACTCAGACATAATACAAAGAGTCTTCCTCCTCAGGCCAATGCGGTCCTTTCCCTCTTAGCGTGCAACATATATCTGGCTGGATAAAAAGGCAGATCAAATATGAAGCCTCCTTTCCCAAATGTAGTCTTGGGACTTCTTGCTGATCATGTTTCTTGGGTTATTGGGATATGGCTTCCTTCATGCTTTTTTCTACTTGTTGGGTATTGCAGGGAGGAGGATGGACTTGAGTCACTCCATGAATTATACGTAACTCCCATATAGCTGGCATCTTCTTTCTCTCCATGTCTCAAATAGGAGGGAAGGGGTGGCCAAATGCACCCCCCCCATATGACCCTCACAAGTGGTGCCTGGGACGTTGGCCCCCGTTGTCCTCCCTAGGTATGCCACTGCATACAGTGTGGTTTGTATACCTAAACATGGCTATATTTGTTGAGCTTCCTGAAAATATACCAATGGGGGAGCACTGTTCACATACCAAGGCTGTTCATATACCAGTGTTTGTGTTTCTTATGCCTTTTTCAAATGTAAAATTTACAGATAGACTGTGGTTTGTTTGAAAATCTGCTTTCTGCTGTGCATTCAGATGTGATACATTCCAGTCTAAAACCCTCCTTTGGTTTATTTGTGAAAGTACCCAAAGACCTAAGATAGTGAGCAGGTACTATTGATACAAAATGGTGACTGTTTCCACCAACAATCACTGTCATTAACTGTGTAATAAGCAAGCAGCCAACTCAAGTGTAACCATTCATTTTTCTCTTTGAACTTAATTTTTCTTTTTAGGTCAAATAAAGGTGTTTTTGGTCACTCTTGAGATGGTTGCTGGCATATTATATAACTTGCTATTAGAACGCTCTTGATAACAGTTGTTTTTTAGGTTGTTCCTTTGTGTCATCAGAATTGTGCTGGGGTACCAATGTGCTGCGAAAATTAAGAGTGCTCTTCTGTTTGCTGTGGGGGACGGTTCTTCAAGCTTAATTTAAGTCTGCCACAGTGCATTTGAAAAGGAAACACCTTTTCCCCCCATAAGCATCTGGGATGACCACCATCAGAGACAGGATACCAAAATAGATAGCCAGCTGTTAACTGGTATTATAATAAGCAGGGCTCCTGTTGAATCGCAGCTTTATAATGACTTGCAAGATATTTCTCTCCTCGGGACTCACTAGTTCCCCAAGCATAGATTTTCATTGCTTAAAGTGTGGGACGACCTGAGGCCAAGCTCCCAGCTTTAGGGAGGAAAAAATTACTTTGAAAGAGACATCCAGAAATACAGCAGACATTTGAACAGTACTACTTTGACAAAGATATCCATTAGTTGATAGATGTCGCCCATAAATCTTACTAAAATGTCTGCTCCTTATTCTGATCTCTACTATAGATTTTCTTTATTACCTTTTTTTTTTTTTACTTAATACCAAGTGTGAACTTTTTAGCATTGGGATTATTCTTGGGTTTAAATCTTTTCACTGCACAAAATAAGCTTTGGATGCTTATTTAGATGTTCACTGAAATATTTAGATGTTCAGTGAAACAGTGTGGAGAACAGTAATTGTGATGTACTAAAGAATTAATCCATTTAGTCATGGGAAGCCTTACCAGACCTTTTCTTTCAGAGCACATGAATTGTAGCATGAGTTAGTCTACACTTCGAAGTGTTGAATGTAAACTTTTAAAAATGGAAACTTAGTTCTGTGCTTGCTTATAAGCCAAGTGGCTGGGTTTTGCAAAAGGAGTTCTTCCATATGACAGTAGTTTTAAACACTGCTGTCCTCAGTATTCTGATGCTTTCTGACCATCCGAGAGCATCAGTGTTACATTGCAGGGATTGTTTTTGAAAAAGGTCTGCAAATGTGTTCTAAGGCATCTGTAAAAATCCTTTTTTTACTCTGTTAGTTCGTTTGGGGCGGGGGGGAAGCCTCATAATCAGTTCATTTGATATGCTGTTTACTACTTTTCATTTCTTTAAATAAGATCAACGGGGGCATTGCTAAGTTCCTGGGACCTTTCTCCTGAGACCCTAGGACAGTGATAGCGAACCTTTTCGAGACCAAGCGCCCAATTGCAACCCAAAACCCACTTATTTATTGCAAAGTGCCAACGCAGCAATTTAACCTGAATACTGAGGTTTTGGTCTAGAAAAAACGGTTGGCTCCGAGGCGTGCGTTACTCGGGAGTAAGTTTGATGGTAGTCAGTGGTTTTGCTTTGAAGCAACCGTGCAACTCTTCGGGTGAATCATGACCCTTGGAGGGTTTACTCAGAAGCAAGCCCCATTGCCAGCAACTAAACTTACTCCCAGGTAAAGGATCTCGCTTCAGTTCTTTGCAAGAAAATCAGTGAGGTTTAACAGCGCTTAACAGGGTTACCTACACTTCTTCCCCAAAACTAGATCTTAGGTTTAATGCTAATAATCGAGTCCAGCGGCCCAGGCCAGCCTAGATGTGTGCATTGGGGGGGGGGGCTCTGTGTGTGCCGACAGAGAGGGCTCTGAGTGCCACCTCTGGTTTGCCACCACTGCCCTAGGACACCCCTCTCCCTTAAGATAAGGATCATGGTTTGTGCATTAATCAAAATACTTCTGAGTTTCATCATGTTCAAGTTATTTGGCCAATACAGCAAGGAAAGCCTTGAACATTAAACTGAAAGAGCTGTGGAAAGATGCTTCTCCAGCTATTAGTGTTCAAAACCTTAGATTGCAAAACTTAGTATACGCATAATCTGCACTTAATAGTTTTTAAACTGCCTGTTCTATTCCTGAATGCATTGAAACTTTCCCACGCTTGACAACCCTGCATGCCCAGGTCTACAGATCTTGGTTGGCCATTGTGGTCACCATTGCCCCTGCCCCATCTCTGAATCCTTTTGCTTACACAGAGCAAAAGAGGTGAGGTCTTGGTTCCAAAGAAAACGTTATCATCACATTGAAGAATGATGAAGCGCTTGCTGTGGGAAGCGAATTTCTGTAACCTTCACCATTTGAAATTAAAGAATGTTTTAAACTTCAGTAGAACAGCTGCAAACTTGTGTGCGTGCATGTGTGTGTAAAGTGCCAACAAATCGCAGCTGCCTTACAGGGCTTTCAAGGCAATTGATACTTTGCTGCTGCCTTTCTCTGCAAAAGTTTTCCTTGGTGGTCTCCTATCCAAGTACCTGTCCTACTTACCTTATGAGATCTGACGAGATCAGACTATAGTATACCATTCCATTCACACACTGCTAACTTAAGTAGATGGGCAGCCCCAACCAAGATTTGGGCGCCCAGCCGTGGTGGCTTCTGCCACCAAAGAGGCTTCCCGGCAGGGTGGGGAGGCTCAAAAGTGAAAATGCCTCTCTGCCACCGAGAATCCTCTATGGGGTTTAGTAGACTTAATGCCGCTCAGTAGACTTAATGCCACTCAAAAGGGTTGTGGCGGCTGGCATAAT
Source organism: Sphaerodactylus townsendi (assembly GCF_021028975.2). NCBI lineage: Eukaryota > Metazoa > Chordata > Lepidosauria > Squamata > Sphaerodactylidae > Sphaerodactylus > Sphaerodactylus townsendi. Next base: position 100,964,608 of record NC_059431.1, on the reverse strand, counting down.
GCCTCCTCAGCCATTCTTTCAGCCCACCCCCACTACAGAGGCAGGAGAGGCGCTGGAACCCTGAGGCTGCATCCACCCACATCCCAGCTCTGGGCAGGGGGAGGGGCAGGGATAGCGACCACACACCAGTGGAATCACCCCTCTGCCAGGGTAAGTACCCCAGGGAGGGCAAATCTGCCAGCGCAGCCGCGCACCACTTCTGTTGGTGGATTCCGCCCCCCTTCTCTAGATGGGGCTCAAAATTTGCTAATTTAAAAGTGTCTTGCTCTCATAGTGTTTTATGTAGCAACTGCTATATTTTGCAATCACAGAACATGAATGTTGGCTATAGTTATTTAGTGGTGAGGGTTGTATAATCTACACATACTCTAACATAGACTGTGCTGTGTTTTCATTTTTAGGACAGAGTTATTATTATTAAAGCTTCTCTTACTGAAATGCTCCCTTCTTCACAAGTATCTATGACACTGAAGTGTTTCTAGTTTTCTTGTACCGGTCAGTCATAGTCTTATTGTCAGGCCTTGAACAAATAATTTTCTCTCAGCCTTCTCTTCTAATCTGTATGCAGGATTTAATGGCAAATCATTAATTTATTGTCGCCACAGATTTCCTACTACATACCACTTTCTCTTGGTTCCCTGTTAAAGTGGAAAGGGCTGTGAACATCAGCACTTTTTGTAAGCATGAGTTGTCATTGGTAGTTGCTATATTATTTATTTACTTAATTTATACTCTGCCTCTGTCTTCAGTGGGGACCCAAAGTTAGATGTGTTTGTAATCTGTGTTAAAAAGCAATATACTACACTCAATTGCAGTATCTGCAGCGCCATGTTTGCAATTTCTGAAGAAATCTTACATTTCTGACTATGGCCATTTATGCATTTGTGTTCTGCCTTTCACCTTTCCTGTGCTGTAGACTTTCCTTTATGCTTTTTTTTTTTTTTTTGCCCTTTCCGAAGCCACTACGGAGCAGAGCAGAAAAGCTACACAGTTTCCAAATGCTGGCAAAATGCGACCTTTTCTGTTGCAAAAAACTAGGAAATGTAATTCTTTATCTGGGTTTTCCTGCCATGCCCAGTTCACCCAACAGCAGTTTACAGACTGACTGACTGACTGACTGACTGACTGACTGACTGACTGACTGACTGACTGTGTGTGTGTGTGTGTGTGTGTGTGTGTGTGTGTGTGTGTGTGTGTGTGTGTGTGTGTGTGTGTGTGTGTGTGTGTGTGTGTAAGTGTGTGTGTAAGTGTGTGTGTGTGTGTAAAACGCTTCTTGACTAACGCTGGAGCAAGGGACCAGGGGGGAGAAGTTGGAAGGTAAACAACAAAGCATGCAGGATTTACATTTCAGCTCCTGTTGGACTGTCAGGAGTACTTTAGATAAGAAAAAAGGACCCTTTAAAATCAAATAGCGTAGGCAAAAGGATCTCTGATGTTGTTGGATGGACGGACTCTGCTCTTCCCCTTTTATCTTTGTAATTTTGTTTGGTCCTACTGGGTGGAGCTCTTAGTTTCAGTTTCTAGTTCTTGTGATTGTAAGAGGTGCCTTGCTTGCAAATGAATTCTGCTGTTTTGGATCAGCTTGTCTCTGCTGACTAGACTTCAGAACCGAGTGAGTACTCCAGCCCAATCTCTTGTGTAAACAGGGAATCACTGGAAAACCCCACTGCGAGGCAGACAGCCTTGAGACAAGCACTAAGTACACAAAAGCCCCATATTACTTGAAATCAGCATCAGGCTCAATGCTCTGTTGGTTTATTGAACTGCAGAAGATTTGGTTGCAATACAGGTGTGGAGGAAGTACGAGGCACTTATTATTTTTATTCTGTATGTGTTAATGTCCCATCTAAAGTTAATGTCTCGTCTACAGTTAAGATGCCTATTTATTTACTTCATTTACACACCACCTGTGACTCTAATGGGAACTAAAAGCATCTGACAGTTTCTCATTAGACATCATAGAACACAAATTTAAAGTGTATCATGACCCCCCCCCCCCCCTTTTTTTGGCATGTGATTATTTTAGCATTTGTAAGGTTTTAATTACCAGAGCTTGAGCTGGTGTGGATTTTTTTTCCTGTCAGGTTTTTTTTAATATGCCCAAAACAAAAATGTAATTGAAGTCAACATCTTGGAGCAATTTGTTAGACAATTCAGAATCATAATCTGTTTTTATCCACTGCTGATGTTCGAAATGCAGTTGAAAGAGATAAATTCTGAAGCCCTAGGTGGTAGTTTTCTAATTCTCACACATCCCAGAAAGTCCTTATCTCTTCAGACCTGATGCTGTACGTGTGTATGTGTGCTTTTAGGTAGGGAAATACAAATGTTGTGCATTAGATTCACTTCCTCTGAGTATAAAAAAAAAATAACAGGGCAATTCAATATAGTAAGATCAAAAGACATATGTGCTTGACAACAGATTTTGAAGGGAAGCTGTTGCTGATAGAAGGTGGGATGGATTCAGGTATTGAACTTAAGCATAAGTCATTCGTAAATTGTGTGTAGAATTTTTTTAGGTTAATCCACCTTCCTTTCAGAGGTTTCTTGTTTTGACAACTGAGAGTTATAATACTTTTAAAATTGTGCTAATATTTAATTAAGAATTCATTCAAAATTCTAGATTTTCTTAGAAGAGTTTGTTTTTATATTCCACTTTTCTTTATCTTTAAGAAGACTCAAAGCAGCTTAAAAATTTTTGCCTTATGAGGCAAAAAGGACTGAAAGAGTTTGAAGAGAACTGTGACTAGCCCAAGGTCACCCAGCAGACTGAATATGGAGGGGCAGGAAAACAAACCCAGTCTACCTGATTAGGATTTCCAAGATGGCGCCGATGAGGGCTGCCTCGGTGGAATGCTCTCAAATGGCTTCTACATTTTCTACTATTTCCTGCAATTTACAACGAATTTCATACTCCAGAGACCTTCTGCTAAGAATTAGGGAACGTTTCCTTAAGGAGTGGCTCTCTGCAACTTTACCCCTATCTGTCTTTACAACCACGGAGGAAATTTCAGCACTTTGGGAGGCAGCCATTTCCACGGCAACAACAGATCTTTACAACCACAGGAGGAAATTTCCAGCACAGGAGGCAGCCATTTCCTGGCAACAACAGATCCAAGCAAAAAGAAAACAAGCACAGAAGCTGACAGAGGCCAGAGAGAGGTAAAAGAGGCAGGGAATTTTAAATAGACTAAGGAATAAGGGAATTAAAAAAAACCCGCTCCCCTTCAATCTTTCTTACCAATTTATGCTCACTTGCCAACAAGATAGATGAAATACATTCTTTTAAACCAAGATGCAATTCACTGATTTTTACAACGCTTATCTGCCCTATGCTTTACTGGAAACTAACCTGGCTAAATACCAGAGAGCATTGATGATAATAGAATGTGCATACCGGGGGTTGAGATATTTCGTGCAGACAGGATTGCAGAATGATCAGGGAAGAAAAAAGGAGGAGGAGGATTAATAGTATATACATCAACAAAAGCTAGGTGTCAGGACACTTAACAATAGATTCAAAAAAAATTCTGTGATGAAAACTTGGAGTCCTTACTTATTAATTGCAAACCTTTTTATTCCCCTCAGGAGGATAAATTCAGTTCTGTTCTTTTTTGGTTTACGTTCATCCACAAGCGTCTGTAAAAAAAAGGCATTGTTATTAGAACTCTAGCCGATCAGATTATGGAGGCTGAAGCCAAATACCCTGATTCACTGGATTTATTATTTTGGGAGGATTTAAAACAAAGCAGAACTTAAGGAAGACCTACCAAAATACTTTCCAGCACATGTCAACTGTCCCACCAGAGGCAAGAATATCTTAGAGCCACTGCTAGCCACAACACTGAAAGATGCTTATCGGTCTTTATACGAGCGGCTGCTGGAGGCCATATTCTAATTCATTGCATGGATTCACCTTGTACCTGCTTACAAACAAGGATTTAGAAGCCACAAAACCAATAACTAAATCAGTGAGAACTTGGACTGGGAAGAGGCAAAGTTAAAGCTGCAGGCTTGCCTTGACTGTACAGACTGGAATATTTTTTAAAGACACCTCTGCAGATTTGGATGGAACTCACAGATGCACTGTAACATCCGCTATGTGGCAGCTTCTGCTTGAGAGATCTTTCAATATACCAACCAGGAACTTGCATATATATAGTAACAACAAACCTTGGTTCACTGCTAAACTTAAGCAGTTACACATACGTTTCCAAAGAAGAGGCCTACAGAAAGGGTGATGAGAATGCTGTATAAAATCAGGCCAGAAATGTATTAACAAAGGAGACCAGAAGAGCAAAAAGAAACTACTCTAGAAAGAAGCTAAAAATCAGTTTTTCACCAAACGAGAGCAACAGCAAACATGTGGAAAACTCTCAAAAAATATCACTGGTTACAGCAAACCACAGCCTTCCCAGAGCTGGAAAGGAAATCAGCAATTGGCAGGCGACCTGAATGTGTTCTACTGTAGGTTTGAAAACAATCCTACACGAGTCACCCTTTCTCCACAACCTCCTATCTCAGACGCACCAATGGCCAATAATGGAAACTTCCCTACAACTGAACCCATTTCATTGGGTTTACAACCCCTAGTGATCTCCAGAAAGGAAGTGCAAGAGATCTAGCTTTCACAGACCAGAAGCCTGGAAAAGCACAGGCCCAGACAAGAGATAACACCTTCTTGCTTAAAAGTCTGTGCTTGTCCAATTGGCCCCCATTTTCACCCAAGATCCTTCAACAAATCCACTAGAGATGTGCTATGTTCCTTCCTGCTTCAAAACACTCCACTTTATGTCGTCCCAGTGCTAGAAGAAGCCCTTCCATCAAGGAACTAGACAACAACTTCTAGACCAGTTGCTCCTAACATCTATGTAGTTATGAAAACTTTTACAGAAAGGCTAGTGATGATGGCCAATTTGAAAACCATCAACGGATCCACTGTTGTTGGACCCCTTGCAGGAGATTTTGCATACCGAGGCAAACCAGATGCGAGCAAGGCGATGCCTGTTAATATGGCTTTTGCACTATATCCTACAGCATCTTGGCAGAATGTCAAAGAGACCTATACAAGGAGTCCTCTTTGTTGACTTTTAGTTCAGCATTCAAGTATTACTATCAGGCCGGACATTCTTCTAACCAAACTAAATCAGCTAGCAAGTACCTGGAGCATATTTGTAAAAGTGGATCCACAGAGCTTCCTAACAGATAGAGAAACAGCAGGTGAAGCTGGAGGAAATTACATCAGACACACTATGTAAGAATGAGCACAGAGGGCCCCCCAAGGCCTGTGTACTTTCACCGCTTCTCTTCTCTCCTGTATACAATGACTTTGCATCTCCAAAGCGATCCATCTGTTAAAATGCACTAAAATTTGCAGATGAATTACAGCAGTGATTGGTCTCATTACCAGGATTTTCAACTGATGAAACCGCATACAGATTGGGAGGTTGAACAACTAGCCCTCGTGGTGCCACTGGAACAATCTAGAACTGAACCTTACACTTAAAATACCGTTACAGAAATGGTGGTGAGATTTCAGGAGAGAAACCCTCCCATCCTACCTCCTCTCCACAATACTAGACAACACGAGTATCCACAATGAGTAGAGACCTTTAGAATTTCCTAAGAGCTCCCATCATCATCTCATGACCCTCAAAATGAGTCACCCTAATAACTCAAAAAATGCTCATCAAAAGAAGCACACAACAAAGGAGGAGATGTTCTTTTCCTCAGCCAACTCAGGAGCTCAAACTGCCCAGGGTAGCTGCTGAATTACAGTTCTACAGAGGGAATCCCATTGAGTCTGTCATCTGCACCCTCCTATAACTGTGTGGTTTGGTTCTGCAACCCAACAAGATCGACACAGACTTTCAGAGAATAATCAGGAACTGCAGAAAAAACAATTTGCACCTGCTAACCTGCCTTCCACATTTGAGGGACCACCACCTGTATACTGCACGGGTCAAAAGGGCTGTGAGAAATGTTACTGACTCCTGCATCCCCTGGACATGCAAAGCTGTTTCAGCTCTTACCCTCCTAAGCTGTGTCGCTACAGAGGCACTGCACACCAAGACAACTAGACATAAGAACAGTTTTTTTTTCCTGAATGCCATCACTCTGTTAAACAAATAATTCCCTCGAAATAATGTTACAGAAGCTATTTATTATATACTTATTATGCCTAATTACTGCACTTCACTTTTTTCATCATTCCTATTACTCATCTCCTCCCACTTATGACTGTACTTGACTATAGCCTGTGCTGACATTTTATTTTATTTTATTTTATTTTATGATTTTACATTTTATGTTTTCATTACTACTGATTGTTTCCTGATTGCTTACTAGACCTATATGACAATCATTAAGTGCTGTACCTTATGATTCTTGACAAATGTATTTTTCTTTTATGTACACTGAGAGCATATGCACCGGAGACAAATTCCTTGTGTGTCCAATCACACTTGGCCAATAAAGATTCTATTCTATTCTATTCTATTCTATTCTATTCTATTCTATTCTAGAGACTGCTGCTCATTTGGAGGAGTCGGGAATCTAACTTGGTTCTCCGGAGTAGAGTCCGCTGTTCTTAACCACTTCACCACGCTGGTTCTTGGTGTTTGGGTCATCTACATATCAGGAACTGGAATATATGGGACTTTAGTGTCTGTATCTTTTTCTTCATTGGGTGGAAAAGTTGTTGACAGGGATGTTGGTATACAGCCCCTATCTTTTCTTCTAATAGATCATCATGTCCCTCTGGCATCAACTAAATGGTATAAGGGTGCTTCAAGGCAGACAAACCTGGGGTAAATAGAAATAGTAGTGCTCTAACTCTGAACAGACCTCTGAGGTAATAGATGTTCCATTATCACGTCAGGGTTCTCTGCCTGTTTCCATGACACTCGAGCTTCTGCTCCCTTGGCCATCCTTTCTTTGACTTCCATCACTCTTCTGCTGACTGTTCCTCCACTGGACTGTACAGCCAATTTCCTGATGATTGAACCAGTGCTGGAGAAGTTACATGCTCCTCTCTCCACATTCTGTTTACCCATCTACCACCAAACTTGGTGTTCACAGGGCTAGAGCAGCTAGATGCTACTTTCTGTCCTACTGGCTGTTATGAGACAAACATGTATTTTGAGGTAACACTATCTCCATATAGTCTATTACCTGTCTTGGATTTCCAGTTTCCAGATACATTACTGTTTGTAGGACTAGATTAATTCACTCACAGAGCACTTGCATTACAGTACAGCCAGTTAACTATATTCAGTTGGATTAACATAGCCATAATGGAAACTGCTGATGCAAAGGCATTGTGGGTACTATCACCATGTCTGCATTCTGTTCCCATATTCTTTGATACATGATTTGTATTGAGAACTTATTTTTTGTCAAGGAGGGTACTTTTCATGTCACTGCAGATGGTGTATTACAAAAAGTAGACAAGGCTACAGAAGTTACCTGTAAACTGTGACTCATTCTGCTAGTTCTGAGTCCAGTAGCCCCTTAGAGGCCAATGAGATTTTGGGAGGTATGTGCTTTGGAGACTCAAAGCTCCCTTAGATGTCTGACTAAGGGAGCATTGGTCCTTAAAAGTGAATACCTCCCAAAATCTTGTTGATTTCTAAGGGGCTACTGGAGTCAAATCTATCTTTTCTACTGCAGACCAGCAAACCTACCCTCAGTCAATTACGCAGTATTCTAAATTCTGTCCTTGGTCCTTCATAGAATACACTGTCCTTCCTCAGGCTTCAATGATTGTTGTGTGTGGAGAAAACCTTATCTCCATCCTACTAAGGGATCTTTCCAGTGGCTCCTTCAATTTGTCAGCAGTCTAAGTCAATATTATATAAACAACTAAGTCTGCATGATGAAGAAAAGGTTGAATGAAACTAGTAATACATGCTACTCAGGATAACTCAGTATAATTCCAATTTATTTTTCTGAAGGCAGCATTGTATTTAATTAATTAAGATACGTATGCCTTGGAAAGTCACATGCTGCTGTAGAGTTGGACGGGAAATGTGTGATGTTTCTGCTGACAGAGCAAGGACCAAACAAGTTATGATTATGCTTGGCTACATGGGTAAAACTTTTATTACAGTACAGTAGTAATTCATTGTTTTGGTGATGTTGATGCCATTTCCTGTATTTTTAGTGATGCATCTTAAATCATTAAAGCGGTAAGTGATCAACAAAAATGGTTTCTAGGTGAAATATGCATCCCTGTCCAGAGGTTGTGTATTAGAGATGAATCAGAAGGCAAGCCAAAAAAACCAGGAAGACATGGTGGTTAGAATGTCAAATTAGGACTGAGGAGATCAATTGTTAAAATTTTCACTTGCCATGGAACATGCTGAGTGATCCTTGAACTTTGTGCTTAAATTTCTCACAGGGTGGTTAAGATAAAATGGAGGAGGAAATTATGTCTGCCCCGTTGACCACCCTGAAGGAAGGTCGGGGTAAAACAAGTACTAAATAAGGGAACAGAATATTCACAGAGTAGATGCCGTAGCAGAGGATTTTCCTGAGGATTTTCCTGAGTCAGACATCTAAGGGAGCTTACTCTTTGGGGAAGCACATTCTGCAATCTGCATGTTCAGGGCCACAATAGAGGAACATAATATTCATTCTGTTTGAAGATTACATAATACACAAAGTTGGAAGGGACCATATGGGCCATCTTGTCCAGCCACCTGCTGAATGAAGGATCAGCACAGAACATCCCAGACAATGTTTGTCCATCCACTGCCAAAAGACGGCTAGTGAGGGAGAGCTCACCACCTCCCTCGGCAGCCGATTCTACTGTGGCACAACTCTTGCAGTAAAAATTGTTTTTCTAAAATCCAGTCAGAGCCTTTTTCCCCATAATTTATACCCATTATAGCAAGTCTTATCCTTTGCTGCCAACAGGAACAGCTGCCTGCCATCCTCTAAGTGACAGCCCTTCAACTACTTTAAAGAGAGCAATCATGCCCCCCCCCCCCCAACCTCCTCTTCTCCAACCTGAACATTCCCAAGTCCCTCAGTCTTTCTTCACAGGACTTGGTCTCCAGGTTCTGATCATCCTCGTCGCTCTCCTCTGCACCTGCTCCATTCTGTCCACATCTTTTTTTGAAGTGAGGCCTCCAGAACTGTACACAGTACTCTAGGTGAGGCCTAACCTGTGCAGTGTAGAGCAGGGCTATGGCATCTGGTGGTCTTTTATTTCCATTGACAGTGTCTGTTATGAACCTGTTATTGATGGTAAACCTGCAAAGTGAACATACAAAAATATACATGGCTTGTACTGCATATAAATGTGCAGCAAAAGAGATGAAAGTCATACTGTGATCAGTTAGTAGTATTTTTCAGTCACACATCCTACTTCATGAACAAATGTTTCAGAGACCTCAACGTGGTGGCCAGGTTCAAGAATAACAGTGATTTCCTGCAAACTGTGGTGATCAGATTGGAAACCTGAGTCACAAATATGACCTTCCTTCCTCCTTTACTCACCTGTGCAATTTCTGCCTTCCTTTCCCAGTGTTAGATGAGAGATTTTTAAACTGTGGTTTGAAGTAGGTTTGCAAATCCTGATCACATAGAAAACTCTTTTGCACCATGGTTTGCGTCTGAATGCATACAGCTTGAAAACATGGCTAAATCTCAGAAGGGAAGCGAAAGGGGAAATACTTTCAGAGGTGGGATTGAACTTTTGAAAGGCTGGGTTGCAATTCACAAATCATGGTTTGCAAGGAGTCTGCATTATGTTGCACCATAGAAACACAGAGCTGGATGGAACCTTAGGGTCATCTTGTTCAAACCCATGTACAGTGCAGGAAATTCCCAACTACCTCCTATGCCAAGAAGGTCAAAACCCTCCAAGATCCCATGTCAGTGTCAATTAGTTCAAAGGTCAAGAAGAAATAAGAGTTCAAGATTCTTTCTTGGAAGGGAGTAATTTGAATGAGTTTGATTCTGGTTTAATTTTACAGAAGTTTTAGAAAAATAAGTTTGTGTGTAAAAGAAATCTCCATTTTTTAACTGCACACATTCTTCGGGCATTATGGAACCTTTTATTACAAACAGTTATGAATATGAACATCTCATTTGACTGTTGATGAACAGAAGTGGAAATCTAAATTAAAACTTTAAATACCACTATTTAATTACCCAAATGGCTTTGACTCTGTTAAACAGTGCCTGGGATTATTCTGTTTTTTCAATTTGTTTTAATGCTTCCTTGGTAAAAGCTGATGGATTCCCAGGCCCATTGCTGTCACTGATGAACTATATAAAGATAAATGACATTATGGTAAATTCCACTTAATGACATATTTTTAATTTTCTGAACACAGTCATTTTCTAGCTGCTGAATGAAGGCTAATTACCTCAAGATCAGAACAAAATAACTTCTCATTTTGAAAGATAATAGAAAAGAAATGTTGCAGATTAATGATGCTATTTATCTTTAAAAGAAAAAAAAATTCTATCTTTATCCAGATAGCACTACTCCCCAAGGAACGTGATTATAAAATGAATCTGAAGTCGCAACTTAATAGGTTATTAAAATTGTTTGAGTGCAAGCTTCTCTGGTTCAGCTTTTCTATAAATTTAAATTGAAGGCCTGTTGTATTACTTAAAGCAGCAGCCTGTTTATGAGACCACAGGGAGCAATATGGGTTACTGACAAAAGATGCACTTAACCTCATTCTAAATCCTCCTTTCTGGCTTTTCTTTTCAATGAAACTGGAATGCATTGAGTTCTGAAAATGTGTCAAGTACGTTAATTACACTTTAAAAATTATGTATGCCTGCATGTCATCTTTTCACAGATGGTATTAACAGAACAAAAATGAACACAGTTCTTTCAAGAAAAAAACCTATCATTCAGACGTTCCATGGCCATACTCTGAAGTCGGGTCAGACCTCCATTGGTTTGCCTTGATACTAACAGAGCATGTCTATAATATTCACTCTCCACAGGTGAGGAAGAGGACTGGAAGCTACTGTCAAAGGCTTTCATAGCCAGAATTGCTGGGGGGGTGTTAGGTTTCTGGGATCCTCTGAAGATGCCAGCCACAGATGCAGGCAAAACGTCATGAGAATATGGCCATACAGCCCGGAAACCCCACAAAACCCCCAACTGGAAGTTACTTAGTCAGATTCCAATTTTCTGTGATATCTGAATACAGATGCACAGGCCAGTTTAGAATTCTTGTTTATGGGGAAGAAACTAACTCCTGGTTGTTCAGATACCCACATGAGGATCTCATGGAAAACTAGAGTTGGACGGAAGGCTTTCAAAAACAATACCTTTCACACATGCTAAGTGCACAAGAGGAGGAGGAATGGGGTAGGAAGATGGAATGGTCATGAAAACATGGCACACATGTTGTGTATTTGCCTGCAACAGTGACTTGTTGGGACTTTTGAATGTGGTCCATAGTTTTTGTAGACCAAAACTGTGTGCTGATTGTATTGAGCTACTGTGATGTAGCTGAGTATTGTTCTGCTTGTATATTTGGAACCTTAATATGCGTACAACTGTTATAAATAGTCTTTAAACCCTAGCTGTATCTCTAAAGTTCATTTAGGATAATCACAGTAAAACTGGGCTCATGCTAGACCAGGGGCCTGCAACCTGCGGCTCTCCAGATGTTCATGAACTACAATTCCCATCAGCCCCTGCCAGCATGTAGCCCCAGGAATTGGCCCAGCAAAGGAGCTGGCAGGGGCTGATGGGATTTGTTAAATCCATGAATTTATCCTAGGAGAGCTCCAGGTTGCAGGACCACACTAGGTACCTCAATTGCTTGGTTTGTGTTATCATAGGGTTCTTGTGTTATCATAGGGTTTGTGTTATCATAGAGTTCCTTCTGTACACTTCTTTCCAGACCTATAATATTTGTTAAAAATATGACAGGAGTTTGAATTCAGTTTGTTCATTGTTGGATTTATTCATTACAGCAAAGAGCGGTTGCAATTGAAATTTTAACTTTGAACAGCTGATCCCCTCTGCTTACTTCTTCAGAAGCTATTTCTGAAGCTCCCCTCAGTTTCAAAAGCAATTGTCCGTGCACAGTTGGAAAAAAGAAGAAAGTTCAGGGCCCTATTAGGCTCCTTGTTTAGTTGTTTGTATCAGCCTGTGTGGAACCATGAGTTGTATAATAACAAATTTACTGAGAATTTCATGTATTTTTGAGATGGAGGGTGTGGCCTTGTAGCCAGGGGCAGGCATTATGAGGTGCTTTTCTGTGTGCTTTGCTGCAGTGCTGAAATAAAGTCTTTATATCATGCCTCTTCACATTCCTTGTGGAAACATTTCTGTTGTACCAATAGAAACTAAGCACATCAATTTACACTGTTTTCCTATTAGTGTTTTTTTGCTTCTAGTAAACTTCGTGTCAACAGAATTTCCACTGCCTTCCAAACAGTGTAGCTATATAAAATACTGCATCTGGACAAATATATACTTATGTCTGTGGCAAACGAAGCAGTTCTTCTGAGGCTGTGTATTTTTCCTATAATAAAATTATAGGGATGTTTAGACAACACCCAGGCACCAACTCCCCATCAGTAATATATGTGATGTTATTAAGAATGCAGAAGTTCTTATGCTGCAATTAAAAACTAAATAGTGAGTAAAATGAGAATACCGGGGATTAACTGGCAGTAGGTTCCGATATATGTCAGCAAAATACCCACATTGATGATCGCATGTGTGAATTTCAGCATGTTTTGTAGCCATGCTTCTGAATGTCTGTTTCCCCTTCTTTCGAATTCAGCTGTAAACTTTACTCGTGTTTAGGAAGGCAGGTCACAAATGATGAGTGTGCAAAGACATTGCTTGTCCATTTACATCAGGTTTCAGTCAGTGGGCATTCTTTCAGAGGAGGGCACAACACAGACTCAGGGTGATAAAAAAAGGAGCTGTCTATATCAATACTGTCAGATTACAGTGTTTTTCTGGAGAAGGGATCAAAGTGGAAGCAATATTTTGGCAAAATCAAGTGTCTTCCTGTTCCAAATCATGCCTGAATTAAAAAAAAAACACCTGTGTAGGGCTTTTTAGACTTGCTGATTTCCTGTATGTTTCTTGATCCAGAACTTTTTTTTACTGGTTTTGCTTTTCATGAACTAAAAAAAAACATTACCACTGTCTCAAAGGCTTTTATAACATTTTGAAAGTTGTCTGTGAATCTTATGTATTTGCTTTGTAGTCTGCATTTCTGTCTGAGAATCAAATTTGCAATATTAATTCCAGTAGTTGTGCTAATGGAGGTTTCCCAGCTTGAAAATATTTACCTCATAATAAAAGTAATGTTTGAAACTAGAAATAATTGGTCCAACAGAATCTCTCCTATGTTTAAAGCACAGGCTGGGAAAAAAAGATATGCAAATGAACAGAAAATCTCCACTTTCCTGTTCTGAACAAACCTTTGATAGGTTTTTTCGCTGATTCAGGCTGTTAAGGTTGCCGCTACTGCTTCTCATTTCATCCGCAATAATCACTTTTTTTTACTTTTGAAGAGTCTTTCATTTTTAGCGGCAGTATCTTTTAAAACAGTCCATTTGGTTATGTATGAATCTGTTTTTCTTCAGATAACATAGAAAGTAAAACTATTGGAGACAGTTTTCCATTTATTGCTTTGCCTTCAACATGTGAAAAGAAGGAAGAAGGTATCAAAAGTCAAAGTTGGCTGTTCCGTTAAAACATCACGTTTCAATAGAAAGTGCAAAAGAAGGTGATGGTGTATACAAGTGGTTAATATTAATAAAGCTGTCAATGAATGGCAAAAATTGGTAACTAGTGACAATCACAAGATGGTACCTCCAGTGTCTTGACTATTGAATATATAATGGATCTCCACATGTTTAAGTATATATAGAAATTATGTTAATCGTTCACTCTTATTAGTGCTTTTTAAATAACAGCTCAACCTATGGAGAAAACTAAATTGGAGTAAAAATATCCGTGTGTTGAAGGAAGATAACACAAAATTGAATAAGATATATATTGAATTAAGAAGATATTGGAAATCTTCTGTTGGTAAAGTGCTACTTCTGTTCTGTAGTGATATTTCAAAAATACCATCATGTTGGCCTTTGCTTTCAAATGGTTACAATGTGTACTGTAGGTATGTGTGTGTGTGTGTGTATTAGATGGAATCATTAATTACAAACATTTCTTTGAATGTAAAGGACTTTTACTTGTGTATGTATATGGACTTGTTACCCCCACCACCACCACCACCACCACCATCCTCTATCAGGGACTGTATTTTGAAACTCTTACAGTATCATATGAGAAGACTAGATCTTGGATTCTAAGCCTTTCTTCTACTTGTGCAGTGTCCTTTTCCTTTCTGGAGGCAGTCCTCCACTGTGGAATATATTTCTCTAGCATTAGGCACTTTGAAGATCACATAAGATTACATGCCTTTCAAGGAGCCATAAAATGTCAAGTGCTATATAGTCTGCTGTGGCTGGACTGCCTCCAAGATGAAGTTTATCACAACTGGAAAGAAAGTTGAGGATCCAAGCTTTTTTTAAAAAAAGAATGCTTTCATTCTTTGTCTGTCACCTCCACTGTTACACGTGAGTGTTCAAGTGGAAGTTTTCTAAATTTGTATGTTTACACATGTGTTCTATTGAGTCAGACTGCTGGTCTATAAAGGTAATGTTGTCTACTTTGACCAGTAGTAGCTCTCCAAGGTCTGAAACAGAGGTCTTTTAATATATACTACAACTGCTGTTTTAACTGGAAATGTGTGGGTTTGAACCTAGGAGCTTCTGCAGGTGAAACAGGTACTCTACCACTGTGGTATTTTCCATGTGTGCTGTGCATGGAATTGAGAGAGTGTATATGATTGTTTATATTTGCACATCCTGAATGTTAATTCATTCGCATGCTACTCTGTCTAATGGTCTGGTTGCTCTTGGACAATCATCCCAATGTATATGTTTTGAGCATATATATGTTTTTAGCAGGACCCTGTCACATACCCCTCATCCTTTATGGCTTTTTGTGGAAGTGGGGGGGGGGGTGCAGGTCTCAAGTTGATAAATTTATTTTAGTTAAAGGTTTCAAGGTCATTTCCTGTATGACGGTGACCGCATTTCCACTGTCCTGTTCCAGCTCTTTTAAATAACTATTTACTCCTGTTAAGTGTCCATACTATGGTAGCTTTCATACCTGACCTTATTTGAAATTATTTGGCTAATGCTGTAAGCAAGCAACCATATAAGCTTTTACACACTCTTTCTAATCAGTGCAAAATGACTATTCAAACATTACTGCGTATCATCCTTGTTCCAGGATGAAGGGAGGAAATCCCTGTTAAAATGTATTTAGGGCTGTCAACTGATTAGATTTTTTTTAGTTGATTGATTGCCTGATTTTTAATAGATGAATTGATTATATTTACATATATTTTCACATTATCAACACCACAATATAGTTTTCTTTTTGGAAATGTTGAACAAAAACAGAATTTCTCTTGAAATGGGGGATCTTAAAGCTACAAATGCATGTCTCACATTAGAAGGAAAAACTATTTATTGTTTGCTTTTTCGTTAGTTTGGAGTATAAAATGCTGCCTTTTAGCATAATAGGCTCAAGCCAAAATGCCTTCAAAAATGGAAAATGCTTTTGGCTTGAGTTTTGTAAATATCCACGTTTAGTTCACAAAACTTCAACTTGTTAATACTTGTTTGTTTATATTGGTTTTATATTACATTGGTTTGATGTGTGCTGCCCCGAGCCCTATTGGGAAGGACAGGATATAAATCTAACCAATAAATAAATAAAATAAAACTAAGCCACGGCAGCTTAATTTGCTTATCATTGTTATCATTGCTAGAAATCGAACCATAGGTGCATATTCAGGGTAAAACAATGTTTGCTACCCCATTGGAAATAGTTCCTCTAACATCTTCATTACCTTTCCTAGCGGTTCCATATTCTTACAGCATAGGTTACAGTGGAAAAATCAGTTTCCAGAACCAGAAATGTAGAGGACGAAGAAGGGATGTTGTATATTAGAAATGAAATAGCAGAGAAAGGGCCAGCGTAGTTAGCAGTCTTCTTTATTTCAAAGAACAACACTTCCAGGTGCAACATCTTTGAATATAACTATGTAGTATTCCATGCTTTTAGATTGGAAATGCAAGGCAAAAACGTCTACAACATTTCATGCTGTCTTGGTCAGACAGGCTTGGCCAGAGTTATAATTTGGGCCACTTATCAAATATTAGAAATGGTACACCATGTAAATGTTGCTTGGATAGTTCTCAGTTGGCCTCAGTACCTGCCTAGTAAATCTTAGACAGAAATTTGATTATCGGTAAGTGGAAAAAATTGCCAGTGATACAGCGGAATGTTCTGTCTTCCTGTTCTTCTGTGCTTCAAATCTGGTTCATGTTCATGCAGGGCCTGCGTGAACACTAGAGGGGACCTGCTTAGAGAATTGGTGTCCTGTGATGAATCCAGCTGTGCTTATGTTATCAGAAAAGATCGCTTCCAGTCAGGAAAACAAGTTAACTTGATTTACTGTTGGTTGGCAAGTATAATGTTGTTAACAGGATGAACTGTTTTGAAGGTGTGTGTGTTTTTTAAATCAACTTTGGTTGAATGAAGCTAACTTTTTCTACCTTCCCTGCCTCAAAATATAATAAGAATCTGAAATCTCTAACACTGCTAACACTGCTAATCCTATCCTTTCCTGTAGCAGCAAAACATATTACTTGACGGTTTCAAAGTGCTGCTTGCCTGGTTAACTACACTAAGTAAAGTCTGGAGAAACGAGACAGCAGGCTCTATTGGTCTTATAAAAAGTACTACTGTCTGTATGCCATTAAAGGTTGAAATTGAATTGAAGTACTACTGGCATGGATCTTTCTTCAGCTTACTTCCCTGCAACATGTTAATGGCCAGGTATTTTATGCCACTAGCAGTTGAACGCAGCGAAACTTAAATTTCTGTAAAAGAAATAGTATCCAGACTTCTTTTTTAAAAAACAGAAGGCAAACAAATACTTTTAACACTCTACTTATGTTTTAACTTTATAATGCATATATGCAAGATTAGGTTGGTACTCAAAGCTACTGTTCTATGCACATAAAAGTCCCACTGGTCACACTGAGGCTTAAATCCTCCATATAATGGCAGAATAGTAGCTCAAATGCCTTAGGAAGTCATCTAAGTAACATTGACTGTGTTCTTGCAGGTCTGTGACTGGTCGCCCCAAAGCCCAAACTCTGCACCTCTGGAACAATGAGAACAATCCATCTTTTTGGTTCCACATAGGAAGCAGAAACCCAGTTCTTAGGCATACTTTTGCTAAGCATTGCAAACCCGTACATCCAGCTAACCCTAAATTCCAGAACAGTAGTTCCCGGCCAAGAAACAGAAATAAGGAACAGAACTAGTATTGTATTGAAATGTTTGCAAACAAAATGACTTCCATCCATCCTTGTGAACTTTAGCCTTCCATGACTCCATGCTTCTTAATTGCATAGGCATGTTTTAATTGCAGGATCCAAAGGACTCTGAAGCTAGTTCCATGAGCTCAAGAAAGCTTTCAACTGCTCCCCCCCACCCCTGCTGCTGCCGGTGCTGCAACTTTGAAAAAGCTCAGAAAGCGGCAAGTGTTTGGGAATTGAAGTCAACTGTTTCTCTTTGAAGTCAAGTATTCCATAGGGCTAGGGCAAGCCCTTTCCAGGAGCCTGTGTTTGGGTTCTGGCCACCATTTTATCGGTATTTCAATATGTGACAGTGGTTACTTAGAAGCAAGTCCCTATTCACATGGATGAAACTTTCTTTCCCTGCAAGGGGCTTTAGCGTTGGCTGCATTTCCATCCCCTAATTATATGCATTCCCGCAAGAAATGGCTCCTTAATTTAAGAAAAACACTGCAGTGTTTTAATGCCCGGCGTTGGATGTTGCGTTCTTACCAATGTCATGGCCTTGCGTCAGATGGCTAAAGGTATTTCCCCAAATTATTGTTCTGCCATAGTAGGTTTTTTTCCAAAGCAGACCCTCTTGTTATAGCTATTTGTTGAATTGTGTGTGTACTGAATTAGTCAAAGGCTTGGCTAAAGCCATTTCCCCCCTTTTTCTCCCCCTCCCCCCAAACTCGCTTTTGTTATGTATTGGCTTGCTAATCCTTGTGTTGAGCAGTATCAGACATCACCTTTCTTGGGGGCAGTTAGTCCACTCTTCCGCTTTCTTTGTCAAAGGGCTCCCTTAATAGGAGAAGTCAACAGGGAGGACAAAAAGGATTGAAAGTTGTATTTAATCAGGGTCAGAGAGGTGGTGTTCAGAGTGACGGGCCCACAGGCAGGCTGGCCTTTTATGCTTACCGACGCAGATGGTCCCAAAGCATTCAGCTAAGTGAAGAGAAAGCTGCCCAGAGCGCTATTGTAGGGGCAGAGCATCGTTACAGTTGAGAAGGGTTGCCAGGGGTAACTAGAGAGTATCACCAGTATCGTGTGATCACTAGTCTGTGCCTTTGAAAGCGTTAAACTGAGAATTGCACTGGGTCTCTTGGCATCTGGATGTTCATGTGTAAGCAGTATTATCTTACATAAGCTTTTGATTTATTTCACGTCGAGGAGTTTGACAAATGAAAATGATTTTACGGTTTGAGAGTCGGTTATCTCCTTGCCTCCCCCACCCCCAACGCTACGTCTTTTCATAGCGTCACCTTTTCATTCCAGTGGTAATTGCCATGATAATTGGGACGTTTGGAATAAAATATTTTAGAACATAAAAGTGAGAATAGCCAAGTAAATTTTTTTTTTTTTTGCAAAGGACTTGGTTTGGCCAGAATTCTAAGATCGCTTCCCAGATGCATCTAAGTGGTTCGTTGATGTGAAAGCTCTGTTTTAGGGGATGTTAATTTGCTTATGCATGTGTTTTTTAAAAAAGAAACAGTCAAATAATAATACTGCTTCCTCTTGGGACTGAAGGATGAGGCCTTTCTCCAATCTTGCACTCCCGAGTATACGCAAATATATGCTAAGGTCACTAATTAATGGTGTCAAGCGGTTCACCATATGTACGCAGAATGATATGACTAGATAACATGCATTCTAGAATAACAGTTTCAGGCCTCAGATGTAGCCAAGTCCTGCTTAGTGCAGCCCAAGGGAGTGGGGGAAAGAGAGCAAAGATGGCTTTCAGCCAAGCTTTGCCAGCTTCCAATTCTTCCAGCTGGCCAAGGGAAGGTTTACCTCCTAATGCAAGACCAACTCACAGTGCCCAAAGAATTCATGAGGCTTCCAAGAATTCCTCCTTCTATAGGGATGTCTCAGCTGGTTGGCTAAGCTTGCTGTACAGCCCCCTTCTGCTGCTCAGGATGTTCAAGGGGAGGGGGTCGGGATTTACCCTTTGGTGTCCTTTTTTCCTGTTCTTACCCTTGAACGTATTGAAATGAAACAGCTGTTGTTTTCCTTTTTTTGTACAAAGTCGAGCAGCAGTTCTCCGATTTCGTCATAGTCATCCGATAAAGCCAATTAATTAGTTGATGTTTTGGATGAGAGTTAGACTTTGACGGCTGCAAACAAATTCAAACAGCTTTATAATTTAAGAGCAATGCAGTTTAATGTGCACTTCCATATGTAGGGATTCGGTTAGGATGTAATAGCTGAATATTTGCAGTGGTCACACATGATAGAGGAGCACCCAAAAAGCTATATAGTTGACCTGTGAAAACCTGTGAGCTGTAGCTTCTCTCTCTCTCTCTCTCTGTCTCTCTGTCTCTCTGTCTCTGTCTGTCTGTCTGTCTGTCTGTCTGTCTGTCTCTCTCTCTCTCTCTCTCTCTCTCTCTCTCTGGACAGGTGTCAACTTTTAAGTAATACAGGGTTCAAAATAAGTAACTACTGATCTGAATAATACATTTTATGCATTTCTAGTTGTTTTGATAGTGTTAATTTTGAAAAACACTGGTCACTTCCAGATGAGGCACAGAGTAGTATGAAAGGCTCAAATGCACTTTTTAGACTTATGTGACAGGGTTTGCAAATTGCTACTCAGGAGAAACAATATTGCCCACCGGCCTGCTTTTCTGTACTCCTCCTTTTCCTCTGTTTTCTGAATGGAGTCTAACCCTTTGATTAAAAATGGCTGCTTAATCCCGTCTGCACGCAGAGCTTGCCTGTCTATACAAACAAAATCTAAGGTGATGGCAAAACACCAGGTGTTGTTTCAGCAAAGGTATCTCTATTTGGATACTCAGCTTTAAATGGAAGTAGCAATAGGCAAACAAATCACTGTCTTGTAGGAAAACATCCTCCTTTCTGAAATCATACGAGCCCGCTTGGAAGTAATTTGTGACTGCTTTGCAGAGCTGATTTAGACCCTTTAAGAACTTCCTTATGTATGAGGAAGCTTGGGTGTTTGTGTTTGTTTTGTTACATTCTGTCGGTCATAAGGATAAGAATTGCCATTTCTGCTATGTAACAGTGCTTTTTGTTTATTTCATTTCATTTTTATTTATTGGATTTTATGTATGTGATTTTTAGAAAGATTTACTGCAGCCAGTTAAATGCATACGTTTTCTAATCAAATTCTAGAAATGGAAAATAAGCTGTTTGTTGGCCTGCAAGTTAAAGGAGTTGGCAGATACCCTAAGGCTGGTGATCAGGCTGTTTGGAGTGTACAGTGCTTGATGGGCTTCTTGAAACAAGTTATCTAGACCAGTGGTTCCCAACATGGTGTCCATGAGTGCCATGGTGCCTGCTGACACCTTTGCTGATGCCCAGCAAGTGTTTTTCAAGTGGGTGTGGCCAGGAGGGGCTCCTGTCCAGCAGGTCTTCTGATTGGCCACTGGAGATCTGATTGTCTGTGTAAATTTAAATAACATTGCTTTAGTGGAAGCTACCGCTACATTTGTTGGGTTTGTTCTTTTTCACTGCTCTTTCCCTGTGTATTTTTAAAAACTACTCCTCTTGTGCCCTGCACTTAGATATTTTTTTTTTAGTTCAGCTCTGCCTCTCATGGCAACCCTTTTGGGGTGGGTTCCACCTCCCTTGATGGCCACTTGATGGCCACTACCTTGTGTCTAAATTCCAGATATGCTCACAGACTCAAAAAGGTTAGGGACCCTTGATCTAGACCAGGGGTGTCCAACTGTGGCTCTCCAGATGTTCATGGACTATGATTCCCATTGGCCCCTGCAAGCAATTGTAGTCCATGAACATCTGGAGGGCCAGAGTTGGACACCCCTGATCTAGACCATTCTCAGGACACATAACGAGGTCCTTCCTTGGCCTAGGCTAGGTCATGCCATTTCCTACATCATCTACTTTGTTTTTAAGGAGGAGGAAATAAAGTGGAAATGCAGCTGTATTATAGGTACCAACATCTGGGGCCACAGCCCCCAATTTCATCCTCTGTGGCAGTGAACTACATGGCCGTTCAGTTTCCAAGCAGAGCGAAAAGATGTGTGTGGAGGAATTGTTCTAGACTGAGAGTGTTCCTCAAGTCTAAGAACTCTATAGCAGTCACTTATGTGGGTTTAGCTTTCTAGGTTCACTTGATTCTCCGGGTCAGCGGGAATCTGGGCCGAAGTGCAGCCATCACAGCTTTGAACCACTTGCAGCTGCCTCCTCTAATAAGTAGCTCTGAGGCCCAAGAAGTGAGAATAGGTGCCTGACCCAAGTTGCCTTGTTTTAAACCTCAAAGTGCCTGACATTCTTTCAAGTTTTGAGACCAGAAATGACAGGCTGCCTCTGTGACAGATTTTCCTAACTTTGAGGTGCTGTGTGGTTTCCCGGCTGTATGGCCGTGTTCTAGCAGCATTCTCTCCTGACGTTTCGCCTGCATCTGTGGCTGGCCACACAGCACCACACAGCACCTCCGCGATTCCAGCCGTGAAAGCCTTCGACAATACATTTCCTAACTTTGTTGTACTTATCATGTTATGCATTTCTATGACCGTTAATTTTGGCAAGGGGAATCTTGACACAGTGATGCAGAACGCATTACTGCCTTTAGGGATCACATTGTTTTTGTCAGTGGTGCTTATCAGTGATGCTAAATCCCCCCCCCTTGTGATTGTGCTTGAAAACGCCCTACTGTCAAATCACACCTTGCAACTTTCTCTTTGTGCTGCTTGTACAAATTAACACCATTCACATCTTCTGAAGGTGATACGCTCAGACCCTACCACTCACCCCTGCATTCTGATGCAAAGACCCCGTCGAAGTTCTAGCTTAGCAGAAGTGCCAATAGAAATGAAGAGGAGAGTTTGTTTTGCCCCTTCCAATATATGCTGTGAGTTATCCATCAACCCTGACTGTAACAATTATCATTATTTCCTAATGGGGATGTTTCAGGAAAGTTGGCAAGCCAGGACACTGGGTTTTGCTTTGCCAAGCATCTTGTCTCTGACATCAAATAATTACAGTAGTTATTTGTAATAAGATTTATAACCCATCCACCTTAATTCCAAATACCAATAACTAGCCTAAATCTCATAACATTAAAGTAGTTGAGGATTGAGGTATTCAAGCTACATCTCTGTTTACAGGAAATCTTTAAAATTCTACCTAAAATATCTGTTTAAAAAATTCTGATTTTTCTAAAAGCTTTCAGGATTGGACTCAGGGAAAGCTCTCTTGCTAAAGGGTTCATAATGGCAAAAGCCTAGCGATAGAAGTTGTACTTTGTCTCTAAACTATTAAGTTAATTCATGAAATGTGGAGAGCTGGGCTATTCCATCCCATGGTCAGCTGGAGAGGATCTTCCTAAGACAATCAGCCCTGGTTTACTCAGCAACTGGAAACTAAGGCCTAAACTGCATTTTATATACACCTGCATATAATTTTAGTTTGAGGGCTGTCCCTGTTGTCCCCCACCCCCTCCTCCCCAAGTGGTAGTGGAATAGTGTAAGAGGGATGCTTAATCTACTTTCCACTCCTACAACCCCACCCAGGTGGCCTGGGGGTTGGTCATAGCACCACAGCTGTGCCTTTCCCATAGAGCAGGGGTTGGCAACCTTTAGCAGCCAAAAAGCCATTTGGCCCCGCCTCCCCAAGCCCGACCCCTGGCCTCCCCAAGCCCTGCCTTCAGCCAAGCGGGCGGGTTAGACAGTGGCAGCGATGCCAACGATGGCAAGTTGCACTTGGGATGTGGCAAGCACGCCTCCATCCCCAACCCCTCCTTCCTTCCTTCCTCCCTCCGGCATCCTTTCCTCTCCTTCCCAGGCGCGTCCCAAGTGCCGTTGATGTTGCTGCTGCGGAGCCACAGTACGAGGACGAAAGAACCGCATGCAGCTCTGGAGTCACAGGTTGCCAACCCCTGCCATAGAGGCTTCCTGGTGGCATGGGGGGCTTGAAAAGTGAAAAGCCTCCCTGCCGCCGATAAGTCCCTACTGAGCTTTACACACTTATGCCACCTGTTTGAGGGCTGCAAGTCTGAATTCCCTGCATAAGGCGGAAGGAAACGGACTAATTTTGGCTCCTCCCTTGGCCCATCCCCACTATGCTAGCAGTGGCAGGAGCGCTGGGACACCAGTGTCGTGTCCAGCGCCACATCCCAGTGCCTGAGAGGGCCATAGTGGCTGCATGCCAGCAGAGTTGCCCTCCACCTGGGCAAGTGCCCTGCTTAGAGCCAAGTGTCGCTCCCACAAGTGGAATCATGCCCCCCTCCTTTGGAAGGGGCCGTTAGTCACCCTGAAGGTTTGCAGTGCATATTCAGGAGGGTCATGGAGTGTGGTGGCATGGTTTGGCCTTTAGATTTTTTTGGAAGGAAATCAGGTTATAATATACATATTAAAGAACCAGGTTTCAGAGCTCAGATCTGGCAGTTTGGATTGTGCTTGGCAGTTTACTGGTAGGTTGCCATAAGTAGCTGCACATGTTAATCATCCCCATACGATGTATGTTCTAGTTTTACACTACTTGTGCTATAGTCCTCTATGTGCCTTGAAAACCCAACCGGGGTTGACAGAGCAAATTAGGGGTGCTCCATAAATAAATGACTGAGAGAAAACCGTTAACAGACAGGCCACCAGCTGTTTAGTTGTCACCAGTTGAAAACTGATTACATTCGTGAATCTGAAACACCATCTTTAGCAGTCCATATTCCTTTGTGGGTCTTGAGTTAAAAGATTCTGCAGTCCTGGCAGATAGTGAGCTGCTTGTATCACAGGTGACGAAGCAATACATCCTGTCTTCAGGATATTTATAGCCCAGCTAGTCTAAAACCACAAATCCAGTGTGTGACGTGCCTTGTTTGGTAGCCCTCTAGAATATGCCCATAGTTGCCATGAAATCCTGAGCTGTGTTGGAAAAGACAGTCTTCCACCTTGTGCAAGTCCCCCAGTATAAATAAGTTGCTAGACTGTATGGCCAAGTCCTTGAGCTCAGCCAGGGAGTTTTTAATGGGGCATGGTGCTCAGTGAGTATATTGTCAGTATATTGACAGTATATGTTAGGTTCCTAAAGCAGGATACTTTGGTCCAGGCAGCTGCAAAATAATCTATAGATTGTTGAAACCCTGTGTCCCATACTTCCAGATGAAAGGTGAATGTCACACTGAGTTCCCAGCTCCCCTTGGTATAATTTACCCAGGCCTTTATATAGTGTTCCCTCTTATAACGTCCTCCACAGTCAAATTGTGTGTGTGCGCATGCGTGCAAATATGGGTTGTTGTCTGCTAGCTTGGCATTAGGAAGCACTAGTACAGGGGTTTGCAACCTATGAAGCAGCAGTGGCGTAGGAGGTTAAGAGCTCGTGTATCTAATCTGGAGGAACCGGGTTTGATTCTCCGCTCTGCCGCCTGAGCTGTGGAGGCTTATCTGGGGAATTCAGATTAGCCTGTGCACTCCCACACACGCCAGCTGGGTGACCTTGGGCTAGTCACAGCTTTTTGGAGCTCTCTCAGCCCCACCTACCTCACAGGGTGTTTGTTGTGAGGGGGGAAGGGCAAGGAGATTGTAAGCCCCTTTGAGTCTCCTACAGGAGAGAAAGGGGGGATATAAATCCAAAACTCTCTTCTTCTTCTCTTCTCTCCAGATGTTCATAGACTACAATTCCCATCAGCCCCTGCCAGCATGCACTAGTACAAGACTACAGCATCTTTTTGGGGAAATTTCTGTCTCCAAGTCCTTTGCTTTTCTGTAATCATTCCTTTTCTCATATAATATTCACCAATGGTTCAGACATCTGTTGGGTCATCCTTGGCTCTATACTGTGCTTCACATAAAGATGTTAGGTGAGTTGAGGTGCAGCAGTTGAGAAAATTGTATGATTCCGCATTAGAATGTAGTCCTGAATTAATATAAGAATTATCATTCATTTTTACACGCTGCCTTTTTCAAAACTATTATCATCATCATCATAATCAATATTAATATTATAGATTTCACTATTATTATTATTATTATTATTATTATTATTATTATTATTATTATTATTATTATTATTATTATTATTATTATTATTAATTTGCATGATTGAACACAGTATTTTGATACAAGAGCATTTATATCAAAATGTATTTTTATTTTTACACTTTCAAGCAGATGAGTGGAGTAGGGCTAGGTTGGCACTAGGACCCAGGCGGGGCATTCTAAAACAAAGAAAGTCCAGCATGCTTTGTCCTGTGAAACAGAGTACACTATTCTGCTGATAAATTCTGTGAAAATTACCACCGCTCACTGTATGTATGTTTTTTTAGATGCTTATATCCCACTCCATCAAAGTGAAAAATTCTGAAGCACCAAATAATTATTTAAAAACAAACATAAGGTTTGTTGAAATTGATAGTAAAACTAGCAAAATAAGACCCTTGAAATTCAGAGTCCTTCAAACCAGAAACCAGTAGAAAGAGCAACCATGTCTTTTTTTTTAACGGAAAAAGAAACAGATTCTGAACCAGGCATTTTAAATTCCTAAATCTTCTGCTAGAAGAGTAGAGTTGTTGCACTAAAACAGATTAATTAAGTTAGGGGACTCTGTTTAAGTATGTGTTCAAATACACAGTCTGGCAGTGTTAAACAATTGTAGCCAGCAAAGATGAACCCAGCGCTTGAGAGAAGAAAACTGCCTTAGCCCAGCCTTGAAGGCCAACAAATTTGGCAAGAGGGACTCCTTGGTGCCACATCTGAAGACACATTTTCCCCAGCGTTCACCTGCCTTACTTTTTATAAGGGGAGGGATAACCTAGAACAGGACTTCTGTAGGTGATCTCAGCTGGCAGACAAGAACACACTGCAGAAGGCAGTCCTTCTGATATTCAAAGGTTTTTGTAAACTGGCACCAGTATTTTGTGCCCAGACATGAACTAATAGCCAGTTAAAAGCCTTTTAACAGCCCCCCCCCCCCCAATTCAGAGCACCTGACTCTTACAAGGGCTCCTGTGCATTCTGCTGTCACCTGAAGGGCTCTCCTTCAAGGCAGGCAGGTGGGTTACTTTTTCAAAAAGCTAATCACTCTCTCTACTCTTTGGAAAAGCAGAAAATAACCAAAAGGTAAAATGTTAGAGGGAAGGGATCTTGCAAGCGCACACAAAAAGAGCGGATAATTCTGTTTTCACATGGGCTTTTCATTTTTATGAATCAAACCCAAAAAGGATAGACTCCAGGGTATCCAAATTGCATATTATATCATTTATTCTCCAGTGGGACTAAAATGTCCCCCCTCCCCCACCCACCCCATTTTGACTGCTGTGAACTCTAAAAAGAATCGCTCTGAAGCTCAGCTACTTATTTTTTTTTAAATCTATTCATTTTATACTTCTCAGACAGATTTTTCCCTGGGGTGAAACAAAGGTTAACTGAAATTTCCTCTGTTGTGTACCTGAACGAATCAGCAGTTTGAGAAGGAAATCCCATTGATGGGCAAAGAGAGTGACAGGCTCTATTTAAAGAATTCCCCCGACTGTGTGGTAGACCAACCATGCCCTGAATTTAACTGTTCCTGTGGTCCCCAAACTTGTACCCGCCAAAAGAGAGAGAGAGAGAAATGTACTTTGTTCTCCAAATGTTGCGCTTAGCTTTGAAAACCACGGACCACTGAAATTTGTGAATTAACATGACTAACAGTGTCTTAAGTCTTAAGTTATGGTGAGTGTCATATTCTAAGGGAAAATACAAAAGTGGCAAGCACAAAAGAAAATTAATACGTGCCTTGGGCACTTGTTTGCCTTTTTGTAAGCTGTGCTGCCTCTTCAAGGGTGCGATCGTCTTAAGTATGTGTTTGGTGTGGTGCAAATAATTTTTAATAATCCTGTTACAGTTTTTTTTCCCAGATCATCTTGCACTCTGGGGAGGAGAGTGGAATGGAAAGGGCTTAATAAATTGAGATGGTAATGTGTGTTAGATGGTTAGGAACTTGCCAAAATTCACTGTAGGTCTACGTGCTTAAAGAAATATTTGAGGGTTTTTGTTCAGGTACTTAGCAAGTGTTTTGTATTTGAAAGCAGGCTGTTTGAAATAGAAAAGCACATGTGTTCATTTGGATAAAACAATCTTAATTCCTGTGTATTAAACCTCAAAGTTAGTGAACCTGCTTAAATTCCAGTCTTAACCTACCGTGGCCCCCAGTAGGACATTCCCTTCAAAGATTATAAATGCCATGTCATAGCTTGCAGCTGTCAGACTTTGCTTTTGGTGACAGTCTATTCCAAGGGTAAAATATTTTTTAAGTCAGGCTACGGTTGTTAGTCTGCAATTAATATATGATTTTAGGGGTTTTTTTTACACACACACCCTCCAGTTTGCCAGTGTTAAACATTTGAAATACATTTCTGCTTGTTGCAAATGGGGTTTTCCATTCTAGCTATGTGGTCACTCTGGTCTCATAAAGATTATTTGTAAGTGCCATGGAATACCAAGTTAATGGTACTTAAAAATGAGTTGGCCAAAACGTTATCCAGCATGGTTAAGAAATGTCTGATAAGCTTTGAGGCATTGTGTGATCGCTGTGGGATGAAAGCCTGTCATTTTGTTAGAATTTATCTGTGACAAACTGCTTCCAGTAATTTCTTGGGAAGAGTTTGTGGATCTCTTTGGATTTCTTCTACTTCTGCTGGAATGCTGCTAGATAACTCTTTCCATCAAGAATTGTATCTTATGACGAGTGGTCTTACTTATTCACCAGAGCAAAACTGTCTAAGTAGGCAACAGGAGCTTAGAGAACAGTTTTGCTTTTTAAAGTGATTTTTGTTTTCTCCAGTGTTATACTTTCGTCTGGAATGGCTGAGGGTGTTGTGCAAATAATTTTGTTGACATTTTGGCACTATGGGCCACATGGTCTCCTTTGTCAAGAAACTGTTAAAAATAGTGGGGAAGGTCACTGGAGATCTTGTTGGCAGTCCTTTAATTTGTCTTGGCCATAATGTAATGCAGAAGAACTGTCTTGTATTTTCCGATTCACATACCTTGCATAAAACCAGATTGCTTATTTTCAGGTTGGTTTGTATGTCCTTTCATTCCTATCTACTATGCTGCCAGTAGTGTCCAGACGCACTGAAAAGGGGGGAAGAACCAACTCTCCTTACATCTCTTCGGTTATGCCAGGCTCGGCTTTTGAGATGCCACTGCATTCTGTATCTTCAGCTATGATTAATGTTTTATTAGGAAGGGACAGCACGTTTCATTCAAAAGAGACCACATGAGCCTAATCAAACACATAAAGTTGTCTGTGAACAAGTTGCATGGGGCATGCAATGCAACCAAACATTTTCATTATGTAACTTCATGGGAAGTGCAACAAAAGCCACCCCATAAATTAAAAGATTGCCAGAAGCAGTGTCATCACATGCACCAATTTGGTTCAGGTTCTTCATTGACCGCAGCTGTGTGATGACGTGCACATATTCAGTACTTAATGCAGATGGGTTGTACTTTAGGTACTTTCTTACATGTGACAACTGAATGTAATAGAGTGGGGTCTGCAATTGGCCATGGTGGCATGGGCTGATGGGAATTGTAGTCCATGAACATCTGGAGAGCCGCAGGTTGCAGACCCCTGTTAAATAGACCATGTTCTTTGTGGTGGGAGCAAAAAAAGGGGGGGGGGAGTGGCCATGAAGAATCCTTCCGCTTGAGACAATACATGCTTTACTGCTGAAACCCCTTTAACAGCATGTCATTTTTACTCAACAAGAAGTGTCTGGTTCAGAAAGAAAATTCAGGAGTGAATGCTACTACATACTGTGAGTTTAAGAAATACATGCCAATTCAGACTAATCTCCGTCTTTTTATAAGTTAAGTGGCTGAGTGGATAAAGGGAATGCAGAAGATGTAATCTTCAGCATAATCAAATTTAGCTGTGCTTTTGACACAGTTCCACATGACATTCTTATAAGTAAACTAGTAAAATGTGATTGTGAACGCTTTGGAGGATAGAGTTTTGGATTGGAATGAACTTGGTAATTTAGGAGACTGGTCTGTAAGCCACAAAATTAATTCCAGCAAACATCAAACATGCAGAATAAAATGCAGATCGTGAAATTGTGGGATAGCGGACTGGCTGAGCTGGGAAGGGCTGCGGTAATAATAAATTGAGCAACGTGAGATTCTTTCTAAAAAAGAAATGTACTGTGTTAGCAAATCTATTAAATCAGCCAGTGCAGGAAGCACTGTTACTCTGATCCACAGGAAGGTACATATTGCTGGGAGGAGAGATATACTTCTCTTGCTTACCTGTGTGGGGTGCACTGTCCTGGAATCCTAGTTGGAGGAATTTTGGAGGTCATTGGATCCTGTTGTGAGAGGAGATTACTTTAAACAGTTCATCTAAAGATTAAAGCAGTGGCGTAGTGGTTAAGAGCAGGTGTACTCTAATCTGGAGGAACTGGGTTTGATTCCCCGCTCTGCCGCCTGAGCTGTGGAGGCTTATCTGGGGAATTCAGATTAGCCTGTGCACTCCAACACACGCCAGCTGGGTGACCTTGGGCTAGTCACAGTTCTTCTGAGTTCTCTCAGCCCCACCTACCTCAATGGGTGTTTGTTGTGAAGGGGGAAGGGAAAGGAGTTTGTAAGCCCCTTTGAGTCTCCTTGCAGGAGAGAAAGGGGGGATATAAATCCAACTCTTCTTTTCCTCCTTTTTCTAAAGCAACACATTAAATGTTAGATCACAATGCTGCCTGATAACTGAATGTACCCTGACGACACAGCCTAGCCCGAAGACATTGAAGTTCATTTGTTCCTGTTTCAAAGCGAAATCCTGTATTTTTCAGCTGATAAAGAGTCAATATATTAATTAAAACCTTTATTTAAAAATGACCTGATGATCTGATTAAATGAGATACGCAGAACACTGCCATAACTCACAGAAATGAGACCTGTACAGAGATGTATAACCATACATCTAAATTGACTTATAGAAAAGACATTAAAAGCTTTTTTAAAAAGGTGGACAATAGATATCACTGAATTCCAGATCAAAGAGATTTAGTGCTTATGGGGTAAGGGCATTTTATACAGAAGCTGTTACATAGGCCAGTGGTGGCGAACCTATGGCACTCCAGAAGTTAATGGACTACAATTCCCATCAGTCCCTGCCAGCATGGCCAATTGGCCATGCTGGTAGGGGCAGATGGAATTGTAGTACACAAACATCTGGAGTGCCATAGGTTCGCCACCACGGACATAGGCTGACACATAATTTTACTAAACCTGTTTCAAAGGTATGATATAGGAGACCTCTGAGCATCCCCAAGAATAACTGTTGCAAACTGTTCCATTTGTTCTTGGATTTATTCTGGGCATAAAGCCAATTATTGAGAAAGGGGAGTGAACATATCTAGTGTAGAGCAAGCCAGGACTCGTGCCATTAGTGCTGCTTAAGAGTGGGGTGCCATGCAACCCAGAGTTTCCCCACCTCAGAGGCCTTGCCCCCCACATCAAACTTTGCCCCCCCCCCAAAAAAAACTCCATGTGGAATTTTGGGGGCAAAATGTGCAGTTTAAGACTGGGCCCAGGTCCAGCATTTAACTGTGCACCCCACCCCCAAACACTTCATGGATTTTTTGCATTTTATGTTCCTAGTATGAGGAAGTATTAAGGTGAGTCGAAGTTTAAGGTAAAATGTTTGGGCCTGTGTTATTATGTATAATTGCTGAAGTTACTTTCATTTCCGCTTTTTTTCCAATGAGGCTTGTAGCTTCTTAATGAGAAACGTTTACTTGTTACAGTTCTGCAATTCAACTGAAATGAGTTTAATATATTTTAAATGTTGTGTTTTACAGGAGAAGGTGGAACAGACTGGGCTATCAGTGATAAAGATTTAGAGGTAAATTAGTACAGTATTACAGACTGTGTTTTTTTCTGTTGCTGGCCCACAGATGTTACAAAATTCTCTGTGTTTCACAGAAAATATATCCTCTAATTCCTGTGCAAAAGATATACTAAAATGACTCTGTGTGTGTGTGTGTGCCCGGCCTGTGAAGTCACTGCTGACTTATGGTGACCCCATAGAGCAGGGGTAGGGAACCTGCGGCTCTCCAGATGTTCAGGAACTACAATTCCCATCAGCCCCTACCAGCATGGCCAATTGGCCATGCTGACAGAGGCTGATGGGAATTGTAGTTCCTGAACATCTGGAGAGCCGCAGGTTCCCTACCCCTGCCATAGAGTTTTCAAGGCGAGAGACATTTGGAGGTGGTTTGCCATTGCTTCCCTCCGCATGAGACGAGAGAATTCTGAGAGAACTGTGACTGACCCAAGGTCACCCAGCAGGCTTCTTGTGGAGGGGTAGGGAATTGAGCCTGGCTCTCTAAATTAGTGTCTGCCACTCTTAACAACCATACCATGGTGGCTCTCATTAGTAGCATATAAAAATGTACGTAGAAGCGGTTCACTCAGAATTGTGAGGAGCATATATAAAACTATCTGTGAATGTGTAGCCCTTTTTTTACATTCATTTCCCATAATGTGCCTTTTCTACTGGAGGGTAATCATTGGTGTTATGATAACTTCATCAGCAACCAGTTGTGGTAAAAGAGTAAGAACATTAACGTAGCAAAAATTGAGCATGAATAGATTTTTAAAAAAGAAGAACTTGCATTCATATCAATAGCTCTAGTTCATTTAAATACAAACTGGTAGAGTAAATCAGTGCTTATTTGTTACTATTGAGGCTGTGGCCTGGTTTAAATCATGCTTTATCATAAATGTGTTCACCTTCCGAAGGGGCGAGGGAGCATAGTTCAGTGGTCAGGCATCTGCTTCGCATGTAAAAGGCTCAGTCCCCAGCACTTTCAGCTAAGACGATGAGGCGATTCACAGGTGTCAAACTCGGGGCCCTCCAGATGTTATGGACTACAGTTCCCATCATCCCTTGCCAGCATGATGCTGGCAGGGGATGAGGGGAACTGTAGTCCATAACATCTGGAGGGCCACGAGTTTGACACCTATGCGATAGGTGATGTAAAAGACCTCCAACACTGGGTTGGCTCTAAGGCCAAGGCACTTACGGAATGAAGTTCAGAAAGAACATTTTCAATGAACCATGAATTAGAGGCCTTTAAGACGTTTTGAGACCAGGGCTGGAAAAAATAAACAATTTTTGGGTGCTTTTAGGCTTATCCTGAGCTGTACTTCACGGAACTGGTTTCCAGCAAGGGCATTTTAGTGTCTAGTTCAGGGTGGCAGAGCTTGGCGTCACGTGCCAGAGACATCTGTGATCATTCTGCAGCTAATGCTGCAGTCATTGAATAACTGAATCTTGTATACATTTGCATCAGCTTTTGCATTAATGATATTTAGTTTAGGTAAGCCTTTGAATCCAGTCTTTGGCCAGGTCACCACTAAGCATTCAGACATCGGAAGTAACGGTACCTAAATAGGATTTAGTGAAGGGGGGAAAAGTCAAAATCGAAGTTTATTGTCACATCCTCAGTTGATTGCCTTCCAGAGACAGCTTCCTATTTTGCTTTCTTACGTTTCTTGCGTTCCAGTTTGAGAGGTATAGCTTTCTGACTCAAGACTTCTTATTTCTCTTGTGGATCCTCAGTTCACTCACAAGCAGCCTTTTACATCTGTGCACACGTTTACTTGACCTTTAGCTCTAGCCGCAAATAGCTGGCGCAGTACGTGCTTTTCTAATAGAATAACATGGTCACTATCAACTGTAATCTTCTGCATTAGAAAGACAGTGGGTGCCCATTACTGCTATTGGCAAGGCTGCACCAGCGAAATAAATAAGAAGCAACCCAAATGCCTCATTGCAAAATTGTACAGGAGATGATCTAGGAAACATTTTGAGAGAATGCTGTGGTTTAAACTCTCAGTTTCTAATCGTGTCCAGGTGACCGTGTGTAAGACCAAGGGCCTTTTGTGCACTTTCTGCTTGCACCATGACTATTTGCTTCACCGTGTGGGTCTTCCACGATTTTCTGTTTGCAGCAGAAGTCTCCTCCTGTGAAGTGTCCCGATCTGCCATTTTGCCTGCCCACTGCTTCCTTTTCATTTCTGTGCAACCTCCCCAACGGGCCTGTTGCAGCACAAAAAATTTAAAAACCAGCCCTTTTGATCCTGGCTGGAATAGCTTTTAACGTGGTCAGGGGAAGGCGGGGAAGAACTGGAAAACCCGAAGGAGGCGTAATGCATCCTAATTTCTTTCACCTTCTCTGTGAAGGGAAGGAAAAGTCACACTTTGCCCAGTTTCAGAAACCACGGAGCTTCTCTGATCTGAGGGCGCTGACTTCCAGAATGCATGACCAAGAATCCAACCCAAAGGCCACAAGTGCATTAAAAAGCCAAAGATTTTCCTTAGTTAAGGGTTTTTTATGATTCTTTATGTGCTCCGATATCAAAGTACTTCAATAGATGGTGCCTCTTATCAGTTTGTTCTCTTGAATTCTTCTTCCAAGAAGTTTTGGTACGTTTTGCGAAGGATTGTTGTGGAACAATATAATATTGATCAAGGCATCATCCTGACATCATGAACAGGATAAGCCAGAATGTCATCAGTCTCCCGTGCTCACTCTTCCCCCCCCCATGCACCACACCTGTTGAAGACTTCCAGTGGTAGAACAAACTGTAACTGGTTGAGTCCAGACCAAAAGTGACATAATGAAAAGCAAAAGGAAACCTATAAGCTCCTAAAAATGTCCTTCTCCTCCAAGGTAGTTTCTGTGGCATGAGTAAGTACAGGGTTTCCTGTCTAATAATTTATTTTTGTTTCTTTAGGCACAAATTGGTAACTGCTTTACTGTGCGTCGTAACAACAGATACTACATGCTGGACAAAAATGTCACTTGCAGAAATTGTGATAAAAGAGGTCACTTGTCAAAAAATTGTCCTACTCCAAAGGTAAACACAATATTTTGATTTATCTTTTTTTGTTATCAAGTCACAGCTGGCTTACAGTAACCTTGTAGGGTTTTCAAGGCAAGAGACTTTCAGAGGTGGTTTGTCATTGCCTGCCTCCATATCACCCGGATGGGTAAAGGGTTCAGTTACGATGTTACAGGCTGCCCTTCCTCCGCACAGCCTTTCATTCTGGCGCAGACATGTTTCAGCAACAATTGTTTTAGCCTGCTCTCTTGGTCTCATTGATTTGTGGAAGTTACGATTGTAAAAATAATGGCTATGCATGAAACTGCAGAAAGCCCACTCATCATATAGCATTTTTCTAGAAGATTTGAAACAGAGTGCTAACTGGCTGGGAAATCAGCCATAAGATGGAAGCCATGGTTTGTTTGTGCCCAGGTTTTGGCCTCATGTGCTGCCCTAATTGCCTTCCCCATAGTAGGTTTGCCTTGGCATCAGAGTCCTGCCTCTATGAACCAGAATTGCAAACCACAGTTTAAAGTAGATATCTGTTCTGTTTCACAGGCACAACTATCATTTTCTCAGTTTAGATGTGCAGACAAATCATGGTTTGCATGCATAAGGAATAAGGAGAGAATGAACAAGAGATGGGGCGTTATGAACCCAGGGCCCTGGAATGAGCTTGGTTTTCTGTGTCATGTATGGATTCAGCCAGACTTCTGTAGCTATGACACCATCAGAATTCCATCACCACCACCCCCTGACAAGGCCTTCCCCCAGATTAGGGCCTGCTCACTCAGGCCCCCCACAAAGTAGACAGAGTCAATCCTACACCTCCTGCAGTTTGGCTGAGTCCCTTTCTCAGGTCTGCTACGCCTAGGCATGGCTGTATAAACACTGTGCCTAGCTTGCCTAGGCACTGCTTTTCCCGGGCTGGGCACAGCCCATGTCAGGAACGGCCTGGCTAAATGCCCATCAGAAGATTCCCTGGCAGCTAATACAGCCAGACTTCCCCAACGTAAGATCCACTTCCTGTGTCAGATGGATGAAATGCTCAATACATGAAGGAAAACCCCTTAGCAAATATTTACCTCCTCTAACATTCAGTCTTTGGTAACTGATAAGCTATCTGAGCAGGTTCTCTCTGAACACTGACCTAGATAGTTTGTGTAACTAGCTGTATTTAATTCCACAAGGTTGACAGAGCCAACCTAGTTGTTTCTAGTTGACAGCTGCCTTGGAGGCCCTGATCAGACTGAAAGGCAAGATACAATACTTTTAAATAATTTTTTTTTAATTAGACACGCTTCATCTTTCTGATGACTAACAGGTAAAAATCTCACTCTGGAGCTAACAAGCCTCAATGCCCGAAAAGGCCCTAAAGCAGAACCTACTATATTGAACAGTAACCCATCAAGGAGGCACTGTTGCCTCCCTTCTTAGATAGCTGTTATACAGTGTCTGCTATTGCCTTTTCCCCAAGAGTTTCTCTGGAACGTTATCTCCCGCTTTAAGATGTGTCCAGCCCACATACATTTTTGTCCTTTAGCTGGTCAAAATAGCTCTGAGTTTTAGGTAGTATTGTTTTTTGTGGGATCTTTGCCATGGCTCAGAAGCCTAGTTTTAAAAGTATACTGCCTGCAACAGTTTTCCCTATAGATGGCTATTATCTTTGCTTCACTGACTTAGGCCAGGAACATGGTAATAGCTGGTTGTGGAGCTTTATGAAAGTTCTGCAGAAAAAGCTGGGAATCATGGCCAAGTTGGCTAGGATGGATGGAACCTCCAGCTTTTTTAATCTCTTTGGTGCCTGTATCTGCTGATGTGGTTCAATCCCAAATGTAATACCTTTATGTTTGTTTGTGTTTCTGTTTTGCCACTCATCAGAACAAAAGCAGCAGCACTACATGCAATCACAAACTCACTTGCCCAACACAGTAACCGTAAATCATAATGAATCTACAATCACAGACTAATGTAACATAGAGGATGTAATTGTCCTGTGTAAGTTGGCTGTCCACATGGTGTTTTGTTGTAATAGATTGGATCCTGCAATTAGGAGACAGGAGCTTGTGCAAGATCTCGCTGCAATCTGCTTGATGTAATTAAAATATAAAGTGGCCCCAACTATCCTTCATCCCATTGTTGCATGGTTGAATGATACAGGGCTGGAAGCTGTGAAGGCCACTATAGCTGTCAAATCTACAGAGAGCTACTAAAACTCAATCTGTAGAGGAGCCGCTCTACTTTCAGTTGCTGCCACCATCACTGTTTTCACATAACTATCTGTATTGGTCAGGAGAAGGATGACTTTCACAGACTTCTTTCAATCAGAATTCCTCTAGCCACTCATGAGTGAGCAGTAAAGACCACCTTCAAGGGGTTGGGTTGGTACCTTCTGCAGCAAAGGCTAACTACTGGAGAGCCAGTGTGGTGTAGTGGTTAAGAGCTGGTGGATTCTAATCTGGAGAACTGGGTTTGATTCCCCACTCCTCCACCTGAGTGGCAGAGGCTTATCTGGTGAACCAGGTCTGTTTCCCCACTCCTGCATTCCTGCTACGTGACCTTGGGCTAGTCACGGAACTCTCTCAGCCCCACCTACTTCGCAAGGTGTCTGTTGTGGGAAGGGAAAGGAGCTTGTAAGCCCCTTTGAGCCTCCTTTCAGGAGAGAAAAGTGGGATATATATCCAAACTCTTCTTCTATAGGAAGTGGTCTTGCGCAAAGAAGCTATGCCTTATGGTAGACTTTGGTGCAGCTGCATTGTGTATGTTTCACAGATACCTCAAAATATTTTTTTTATTTTTCTCTCCATATTTCTTTGTAGAAAGTTCCACCTTGTTGTCTGTGTGCAGAAAGGGGTCACCTGCAAAACAACTGCCCTGAACGGTTCTGCTTCAATTGCTGTTTGCCTGGACACTACTCAAGGGAGTGCCTCGAGAGAACTTACTGGAGTAAACATTGTAACCGTTGTGCCATGAGAGGCCATTACGCAGATGTAAGTACAGTATTAACTAAAGCTAGCCCAAGTCCCTGGCCCCTGTCTTCAATACCACCTCTATCACAGATTGGTGGTGTTCCTGCCAGTATTCCTGGTAGAATCATAGAGTTGGAAGAGACCCCAAGGGCCATCAAGTCCAACCCTCTGCAGTGCAGGAACACACAATTAAAGCACTCCTGACAGATGGCCATCCAGCCTCTCTTTAAAAACCTCCAAAGAAGGAGACTCCACCACACTCCAAGGTAGTAAATTCCACTATCAATCAGCCCTTACTGTCAGGAGGTTTTTCCTGATGTTTAGGTGGTGATACATTGGCATTTGGTGAGAATGCATTTGTAAAAGTCTGTAAGGTTGTTGTTTTCTGTTAAACCTGCTGGGTTGGATCCTGCGGGGTGTAGTGGTTAAGAGTGGACTCTAGTCTGGAGAACTGGGTTTGATTGCTCACTCCTCCACATTGGGTGGTAGACGTTTACCTGGTGAACTGGATTTCCCCCCGTTTCTACACATGAAGCCTTCTGGGTGACCTTGGGCTACTCACAGCTCTCTCAGAACTCTCCCACAAGGTGTCTGTTGGGTTAGAGGAAGGGAAGGAGTTTGTAAACCGCTTTGTGACTCGTTACAGTTGAGAAAAGTGGGGTATAAATCCAAATCTTTTCTCTTCGTCTAATGGAACCAGTCAAGTCTGCAAATGAGAAGCCTGATCCAACTGGTTTTATGAAGACTGAAAATACAATAAAATATAATTTTAAAATAGAAATCTAACACTGTCCAGTTGTGCTACCAGATTTTTGGTTTTACAACTTTACTGTTTCTGAAGTTACACTGTTTTACTTGGTATGATAACTTTAATTTGTATTGTCTTTCACGGCTGGAATCAGTGGGATGTTCCAGCAGTATTTTCTCAGAAGGTGCCAGCCACAGATGCAGGTGAAACATCAGGTGAAAATACTACTGGAACACGGCCATACAACCCGGAAAACCCACAACATCCTAACTTTAATTTATTTATAAGGCTTAGAGCACTTCATATTTCCTTCATGAATACTTTATTGTTCAGTACATAGAATGTTTTTGCTTCATTATTCTAAATTTTACTTTTCAGTAAAATGTACGTTTTTAAATGATCTTTATGAAATTCACTAAATAAAAATTGTGGGCATTAGTTTTGTGGATTGCAAATATATTTTTTGCTCATTAAGTTTTTGTCAAATTTGAAATTGTTAAAAACGCAATTACGATTCTGCATGGACTGAGAGAAATTTATGGTGAAAACTTGACTGCTTTTCCTTTAATTGGAGCAAGATCTATAACTGACTGCCTGGCAGGGACTGATGGGAATTGTATTCCATGAACATCTGGAGAACCATAGGCTGGCCCACCCCTGCCTTAGACTCTACTTCCCATGCCCTGTCTTTGCAATAACATAGGCCTACACTCAAGGGCTATTGTAACAATTACTGAGATGAATATGAAGTGTTTTGGACATATGAAAAGCACTATATAAATTCCAACATAGTAGTAGTGTTTCCTTCACATCATTATAATCATTTTAAGAACTAGCATGCTGTGTTGTTCTTTTTCCAGTAGACTAATCGCTGTGGGAAGCAGTCTCTCAGACTGACCAGAAATAATACTGAGTATATAGCTCACATTTCTTGAATTCCATTTTATAGCAAAAGTGCATAATTAA
The DNA here is from genome assembly GCF_021028975.2 of Sphaerodactylus townsendi. Taxonomy (NCBI): domain Eukaryota; kingdom Metazoa; phylum Chordata; class Lepidosauria; order Squamata; family Sphaerodactylidae; genus Sphaerodactylus; species Sphaerodactylus townsendi. The sequence goes on along the minus strand of NC_059431.1, from coordinate 100,925,696 downwards.
GCAGCTAGACCTTTGTTATACAGGTGTCCTACACAAACTGGGCTAGATACATTCTTCACTAATAAAAATAATGTATCTAGAACAGCTGAATTCTACAACCTGTATAAACTATGCAGAGTTAGCAGACTGACAATATACTTTCTTTTCAAAAATATTTCTAATAAACATGGGTAAGAAGGTAAGAAATCATGCAGGGCTTTGAAACTTACTCCTGTAGCCCTCTTGGCTTTCCAACATTTCACTTTCTTTATGCACTCACTAACTTCTGCCTTTGCAGCCAGAATAGCCAGAAATTTGCATTATGTTAATTTTCTGAGGAGGAAGAAATGGCTAAAAACACGACATACGCCACCAACTGGTTTCTTTAGTTTTTCCCTTTGGCCTAAGTACCCTTTCTTTTCCTCTGATACAGAATTGGTAGAATATGAATCCTGACCTGGATGGCTCAAGCTGATCTTGAAGATCTAAGATCTTGAAGAGCTAAGCAGGTTGGTCCAGGTTCATACTTGGACAAGAGACACCCCCCCCCCCCAAAGGAATACTGGAGTTTCTATGCAGAGGAACGCAACAGCAAAATCACCTCTGTTGGTTTCTTGCCTTGAAAACCCTGCCAGGTTGCCCAAAGTCAGATACAACTTGACAGCACTTTACATACATAGATTTTTTGAGAGCCAATATGGTTAAAATATCAGATTAAGATCTGGGAAATCCAGGTTAAAATCCCCACTTGCTGGGTGATGTTGGGCCAGTCACACATTCTCAGCCTTGACCATTTGGTTGGGAGACCTCCAGGGAATACTGTGGTCATAAATGGAGGCAGGCAATGGCAAACCACCTTTGAAGGTTTCTTGCCTTGAAAATCCCTATGGGTTGCCATAAGTCATCTGAAGTGTGTGATAGATGGATGCAAGGCGATAGGGACTCTTGAGATGGTGATAAAGTGTAATCATGTAGGAAAACAATTGTAATTGTGTAAACTGCCACAACTAGATTTACTTGGATACATCCTACCAGCTTGCAGAAGGATTTGCTCTGTATTTGCAACTGGTTAGCAGAACATCAGCTGAACTAGCTGAGGCCTGAGGCTTGGAGAGTCAGCGTGGTGTACTGGTTAAGAGTGTTGGGCTGTAATCTAAAGAACTGAGGTTGATTCCCCACTTCTCTCCACGAGCGGCGGACTGTTATCTTGTGGACTATATTTCTTTCACTTGAAACCTGTTGGTGACCTTGAGCTAGTCATAGCTCTTTCAGGATGCTCTCAGCCTCACCTACCTATCTCTTGCAGGGGGACGAAGGAGGAGTCTGTAAGCCACTTTGAGACTCTTTTGAGCCAGTGTGGTATGCTTAAGAGC